>NC_034595.1:19300184-19311462 GCF_900095145.1 Mus pahari | reverse complement strand
GAGAGAGAGAGAGAGAGAGAGAGAGAGAGAGAGAGAGAGAGAGAGAGAGAAATAGGCAGTCCTTAAGTGTATAGTCACCATATAGAGTGTATAGTCAAAAGTAATGGGCATATTCAGAACATCATATAGGTGTCTAGGAAGTACTGAATAAGCCCAATATTTAGCTTAAAATGGAAAAAGTATAGTAAGTCTGGATATATGAAAGAAAAAAAAAAAAAAGAGAAGTCCTAGAGTCTTCATATGTGATTATACATTGATTTAGTGTGAGACCAAAAAAATAAAATTAGTGAGAAATAGCCATAGAGGAGACTCAAGGTCAGTCAAGCCTAAGGAATTGATACATCTGGTTACTTTGTATTTTGTTGGGAACTGATGTGTGTTACATAATTCCTGGAAATATATAATTTAGGGCATCTATGACTCCAGTTTGGAGAATATACTGGAAGCAGGAAGTCACAGAGATAGTTTGGTCCATTTTGGAAGAAGGAGGCTGGTTCAGTTGTCCAGTGCATGGCAAGAAGTAAGATCAATCAAGAGAAAAGTCATAAATTAGGAGATGTAGCCTGTATCAATAGATGAATGCTGGATTTGGGAGAGAGTAAGTGTGGCAGTTTAAATTGATCTCTGAGCTTATACCCTTGTGTGTAACCAAATATATTTTTGTAGACTCTTTTAGATCAGTTTTAGACAGTTTTCAACCTTCCAGTTACAACTTATTAACTGGTTGTGAAATCAACTTACTGGGGCATGGTCCACATTTAAAAAGTGTAAGGTTATAGATTGTGTTGTATAGATAGCAAAGGATAAGGACTGTTTCAGAATGGTTGTGCTTCATTTGTATCATGTGCATGTGAATTTGTGCACTACCAAATTAAGATGGATGGAAAATGCAAGTTGTCAAGCTTGTGAGCTCCAGCAGGGTAGGGTTGTGTCTTTCACATCTTGAGCTCATGAATTTGTATGTTGCAAGGGATGCTTAATTGTAACAGACACAGAAAACATGTCACGAAAGCCTCCCTTCTCCCTGTTTCTACTTTAAATCTGATTGGAGAAATGACTTTACCGCATCAAACAACTCTTAGTATCCCTTCCTTCACCAGAGATGTTTTAGAAAGCAAGTGGGTCTGTGTTTGCATCTATGAATGAGTGCAGACTGTACATTAATATAGTAGAATAAGGGGATGAAAAAAGGGCTTAAATGGATATACAACTATAGAAAACTCTGGTGGTGAAGTAACAAAGGAAGCAAACAGGATTGGGAGAGGCTCAGGGAGAGAAGACTCCCAACTGTGTGTCTGTAGCCTCCCAGCCAGGGAGTGAAGGATTTCTGAATGACCCCAGGCAGGGGTCCAACAGCCAGGTGGAATGGATCATGTGGCCAATCTTGAAGTGATGATGGCTTTGCAGTAGACTTTGTCATGCACCCATTTATTAGGTAAGCTATTAACTGGCCTGGCCACAGGGGTAGTCAGATGCCTGGCATCAGAGAACAGATAAGGTGTATGGCGTAGGGAGGGATGACTCCTTTCCCCAGCTTTGTTGTGCTGAGTCATCCCCAGCCCAGAATGCTACCATGTTGTTATTCCTCAGTCCCATGAGTAGGAGCCAGTCAGTTCCCTGTCCTGTGGCCACCTCAGAAGCAGTATGATCTATTAAAGAAGGGAACTCACTAGCAGTTAAGAATAATCACCAAAATTGGTCACTAAAGCTTGACAAGGACCAAATCATCTTAGGAACTAGAGGCATAATTGTGTTTAAATCTGGACTGTTCAGTAGATTTTGGACTAATACTACATTAAGCCACTTAAACTATTTGAGTTGTAGTTTATCCACCTATATAATGATGAATTCATTTTTGATTCATGAAATCAATCTCGTCATATGATTTGTGAAGTGTTTGTGACATAATTTCTTATCTTCTGTGTTCATCCTTTGTCCTTCAAATTCCCATGCTTTTCATTCATTCATTACTTCATTTATTCAATAAATATCTACGTCAATAACTATTGGGTTCCTAGTGTGTGTCAGGTTATTATACAAGAGAAAAATAAAGAAACCCAGCTCCTTTTCTTTATTGAGCAAATATTAAGGAGAATGGAATTAAATATGGTACAAGTCTTAGACCATCATTTCCTCAGAGTTAGAGGCAGTTAAAGAAGTGAACATGATTTCTCAAATTTGATAAGTGATATCATAAGTAAACAAAAAGAAAATCAGGATAAAGGAAGAAGAAAGAGACTACAGTTAGAAGGGGAAACCATGAAACAAAGAGGACCAAATAGACTATCTCAGGGAAGAGAAGAGTACATGCAAAGGCCCTGAGCATGTATGGTATTTTCAAAAGAATGTAGGAATATCCAGGGTTCATGTTCCTCTTGCTGTTTTGATTGGGAAGTTTTACAGTGACTTTCAGACTCTGCATACTTTTCTTGACCATCCTGGGCAGAAGAATAACCCCTATGTGTTTACATCTTTTTTGTTTTTGTTGTTGTTCTTTAGAATAAAAGTGTCATGAAAAATTTGTTGGTACTTCCTACTTCCCTTGGTTCTCTGTGTATTTTAACAGCAAGAGTGCTCTCTAGCTCAGAGTAAGCACGTTGTGGATCTTTACTGAGTACAATATTAAGTGGACATGTGAGATTTCTGATTCTTGCCTCTCTCTTCTGCCGAGTCCATGCCCCTTGATCCTCTAATGTTCACGGGCCATACAGAAGCTTTGCCTCTTCCACTATGCTGCTTGTGTTGACTCAGAGTTCTTGAGTTCATCTGCAGAGTGTGTACTGGAGAATATTAGTCTTGTGAAATGCTAATGTATGAGTCATAGCACATACAAGAGCTCTCACTTGCACCAGTGTAAGCAGTGGTTCAGAAATATAGCCTGGATTGTTCATTCATTGACTTCAGGGAGCTTATGGTACCAGGTACGATGATGAATCTCCGAGAAGAGTAGCTAAAGGAGAAATCTGTGAGAACTCAGCTTTTAAGATGAAGTTAAATGTTTTAAACTTCCTCTTGTCCAGAATGTTCCTTGGTTTACCCTTAGCCAACCCTCGTCACTATAGCTTTATGGCCCAGCTTTTTGGTTTTCATTTCTACCTCCTTCTTGTCTCTCAAGGAGAAATGACCTCAGACTTTAAATTTTTCCTGCTCAGCAGGGAGCCTCCAAGGAAATATAAAGAGCCATGGTTATGACAATTGGGAGGAAGTCCAGGGAATGAAGAGGGGACACCTCTGACCTCAGCCTCTGGATGACAAGGGAATGAAGAGGGGGCACCTCTGACCCCAAATTGTGTATGATGAGGGCATAGCATTTTGCTTTGTACCCTCCTCTCAAGTAGTCTTAACAATACAAGCTTGGCAGGTTAGTTCATGCAGTATAAATTAAATTAGCGATGGTATGCAATAGATGCGGCTTGATACCAATAGAGATGGGATCTTTATCTCTCCTCCCCAGGGCTGATGTGAAATGCCAACAGGCCCCTTCCAGGTTTTCACAAAGGAGATTTGTTTTGCTCAGTCTTTTTATCTGTCTTTCTCAAAGACATTCTCTATTTCTGCTTTTTCTCATTGGTGGTCTCCTTTGTCGCATAACTTTGGATTGATTTTTTTTTTCTAACTTGAAACTTGATGATCTAGATAAACTTTAGTAAATAGAAAGATAACTGACAGCTGTAAGAGAAAAACAGAACAGACTTCACCTAGATGCACATACAAATATATACAAAAACAAGCACAAAAAGTATACACACATACATATATACATATATGCACATATACACATATATGCACATAATATACATATATTCAAATATATACAAATACATGTACACACCACACACACATACATACTCACATATACACACATATACATATACCCAAGTAAACACATGCATATACATATACATTTGCACATACACTAATATGCACACATATATTTCTTCAGTTTTATTCCTTTAAAGTAGGCATTTCTTGATATTCTACCAAGATCCCTATAATAGACATTGAGAAGTCAGCTATGAATAATTTCTAACCTCTGTTCCAGCATAGTAAGCATCTACATAACTGCAGGGTGACTAAAGGCACCATGATGGCTACTCTATTAGGAGACTTAGGCATAAAGGAAACAGAGTGGAAGCATTTGGAAGACTTACGATCATGAGGAGAACGTGAAGAAGAGCATGTGGTTTTTCAAAGGGCTTGGTTCTCAACATATACAGTTGTTTCACATTTATTGCCCTACAAACTTCTCAGCTTCATCTACCAACCAATGTAGGTTCAGTTAGTTAGTTCCATGGTTACCCCACAGCATAGCAATGCGCACACATTGTCCCCCATTCCCCTCCTGTTCTTCCCTGCTCCTTCAAGTGCCAGCCACAGGTCACAATGCTGCAGTTCAAGTAGGTCACTTTCACATTTTGTGATAAACTTTCTTTCTTTCCTCTCTGCCCCCTTCAAGAATTAAATACTAATACTTGAATTTTTATATATATATATATATATATATATATATATATATATATATATATATATATAAACTATTTATCCCTTCAATGATTTGGGGAATAAATATTGGATCCCACCTGGGTTGCACAGATGTTCTGTCAGAGGATGAAGTACATTCATTAATAAGAAAAGGCATGGACCCTGGACACCAAACATTTATAGTCTAGTGTGTGAGACAAACACATAAATTGAAAAAAAATAACACTAAGAAATAATCCTGAAAATAAGAACCCTCATGTACTGGACCGTGGGGTTGCAGCAGGAATGCGGGCTGGTGGATATACTATTTGGAGGATATACTATATGGAGCGTCTATGAAGAGGAAGAGACAGATCCTGGGACCTATCATAGCCTTTGGGGCTGATCCTAAATTTGGGCCATTTGTGTTCACTCATCATTGTCTTCCTCATAACCAGGGGGAAAGTATGCCATAAGCTACCCAGTAAACATTTATGGAAAATATTAATCTATCTGGTGAAATATTATTTTACAAATATCAGAGGTCAGACATGTGTGGAATCAATCAAGGGGTTGCATATATGACAAAGAAATTGTAAGTCACAGCTTATTACAGTGGATTTTGGTCCTTACTAGACTATAGATGTGTAGCAGCATGGCTATAATTTAAACCATTAGAGCCTCCTGCAGGTTCCCTGGTGCTGGACTTACAGGCAGTTGTGAGTTCCCAGACATGCAGACTGAATTTAGGTCCTTTGGAAAATCAGAAAGTGCTCTTAACTATTGAGCCATCTCTCCAACTTGAGCAATTATTTCTTTATCAATACAACAGAAGAAATAATAGTAACTCATGCTTTTATTGTTGTGAGGAAAGTGTAAAGCGCCCAGAGCATGATCATAATTCTGGGAGAAAGAAGGTAAACTTATACAGAAGTCAAGGACTTTGGGTCTTGAGTCAGATCATCCAAGTTGAGATCTGGATTCTGTTATATTAGCTACAAATCTCCTAGATGGTAGATGAGCTTGGGACTCCAACTTTTGTTTGGTTTTTTTTTTTTTTTTTTTTTTTACAAAGGTTCAGGCATATTTTTTTTTTCTATAGTATCTTCATTGCACTTGAAGTCAAAACCTATATATTCAAACTTATAAATCCTTCAGGTAGACATATGTATTTGGAAATGTAGTAAGTGGGATTAAACAGGGAAATCCCACACAAGCTATAAGCAATGCAGATTGGAATTGGCTGCCACATAAGTTGTGAAAGAACCTAGTCAACATGTTCATGCTGTTTCTCTGCACCAGCAGTACAGGCTGAGGCGAGTAGAGGGATATATTGACTATGTGCTCCTTGAATTTCCTTTCTCAGATGTCTCTCCTGTGCATCTGCTCTGATGAGACTTCCAAGGTCTCAGCTGTCTAAATTGGCCAGTGAGGTGGAATAAGATTAGGGCACAGGACTCACAGTGGAGAAAGGACCCCAGAGAAGCACTTGCGAAGGTCCACTGTCTGCTTGAGAGAAGAGGAAGGGAGGTCTCCTACAGCTGTGCAGGACTGGTATCTCACACAGAAGGCAAGCTTCTTTGTCAGTGGCTGACAATGGAGAAAATAATAATGGGGTAATGATACCTTCCTTTACTCCTAAATCGTAACCATCAGAGGGCCAAAGCCTGAATAGCTGACTAGTGCTTTCTAAACTCTACCAAGAGTGTTATGTAATGCTGGGTGGCGGTGGCGCACACCTTTAATCCCAGCACTTGGGAGGCAGAGGCAGGCAAATTTCTGAGTTTGAGGCCAGCCTGGTCTACAGAGTGAGTTCCAGGACAGCCAGGGCTACACAGAGAAACCCTGTCTCGAAAAACAAAACAAAACAAAACAAAACAAAAAACAAAAAATAAGAGTGTTATGTAAATGAGAAATGGTCAATATTCATTAAATTAATTATAGTAAACATTTTTTAAACATCTACTTGGATTTAATTTCAGATAGTTTCACATGATTTCATTGATCCTCACATTAATGTTATCATCTTTTTATATCTGAAGAAACTCAAATAAACTCCAGCCATTAGGATCCATATCTTATCTTTAAGCCCCAGTTCTTTTCTGTGTCCTGACCATCAGGTGCGTCATAGAACACAGGCTGACCTGGGATCTGCCATGTGTCTTCAGCCATCCCTGGCGTAGCTGGGCAGAGTGATGAAGACACACCTGATATACTAGCTAAGCTGAGTGGTTTATGAGAGGTTCACCACAGCAAATGTGAAACTTTTTGAGGAAAGACAAAACCTTTTCAGCTTAATGCTCCCTGAATACCTTAGGTCCATCTCCCTAAACGGAGATCTTTGGACTCTACCAAGGCCAAATCATCATCCTGTTACCATGTGGTTCTGAGACACTGGGCATGTTCTTCTATTCATTTTCATGGAACACAGAGGAAGAAGTAATTCTAACTCGCCCACTCACTGGTCACATGACCTTAAACAGTCACTTTTTATACCTTTAATACAATGTAAAAGGTTGGTCATGTTTAAAGGACACAGTGAGCTAGAGACAGTGAATGGACATAACGTACCAGAGCCTTGATTAGTAGGCTGGTAGCTGCTAACATTACCAGTGTTTGAACTGTGATTTTATCTGAAGGACTCAGCCTGGTCAAGTACATCATCAGCTGAGTGGGGAACTCAGGATGACAACCAGCAACCATGAGGAAGGTCAGAGACTCTGCCCTACTCAGTGTTCATGGCCCACAATGGGCGCCCAGACTTCAGTCTTTGAAAGAAGTCTGGTGTATGGGGGTAGGCATAATTGATACATTTCTAAGCCTGGAACTCTGCGATGAGACTTCTTTAAAACCAAAAGGTTTCAAGAAAACAAGTTGTAATATACACACTTGGAAGATGGGCAGGACTTGAGGTACTAGTACAGAACTGCTAAGGACCTGAATCACAAAAGTAGAGGTGTGTCCTTACATGTTGTAATGATTTGTCTGTATTATTGCGACAGCTACTTCATCCTAGAGTTTATAGTTGCTTGAAGACATGGAACTCATTATATTTATTTATGTATGCTTTGGAAATTGTATGTAAAACACACAGCAAAATGTCAGTCACATTTTAAGTGAGATTACTGCAGAAAGTTATGTAACTTTCTTCCATTTATCTATATATACTAGCAATGGTTTCAGTAGACTACCATATTTTACTGATGTCATTTGTTTACAGTTTTGTTTCTGTACACCTTTCCAGGTGTTAGTGTCACTGTGTCATTTGAGAGCAAGAAGGGAATGTAGAGAAAATGGCATGTTCCCTACCTTGATGTTTAAGAAGGGACATAAGACAGAAGGAGGGACATAACACCACACCTGAACTGGAGCAATACCATGCTGAGTGCTATAACTGTATACTTATACCTAGTCCTGAATCTTAAAAGCCAAGTCATTTCTCCACCCATTTCAAAGACAAGGATGAAGATGGAAGGTTAACATCCTCCAGATGATATATCTTTGGGAGTCACAATAAATAAGACTCAGAAATTCTGTACTTTCATGTAGTAGGTTACTGAATTTAACAGTAAGTTAACATTAGTCATGGGTATATTTATACATCTCTATATCTACATCTTTCTGTGTATCTATATTCTGCATACACTGTAGATACAGTGTGTACATGTGCATATATATATATATATATATATATATATATATATATGCTAATGAAATAAACTTCCCAGGTATTTACAGGAAAGCAAATGGATCAAAGTGGGTAGACAGTTTTAGGTACAGTAGAACTGAAACATGTCTGTAGTTCCAGCATACAGGAGGCCGAGTCACAGAGACTGTGAGTTTCAGATCAACCTGAGTTACATATAAAGATCCAGCTCAAATAAAGCAAATGGCAGCACAAGCAGAAAATGAAAGAGTGGGGGGAATGTGTATGAAAATTTCATTAATTTGTGGATATGGTTTGAGATAGGTTTGCTTATGATGTAGTTATTAAATTATACTTACAGACATTTTCATATCAAATACTAGGATACCAGCATTATGTTCTAGAAAGCCAAGTTAAAGAATATTGGTGATCATGTAGCTGAGTTATTGTCAAACCTCTCCCCTTCCTTTTTACATCATTAGAGCTATTGGTACATAAGAAAAGCCCAGTGTACAAATAACAATAACAGTGGTGATATTATCACATCATTTGGGAGTATGATTGAAGAGTTAACAAGGCCTAAATCTTCCCTCTCTTCTCTACCCCCCCCCCAAACACTTTGGTCACCATTGAGCAAGACAGGGAAGGATATAGAGACTTGACTGTAAGTCCATCAGAAGCTTCTACACGTAGTCATATGGGGAGGTGTCTACCACATTCTGCATTGTGGCCTCGGTGCCTTGCACAGAGCTGAAAGCACATAGAAGCAATGGAAGATGGTGCCACTAAACAGGTGGGTAGACGTGTATGCAGAGATGCTTTGGGCCCAGTCTCCTGTTGTCATCTGAGTTTAGGGTACATCCACATGATGGGTTGTGATGCTCTCTCACACATAAGCATCTCAGAACTAGCATCATAGGAACTTAGATGTTAATTATCCAAAATATTAATCCAGCTTTCCCATGCTCCTGTACCCAGAGACCTCTCTCATAGCAGCTGTGAGATATGGAATTGTGAGTCCCCTCCCCCATCCTTTTGTTCTTTTCTTTTCTTTTCTTTTCATCAGCTGACTCCATTCATTGATCAGAGAGTGCTAAATACATAAAAAAAGAATCCATGTTCCTTTCTTCCTCTTCCTTATCTAGAGCCACTCCTTCTCTTCTTCCTCTCCCTTCTCTCTCAGCCCTCTCCTCTGACATTAAAGCATTCCAGTAGCTTTCCCAGAGCTCATCTGCAGGCAAGGTCTCCTGTGAGTTGAAATGTCCTGGGGGAAATTGAATGGGGTAGGAATGGGGGTGACATCCCTCTCCTACTTAAACCTATTGTCTGCAGTGTGGGCTTGTCCTGGTTTCACCCTCATGCTTTGCTCTATTTCAAGCTGAGGACAGGGGCAGTGCAGAAGAAGGGGCCTACATCTGGGGCCCTGACTCACACTGGCTCAGCTCTCCCAGCCCTGCACTAGAAGGCCTGTCTGTGCAGCTGGCCTTGCCTCTCTTCTTGGCCAGAGAGCAGAGAGGCTCCAACTGGGGGAGCTCAGAGCAATCTCAGGGCCTCTTGCTGGGGTGGCTCTGGGCAGCTGTGGGCTGTTTTCTCTGGCCTTTGCAGTTACAGGCGCTTGACTCTTTCCAGGGCATCTGCAGGCCTGCTATTTTTCCCTTACAGACACGAGATGAAGAGCATAGTTGCTCCGAAGTGTCTGGGTATCACTTTAGTTAAATTTGCTTTTTTCAGAAGCAAAGTTCATATGACTTCAATAGGGATGCCTTGAATGGCAGTTGGGGGTTTCAAAGAATTGAGTTAATGTTTCCCTCCTTGAAGGATTCTGGGAAATCATCAGATGTAATTTCTTTTGCCCATCTTTCAAGTACCTCCTTTGCATCTTTGATATACCTGGAATATTAGTTTCATGTGTTCTTAAAACTGACTCATGAATTTATTCCTCTTTCTTTATTTTTGGTTAAAATCAATTATTTCAAAATGGAAATTTATATCACTACCGGTAAGTGGGAAACCGGATTACTTACCATAAATAGTAAATAACTCTAAAAATCAATACAATATAAACAAAACAATTTTATAACATTCTCAGCAGACGTTGTTACCTCTGGAAGCTTCCAAGCCAGAGCCTTGCTTACTTTCGTTTTTTGTTTGTTTGTTTTTGTTTGTTTGTACAACTAATACAGCGGAACATAATCATATATGTTAATGAGGTACAATGCAATGTTTGAATATATGCATATATTGTATAGTATTCAAATAAAGGCAAAAATATCTCAATCATATCATGTGTCACAAAAGCTCAAAGTGGTAGCTGAAAAACTGACATTAATACCATAAAGATAGTGTTTTATTTTTCCCTTGACAAACCCCTTACTAGTGAGACGCCCACTTCATCACAGTGAATGAATCTTATAAAGAGGCAACTTGGTGTTGTTGTGTATTGAGAAATTTGAGGAACTGCCCTGGGGCCTGTTGTCCTGAACAATATCTATCTTGGCCTGCAGTGCAGTCTGCTAAGATCCTCTATTATCACAGAGATTCCACTGAATATTTTGCTAATGTCATCCCTGCCTGAACTGAGACTGGAGCAAATCATTTGAACTTGGGGTCAGCTCAAAACTTTTTGACTCCAAAACTTCATTCTTTTCCCCATGGGCATGTTTGAGCTATATGCTTAAGAGCATTCTGAGTACCGTGTGCTTTTCTTTCATGTTTCTACTTCATTGTGTAGTTTGCAAATATGACTGCTATATATAAAATATAGAATAAGGATAATTATTGGAAGTTGAGGACCAGAGAAAGAGATGGAAGAAAAAGAACCAGTAACTAATGTTTCAGTACTCCCTAGACTCCATCTTTCACCCAGGGCCACTTTGAGGTGAGTTCTATAAACATCTAAAAAGTTGTGTCTTTTTATTTATTTTTAATTTTGGAACTAAAATGAAGTGAGGTCAGACTGGTTATTGATTAGTCTTGTTTTAGAGTCACAGGTAGACTTTCTGGCCTCTTTGTTGGCATGCTTGCAGATCACACAGAATAGCCCTCAAGCCAGAGAGAAGAGAGAAGGAGAGGGAGGGAGAGAGAGAGAGAGACAGACAGACAGACAGAGACAGAGAGAGAGAGAGACAGAGAGAGGAGAGAGAGAGACAGAGAGAGACAGAGACAGAGAGA
>NC_034595.1:19292921-19300004 GCF_900095145.1 Mus pahari | reverse complement strand
AGAGAGACAGAGACAGAGAGACAGAGAGATACAGAGACAGAGAGACAGAGAGACAGAGAGACAGAGAGAGACAGACAGACAGACAGAGAGAGAGAGAGAGAGAGAGAGAGAGAGAGAGAGAGAGAGAGAGAGTTCATACATCTAAGGCACTCAGCTAGAGGAAGCCTTTGGGACTGTCTGGCCTGCTTGGCCCTGTTCTTTAATATTATATGTTGCTGAATATTCTCTGTGTCTCTGTGCTGAGTTCTATTGGGCCACACTGGTGGCTTTCCTCATTTCATTTATGACAATAATAATTTTATAGATTTATCAAGGAAGCTGTGAAATTCTACAATACACTTAGTGACTATACTCACAGAAGCTTGGATGGGATGCTTGGCCCCAAACTTGGTCTCAGATAAAACCTAAATTCCAGGATGCTAGATCTTAAGATCTTCATTTTTTTCTTTGGCTTCTGAGATAAGTTTGATATGAGTACATGTAAGAGAGGCACCTTGCTGGAGGGATCAGTCCCAGGTTTTCAGTGACTGGAGCTGCAACTCCAACAAGTCAGTCTCCCTCCCTGCATCTCACAACAATAAACTGGACTGGGGCAGTTTTCAGAGTTATGCTGTTAAATGTTCAGATACTGTGGGATGCAATAGGAGTCACCACAAAAGGCAGATTCAATTCACAGGATAGATACTTGTGCCCATCCTACCACATCCAAGCAAGTCCTTTACCTATATTTTCTGGGCTCTCTTGTGAGGTTATGTTAGAAATAAATGATTTCAGTTTAAATAAAATACTTTGGAAAATATTCATTATTCTCATACATAGGCACACCAGTTTCCCAAAAGAAATTAAACACAAAATCTCTGAGGCAAATGTCTAGAAAACCTAGAAAATAATTGTCTTCTTCATTTATATATCACACGTCCCTTGTTGGAAGAATCTTAAGAATATTTGGTTTCACGAAATTATAGTATGTCTCCTTAGTCCTATCTGTCTATCATCTATCTATCTATCTATCTATCTATCTATCTATCTATCTATCTATCTATCTATCTATCTATCTATGTATCTTCTGTCATCAGGAATGTATGTGCGCTTGAGGCATATGTATGCATATGTGTGTGTGTGTGTGTGTGTGTGTGTGTGTGTGTGTAGCATGTCCATATGTATGTACGCATGCACATACATAACAGACTATTTGAGAATCAATTGACTGCATCTTTATGGGTAGAGTTACAAACTTGATTAGAACATCATCTTACTTTTCTCTGTCTTCTTCTAATTTTTAATAGCTCTTCCCATATTTTTGTCTAATCTGAGATCAGACACTCCTGGCTCCTGGATGCTAGTCTAATTTGTTACCTTATCATTTTCTGATTTCCTGCCAAATAGAGTATAGCATTCTAGGGAGAAGTGAGAACTAAAGTAGAAGGGCCGCAGTGGGGATGGGCAGTTGGTGAGGAGCAGAATCCTTAGAACGTTGTTGTTCATGTAGATGCTGCTGCAGGAGAAACTAGAATGGACAAAGGGTGAAACATGGATTCTTAGACATTGCCCCAAATTGACAAGAGTATAGAGGAAGCAATTCTAGAGGCAAAGATATAGCATAGAACACTAAAAGAACGAAATCCCTGAAGAGTCGAGGGCAGGGAGGACTTCAAAGATACGGAGCTCATAGACAAGGGTTAGTTTTACGGAAGGCAAAGTTGATCCTTCAAAGATATGGAGCTCATAGACAAGGGTTAGTTTTACGGAAGGCAAAGTTGATCCTTCTAATTAAAGCACCTGAAATATTAAGTAGAAATTATTGGTGACGGTAGAGCAAAGAAGAGGGGATCAATTTATCCTGTGTTTTCAGTAAAACATGAGTTGGCGGGGGATACATGAGGTTGGGGTGAGAGAAAGCCGATTTAGGTCAAAGTACCAAAGTGTTCTGCAGTGTGTGGTCCATTTATATCTGCATCATCATGGGGAGCATGGTAATAATGGAGAGGACTGTGCTGACTCCAAAGTTACTCAATCAGGATTTTTGGGAATAGCCCTAGGTGGTTTATTCTCTCTCATTCTCTCTCTCTGTCTCTCTCTCTGTATGTCTCTGTCTGTCTGTCTGTCTGTCTGTCTGTCTGTCTCTCTCTCTCTCTCTCTCTCTCTGAAACCCAAGATTTCAAACTAGCAGTCCTCCTAGATCAGACTGGCAAACAAGTAAGATTAAAGGCATACTTCACCACACTTGGCCCAAGGATGATTCTTAGATATAATAATGTTGGGATCCTGCCAGGAATGAGACTCTCCTTACAATGAAACAAAATAAACGTTTTCTCTCAATACAATGAAACAAAACAAATGTTTTCTTAAAGAGTCTTCCAGGCTTCCTAGAGTGCACACTCTTCACCTGGCTCTGCGATCTCGTTACCTTGTTTTCCTGGTCACACTGACTTTCTTAAATCAAAGTCTACAGCCCTCCGCATTGTACTGTAGGACACTAGATCTGTGAGGTGGCGGGAATAAGGACATGAGTATAAAGTTCAGCCAGGCTTCACCTCACCAGTGAGAGATCAGCCAGCATCCCTTCCTTTCAGCATTTCAGGATCCATTCCTGTCCTTAACGCTGTCACTTCCTTATCCGACTCCATCACCACTTTTAGAAAGTGAAAGGTTTCTACTGGGAAGTCTAAGGCATAAAGACCACTGCAGGCCAAATGGTAAACGAGACATTGTTTTTAAACCTTGGAAGGCAGAGAATGCCGAATACACATTCCTGATACCCCAAAGTGCTCTTTATCAGTTATCTCTGTAGATAACTATGACTACCTTGGGAGACAGATAGTTGACTTCATTGCCCTGTGGGTGAGGGTGCCTCAGTGCAGCAGGATTGCTACTTTCCATTTCTATGATTTGAGTAGCACGTCTCAGAGGACAGTGAGGGTGCACAGAGGAGGAATAAGAGGACAGATTCAGCCTTCTGTGGTCTGAGGAAGAGATGGAATTAAAATAAGGATCTCTCTCTCTCTCTCTCTCTCTCTCTCTCTCTCTCTCTCTCTCTCTGTGTGTGTGTGTGTGTGTGTGTGTGTGAATGATGTCTATAGGTTCAGTAGGGTAATTAGCCATATGATAAGCAAAGGTGGGAGTTAGGGAGTCTCTACTCAGATTGCACAAGCACATGGTCTTACGGGAAGTGTAAAAACTAATGTAAATAATTACCACAGAGATATTACAGCAAGATTTGAATGCCATGTTAGAAAAGGTGTCCCAGGGAGGAGACTTCAGTAGAAATGGGATTCAAACAAAGGCCTGAAGGTAGACAAGCACAGGCCTCTTTATGAACTGTTCAGTTATTTGCCAGGGCAGGATTGTGGGGTCTCCTGATCTTGTTTCTACTCCGAACCACACTACTTTGAAAAGGTCACAGGGCCCTCGCTGTAGGAGTCATCTTGAAAAAGGGCATCTCTCCCTCCTGCTGCCTGGATTGAGCAAGAAGCTGGACACAGGGTGAGGCTGCAGCTGTGAGTCAGACTGCCCCCACGCAGGCCCAGGCGCAGGCGCAGGCTCCAGCTCTAAGCTTGGGGCCCCAGTTGGGATGGAAGTTCTCCCTTGCTTTCACTATCTGAAAACTGCCTGTACAGCCAAGTGTGGTTCAATGCTGCCTTGTCTCGCTAGGAATGATCTGAGCTATTCGTGTCCCTGCCTGCTGTGGGTTCCATCCCCCCCCCCTTTCCTCCTGTACCCTTACTCTCCCTCCCCTTATTTCCCATTTTCTTTTGCTTTCTTCTACTTGGTGTTCTTTGGTTTCTTTCACTCTATTTTTTTTTTTTTTGACATCATTCTGTTATTCCTTTGAAACCTTTTCTTTGCTATGTTTTCTTATTGGCAGTGTGATTCAGGATATCTCCTTAGAGCATGGGGGGGGGGGCATAGGTCCTTTCAAACTCATTTCCTTTGTGCATTAATTCCTCCAATTCCCCAGCAAAACAGTGTGATTCAAAGGTGTTATAAAGACAAGGGCCCATCAGCATTTCTCCCAGAATTGTCTATTCCAACTGTACTTTTAAAAATGGATTTTTAAATGAGATAGTTCATAGGGATCTCAGCATTAGCTGCTTACTAAAAATCCTCTAAAATTGTTATAATGTCTGAATAACCTGCCTCCCCATACCAGATCAATTTGATGAGAACTTACCAGAGAGTGTCCCAGGCTGTAGGATTTTTTTTTTTTTAAAGCTCCCCCAGCTGACTATCCTATATATTAGAGTAAAGAACCATCACTTTACAAACAGCTGCCTTTTGTTAAGGGCAAAGAGACAAGGACACTGAGGCCCAAAAGAGGTAAAGGGACATATCCAGAATGAGTCATTGTGGACAGAACTAGAACCATTCCTCTTGCCATCTCTGTCCCCTTGGCCCCACTTCTGAATCACCTTAAGCAAATGCCAGGGCCTCAGGAGAGCAGCCTCCTGCCTCTGCCAGGGCCTGGCTTAGAGGAGAGCCCCAAACACAGCCCCATTAAGCCAGGCAGGGCCTTCCGGGAATCACTGCTGGCTCTGGCTTAGAAAACAAACAGAGTTCTTTGGCTTTTGTTGGCTGCATCCTGGAGTTGGGGAGCTCAGAGGAGAGCACCTAAGGACGCAGGTTTGCTGCTCTTCTAGGAGATGAAGTGGGGCTGCCAGAGGCAAGACCAGAGACAGGTGGGCAGAGCTCATGGGGGAGGGAGGGGAGGTGTGTGAGTCAGGAGTGCATGCCTCCCACAGCTGCTGCCAGCAGGCCTCCTGAGAGAATGCACCCCACATTGAAGCAAATGCCTACAGGGGAGGAAATGTGGGGCCAGATCTCAGCCTGGGTGGCAGCTCAGTAAATGACTGCACCCCGGACCTGCCTCCACACAGACCCTCTCAGGTGTCTCCAACCTCCAAGCCTTCTTTCCTAGAGATATTTGACATGGTGGAAAGATACCACAGTTGGGATCTTTCTTGTGGCCATATTCATGGAAAGCCCTCTATGTCTTATACTTGTCTATATTCTTCACATACTAAGATGGAGGGACCATTAGTTTTATTAGTGCATAGAAGAGAAGAGAAAAATCACAGAGGTGAAGTCCTCTGCCCTAGGCACATAGCCATTAAAGTGCATTACATAATATTATTGCATTCAAACCCAATCCAGCCTGATGACAGGGCTCAGGCTTAGGCACTGCAGAACACTGTGGTCATATGAATGAACCATCTGACAGGCGTTGGATACTAGGTGACCTCTCTGGGCATCAGGGGTTTCCTCTGGAAATTGATGCTTTCTCTGCCTATTTCATATGACAGGTGTGAAGATCAAATGGAAGCTGGACATGAAAGAGATTAGTAAATAGCAAAGGGATATACAAATGCAAGAGATTATTTCTGTTATCACCAAACGCAGCTGTGTCCACACATGGGGAACCATTACCCCCAATACACCTGTCCACACTTGTGACCTTGGCCATTCTTGGCAACCTCTTTGTTCCCAAGGACTCAGGTGGAGACGAGGAAGGGGAGAGAGAAAATAATGTGTTTATAAAATACTTTACTTCTCCAAGATGAAAGTTTCTAGATAAATACCACATCACGTAAGTACAGCAGATTAAATGCTGTATTACTACAACCTTCAAATACATGCTTGTAGACTCACATAGAAGCTGTGAACCACTAGGTCAAGTACAGAGATTGGGAGGTGTAAAATTTATGACAAGAAGTTAACTCTTGTTCTTCCTCTGAGTTAATTGTACGACATAGGAGCTAGTAATTCAGGCTCTCCCAAAGTTATTTTCCTTATGAGAGTCGGAGTGTGTGTGTGTGTGTGTGTGTGTGTGTGTGTGTGTGTGTGTGTGTGTGTGTTTGAAAGAGAGAGAGACAGATACAGAGACAGAGACACAGANGTGTGTGTGTGTGTGTGTGTGTGTGTGTTTGAAAGAGAGAGAGACAGATACAGAGACAGAGACACAGAGAGAGGTGGGGATGGGAGACTGATGGTTGTAACACCAACTAAACAAGTTTCTATGCATAACTGTATCATAGAACTCACCTCACTGCCCTGAACATTTATTTGTGTCTGCCTTCCTCATTCTAATGAGAATTCTAGAATAGAACTTCTGGGTTTTACTTTGAACTTATAATTCATGTTCAATAAATGTCACTTTGGGGGTTAGGAACATGACTTGGTTGGTAAAATTCTCTTGCTATGTAAGTATAAAAGCCCGAGCCTGGATACCCAGCACGCATGCAGAAAGCCAGATATCATTGCCCACATTTGTAATCTCAGTCAGGTGAGACAGAGAAAGGGGGACCCCTTGAAGCTCATTGGCAAGACAGCTTTGTTGAATAAATGAGCTCCACATTCAGTGATAGAGCCTGTCTCAAGAAATAAAGAGCATGGTCTAGAAAGGTGACTCAGTGTTTAAGAGCGCTCCTTGCTCTTTCTGATTACCAGGGTTCAATTTCCAACAGCACATGTGAGCACACACCCATCAATAACCCCAATTGTATGGGATCAAACACTCTCTTAGGGCTTCTGTTGGCAGAGACACCTAGCAGGCAAATTATCCATACACATTTGAAAAATTGTAAGGTGCAGAGAGATTAAGGAAGACACTTGGTGTTTACTTCTGGCGTCCATGTTCAAACACTCCTGGAAATGCACAAATACACCACAAACAATATCAACAATATCAAATACAATAATGACTTTAGAATATTGTTTTTCTCTCTTCTCTAGTTTTCTGAATGCTCCTAGGCCACAATCCAGGCCCATTGTGTGCTCTAACTCAATGTAAAGTTAACATGTAAAACTCAAGACGAAGAGCCCTTACTGTGATCATTATTTACCTGATCTTAGGCAATGGAGTTCTTGTATCTGAGATGCGTAATGTTGGACAAACAGTTCATGGGCTGATCACCTACCTGGCATATTCAAGGCTCTGGGTTCACACCACATTACCTCCAGGAAAGCAAGCAAGCAAACAAACAAACCAAAATACCCCAAATAAATAAATAAATAAAACAAAGCAAAGCACCAAACAGATTTAATCTGACTCAGTTTCTCTCTCTCTCTCTCTCTCTCTCTCTCTCT
>NC_034595.1:19266570-19292876 GCF_900095145.1 Mus pahari | reverse complement strand
TAGACCAGGCTGGCCTCGAACTCAGAAATCCGCCTGCCTCTGCCTCCCGAGTGCTGGGATTAAAGGCGTGGTGCACCACGCCCGGCTCTCTCTATTTCCAAGATAGGGATAATTTCTTTGCTACTCTGTCTTGACCTTTTCTAGGAAGATCAGGTATGTTCCCAGTCATGTGCTAGCAGTAAGCATTTTGCAGGCAGAATGGAATGTCACTTATAATGGGAACTCATTGTACATCAAACGACATATTTAATTTTAGTGTCACTTCTGTTACACTCTGACTTCCAACTTTTTAAAGATTTTTTTTTTACACCATCATTTAAGACCTGCCACTTTTACTCTTCACTGACGCGTGAGAATTCTCAAGCCTCACCACTATCTTTGCTCTTTCTAATACACTTTTGTCGTTATCTCTTTACTAAACCTATTAAATCAGGGAAACACTGATGCAGGGTTAATAAGCACCGTGGAAGCTGGGCCTGCATCTCTAAATTCACTGTCCACTCTGGAGCTCAGTTTATTTCAGGTAAAATAAGGAGGTATTCCCATGAAAATAAAAACCTGATTTAACATGCTTTGTATACTTTGCGTTATAAAGTTACAAATGAACAGAGACTTACATAGGCACAAATGGGTTCCTCAAGTCCACTCATCAATAAGGTCTGCTTTGCTGTTTAAATTGTATCTTCTCTGTATCTTCGTTTCTGTTGTATCTTCCTTTCCTAGATGTGGAAGTCAGGACATGTTCACATTTCTGACAACAATTATGTGCAAATTTGTTTAAATGTCTTTCCTGTCAAAAGATGATCATTTGAAAGCTAGACTTTAGGAAAGATTGAATTAGTTTCTAAAATTCCTTAAGTCATATATTTCCAGTGAGTTTCTTGAGAAGTTAAGGGATCTATGGATAGACCAAGAAGGTGGCCAACAGCACTGGAGGGGATGATGGACAGGGTGTGAAGGCCACAGCTTGATAGCCTTCTACTCCCCTACATTCCTGGAAGATACAGGAATAAAGGTTTTGTTTTGTGTTTTTTTTTTTTTTTTAAGGTGAATGTTATTGCTTTGGGAAGGTTTTCAAAATGGCTACTTCTAAAGTCAAAGAAAGGAAGTGAGGTATTCCCAAAAGAGATGCTGAATATAGAATAGTGGGTGCATGTGAAGTCTTCAGTCCATTTTCCAATTTTGTAAGCAACACTTTCCACATAAATCTTTGAAGAAGCTGCACCATTCCAGAACACAGAATAATTACAGAAACCCACTGGCTACTTCTCAGCTTCATGACTCCAGGCTCTCTCAATCTGTTTTCTTGAGGATAGCCCATGGCCCCAGGCAGACGGCCCCCAATGCCAGGTCTGGCATCCCTAGCTGTGAGTTGGCCTATCCAGGCACTTGGCCT
Source organism: Mus pahari (assembly GCF_900095145.1). NCBI lineage: Eukaryota > Metazoa > Chordata > Mammalia > Rodentia > Muridae > Mus > Mus pahari. The sequence goes on along the minus strand of NC_034595.1, from coordinate 19,291,480 downwards.
AAGTTAGAGCCAGGAGTCACTAGAGCAGTCCAAGAACGTTGCTGAGAAGCTGGAAGGAACTGTCCCATGGGTTGTGTAGGAGCAGAAACCATCTATGCTTTCTATGGCAAAGGAGTAGGTAGCTGGATCAGGAGCCAGCTATGGGCATTCTCACCCAGGGTCTTCTGGCACAGAGTCCAAAATACATGAGGCAGAATGTTTCTACAGCTGGGAGAATGAGGGAATCCCTCTGAGGCTTTTTAATGCTTCATGACTTTTTTTATATCCTTAAAGCAGCCACAAAAATGTCTCTTAGATTCATCTTCTTTGCCATGTTTCCCATTGATTTGGCTCCTGGAAAACTGCTCTTGTGTTTGCTACTGTGGTCTGAAAGCCTGGCCCCCAAGCACAGAATCCCAATTGTGACCTTTGGTGTCAGAAATGGGAGGTCCACATGTCCTACTAAGTTCCAGTGTAAACTTCTAATATCCCTAAGAACCAGTCTACCAAATAGACCATGAACGAAAATATGTAACTATCAGGGATGTGATAGAGCTGTCAGAATCTCATGAAATCTGTGTAAGCCGAGACATCAGATCACCCTTTCTCCCTTTTGTGGGATGTGCAAAAATATCAAATAACCTGCAAAAAAATAAAAATAAATGAAATATAAGGTAGACTATTTCATCAAAAGGCCTACTAATACCATGTCTAAGATACACATGTCCTTTGTTAATGAGTTTTTTTTTTTTTTTATGCTGTACATCTTTTGGAGGCAGTAGAGTAGGGTGGTGCTGTCACAAGGTGAGTCAGTTAATTATATGTTGAGGGCTTCTGACTCATTCTGTTCACCTCCTCCTAAATATTTAGTGACATTCCATCTTTCATTGAGATATCTCTTTTCTTCTCAAACACAGTATGTTCCTTAGTATGATTGGTTCATTGCAAACTTGTAGGGTGATTTATCAAAGCATTTTTAAACATCATCCACAAGGATATCTCCCACTCCAGTGATTTCCATTGTATCCCCTGGGCTGGACCCACACCTGACGCCCCTACCCGCTTTCCTCTCTAGCTCCTCTCACACCCAGTTCCTTTCCTCCACACACCTTCAATAAGTTTTATTTCCCCTTCTGAGAGAAATTCAAGCACCCTTCCTTGAGTCTTCCCTGTTATTTAGCTTCCTTGGGTCTGTGGAATGTAGCATGGGTATACTGTACTTTAAGGTTATTATCCACCTACAAGTGACTACATACCATGCATGTCATTTTGGGTCTGGATTACTTCACTCAGGATGATATTTGTAGTTCCATCGAATTGCCTACAAATTTACGATGTTTTTAATAGCTGAGTAGTATTTCACCATGTAAATGAACTACGTTTTCATTACCCACTCTTCAGTTGAGGAACATCTGGGTTGTTTCCAATTTCTAGCAATTAACGAATAAAGCTGCCATGAGCATAGTGAAGTGCTTCTTTCTCATTGAGAGGTTATCGTGAAACATCTTTTCAGTATATGCTTAGGAGTGGTATAGCTGAGCCTTGAGGTAGAACTATTCCCAGTTTTCTGAGAAAACACTAGATTGACTTCCAGAGTGGTTGTACAAGTTTACACTTGCACCAGAAATGGAGAAGTGTTCCCCTTGCTGCACATCCTCGCCAGCATAGGCTGTCCTTTGAAAGAGAGAGATATATTGCATTCTTTTGGATTTGCTGGTGTGAAATTATTCATTTCTTGTGTTTTCCTGGGTGTAGTTAGCCTCCTTGTGTTGGAGATCTTCTTCTAGGATCTTATGTAGAGCTGAATTAGTGGAAAGATATTGTTTAAATTTGTTTTTGTCACAGAATATCTTATTTTCTCTATCTATGATGATTAAACCTTTTGCTGATTATAGTAGCCTGGGCAGACATTTGTGGTCCCTTAGGAACTGCGAAACATCTCTCCAGACCCTTCTGGCTCTTACAGTCTCTGTTGAGAAGTCAGGTGTAATTCTGATAGGTCTGCTTTTATATGTTACTTGTCCTTTAACCTTGCAGCTTTTACTATTCTTTCTTTGTTCTGTTTATTTAGTGTTTTAGTTATTATGTAGCAAGAGGATTTTCTTTTCTTTTTCTTTTTTTTTTTGATGTTCTGTAAGCTTCTTGAATGTTTATAGCCATCTCTTTCTTTAGATTAGAGGAGTTTTATTCTATAACTTTGTTGAAGATATTTTCCGGGCCTTAGAACTGGAATTCTTCTTAAATTCCTATCAGTCTTATGTTTAGTCTTTTCACAATGTCCCAAATTTCCAGGGTGTTTTGTGTTAGAAACTTTTTTTGAATTTTTATTGAATGATTTACCAATTTTTCTATCCTATCTCCTATGTCTGATATTCTTTCTTCCATCTCTCATATTTTGTTGGTGATGCTTGCATCTGTAGTTCCTGTTCACTTTCCTAGATTTTGTACCTTCATGATTGCATCATTTTGTGTATTCTTTATTGCCTCTATTTCCATTTGTAGGTTGTGAATAATTTTATTCATTTCCTTCACATGTTTGATTGTATTTTCCTGCAGTTCTTAAAGAGACGTTTTTATTTTCTCTTTAAAGGCCTCTGCTGTCTTTATCAGATTAGATTTAAGGTCATTTTCTTGCTCTTCATGTGTATTAGGATATTTGGGGCTTGCTGTAGTAGGTAGCTGGATTCTGGTGGTGCCATATTGCCCTGTCATCCATTTAATTGTGTTCCTATGCTGGCCTTTTTGTCATCTAGTTGTCTCTGGTGTTGACTGTCATGGTATTGTCTGATCTCAGCAGACCTCTGCGACCTTAGGTAGATCTGGGAGTGCCTGAGGGCAGCAGTCCTCTGGTTGTCCTGGGGAGCAACAGGTCCCCAGGGATGCAGACACAACTATGACCCAGGAGTGAAATACAGATTTGGGATTGCAGGTAAGGTGTGGACCTGAAGATGGAGCTCTTAGGGAAAAGGGCAGACCTCATGGCTGCTGGACCTTTTGGGGGACCCAGCAGACAGAGGATTGGAAGGTGGAGATCTCACCTGGCTGTCTCGCGTAGCTGGAGGCCTCTAGGGATTCAGGCAGAGCTGTGGTCAAAGGCTTTTTTGTTACATTTTTAATCATCAAAAGAAAATTTTGAAATAATGTTTGTTAATTCTTTGAGGATTTCATTCAAAGTGTTTTCATTAATTAATTTATTTCTTCATTTACAGCCAAATTGTAGCCTCCCACCCCCAACTCAGAGAAGGTAGAAGTCCCTATATTTACCTTCCCCAACTCCTCCCAGATCTACCCCACCTCTATATTCATACAACCTCTCTCTCTCTCTTACACACACACACACAGACACACACACAGACACACACACACACACATGTTTATATCCAGTTATGTTGCCAAATATTCTTGGGTATTAATCTGCCCTAGTGTGTGGTGAAATTACTATGGGTCACACTAAAAAAATAATTACCATCTCCTCTCTCACTCTAGAAGCTACCAATTTGCAACAGTTCTTCAAATGTGAGTGACACTTAGAGTGAGTGTCCATCCTTTGCATAGTGATATTTTGCCTACCTTGAGTTTGTGCAGATCATGTGCATAATGGCATAGTATGTGTCAATTCATATGGAACAAATTCTCTCTTGTGTCCAGAAAACATTCCTTCCTTGTTGTCATCTACCATTCTGGTTCTTACAGTTTTTCTGCCCTCTTTTGCTAAGATTCCTGAGCCTTTGGGGTGTATCTGTGTGTATGTGTCTGTGTCTCTGTGTGTATGTATGATATAGATCTCCTATTTAGGGTTGTGTGCTCTATAGTTTCTTATTCTCTGCATATTATCCAGCTGTAGGTCTCAGAGATAGTAGCCATTTACTACAAAAAGAAGCTTCTCTGACAAGGGTTGAGATATTCACTAATATATAGGTATATCATGAAGCCATTAAGAGTCTATCTTAGTTATGGTTTCTATTGCTATGATAAAACACCATGACCAAAATTCACTTGGGGATTGAAGGGTTTATTTCATCTTATAGGTTATATTCAGTTAGTCATCAAGGGAAATCAGGACATGAACTCAATCACGGCTAGATTCTGGAAGCAAGAATTTGTACAGAGGCCATGAGTTAGTTGTGCTTACTGGCTTGCTGTCTTGTTCCTTTTTTTTTTTTTTTTTTTTTTTTGNTTTTTCGAGACAGGGTTTCTCTGTATAGCTCTGGCTGTCCTGGAACTCACTTGGTAGACCAGGCTGGCCTCGAACTCAGAAATCCGCCTGCCTCTGCCTCCCGAGTGCTGGGATTAAAGGCCTGCGCCACCAGGGCCGACTGTCTTGTTCCTTGTATAGCCTGCTTTCTTATAGCACCCAGGACTACCAGCCCAGAGGTGGAACCACACACAGTAAGCTAGGCCCTTGTCTTAGTGTTTTACAACTGTGAACAGACATCATGACTAAGGTAAATTTTATAAAGGACAACATTTAATTAGGCTGGCTTTCAGGTTCAGAGGTTCAGTCCATTATCATCAAAGTGGGATCTTGGCATTATCTAGGTAGGCATGCAGTCAGAGCTGAGAGTTCTACATCTTCATCTGAAGGCTGCTAGTGGAAAACTGGCTTCTTAGAAAGCTAGGACAAGGGTCTTAAGGCCCAAACCCACAGTGACACACCTATTTGAAAAAGGCCACTCCTATTCCAACAAGGCCACACCTCCAAATAAAACCGCTCCCTGGGCTAAGCATATGCAAATCATCACAGCCCTCTTATATCAATCAAGATAATATACTACTGACATATGGTACGGGCATATCTTTTGGAGGCACTTTCTCAATTGAGAATCCCTGCTCCAAATTACTTAAGAAAAAAAAAAAATACTTGACCAGCACAGATTCAGTTTAATATTATATCTATTTCCCAAAATAACAGCAGTAGTTTCTTCCCTAGGCCCTTTGACTTGTCTAGCCATAGGTTTTGGGACTTGATGATAATACTAGATATGAGTTCCTTCTTGTGGAGTGGGCCTTAAATCCAGTCAGAAAGTGTGTAAAGCCTCCTATAACATCTCGTACACTATTCACATCAGTGGGGATATCCTGTCAAGATAGTCATCACTGTAGCTCACAGGGTAAGGCTGAGTCCCTCCAGAGGTGGACACAGCACCTTCCAGCACGGAGGAAGTTAGCCAGCAAGTCAGAATCCACTTGATTTCTTCATGGTTTATACCTCGAGTATGTGGTGTCTTCTTCAAAACAGCTCTGTAATTGTTACTGGTCATTGTTATTGTTTTTGGTTACTCTACAGAAATTAACACTAAGGCCCTATTACAGTTTTTCCTTTTTTTAGTTGTTCTCTAGGGGAGTAAGTTTTCAATTTAAAATTGATAACAAAATGGTAATTTTGTTCTGATACACATACAATAGAAAGTTTTATTTTGACCCGATGAAGTAAGTTGTCAGTTACAGCAATACTAAGTCTTAAAAGAATACATCGGTGAATATGACTCTTGATACTCAATTATTCAAAAGTGTTATCTATGTTTCCCAGATCTTATAACTTGACTCAATCATACTTTCAAAGATGTTTTAAAGTTTATTAGTGGTACATATTGATAGCATACATGAAAGGTTTCACTGTGACATGTCTACACATACAGACATGCTCTCTTTTGTTCTGATCTGATGCATTGATTGATCTCTCTAGCTATTCATTCTTTCCACTTCTTCACATTACCCTTCTCTCTCACAGAAGGCTCTGTCTTACTTTCAGGTTATTTGTCTGTATTTTTTTAATTATAATTTCCACATAATGAAAATGTGTGATACCTGCCTTTCTGTGTCTGGTTTATTTCACTTAACATAGTGACTTCTAATGACATTCATTTTTATTTTTCTCTGCTATTGAATATTTCACTGTGAGAGGGGTTGTATTTTTCCTTTATTCTTCTGTTTATTAACATCTAGGCTGTTTTTAAAGCCCACTAATATGAATAGTACTGCAATAATTGTTAGTATAAAAGACTTCTCGTGGGACTGGAGGGGTGGCCACCTTGGTAAAGTCATTTTGCACTAAGGCCTATAGCCCATATTTAGTCCCTGAGACCCACACAGTAGAAGTAGGTGACTATGCCAGTATACTTTAACCAAATTCACCCCCATATGTTTTTTTCTTTTCCCTATCTACCCTCCCGTTTTCCCTTCTATAACATTTAGGATTCACAAATAAGCATGGAGCTTGACTTTCTGAACATAGCTTATTTTATTGAATGTGATCAAAAATTATATCCATTTTCAAATAAATGTTACAATTTTAATTTTATTTATGGTTTAACAAAATATCATTTATATATTTGCCTACATATTTTTTAAGCCTATTAATAGACACCAAGGCTGATTCTATAACCTGGGTGTCATGAATATTGCTGCAATTAACATGGGCTTGCAAGTGCCTCTGTGGTATGTTGACTTTAATATCATAAATAAATAAATACCTAGAAAGGGTATCATTGGTTAGTATGGTAGTTCTATTTTTCAGTGGCAGAGGAATGACAATCCATATTTTATTAATAGCTGCATTGATGTACATTCCCACCAGTAGTGTGTAAGAGTTCCTTTCCCTTCAGATCCTCCTAGTGTTTGTTGTTGCTTACATTTGTTTCTTGTTTATATAGTAGGTGTTTTGTCTGCATATAGATCTGTGTACCAGTGCATGCCTTGTTCCCTTGGAAGCTTGATGAAGATGTTGTAACTCCTGGGATTGGAGTTACAGGTGACTATGAACTGCTGTGTGGGTGCTAGAAATCAAACTCAGGTCTTCTAGAAGAGCATCCAGCACTCTTATCTAGTGAGTTATCTTTCTAGTCCTCTTCCTTGTGTTCTTTATGATAGCCATCCTGACTAATGTAAGACAGAACCACAGTTTATTTTTGATTAGCAATTTTAGGATGGATAGAGATGCTGAAGGGTTACATATGTTTATTGGCCACATACATTCTTTACAAAAAGTTAATTTGTACTTTATCTTTGGAACATCCATTCATTTCATTAATATATTTACTGATTATAGTTTAGAGTATTTATAAGTATATACATAACTATCTATCTATCTATCTATATCTTGGATATGAAATATACATGTATGTATATGGTGTATGTACACACATATATATGATATGAACCTTATCATATATACATATATAATATATATGTAAATATACTTATATTAGTAAAGGCTTGTTTTCCCTTTATATAGATTTGTCTCTTGTACCCTGCAGGAGCTTTTCACTTTCATAGAACATTATTTGTTAGTTCTTGTGAGTATTTCCTGAGCTTTTGAAGTCCTTTTCACACACTCTTCCTTCTTTTATTTTTATTGATAATTTCAAACATGTATACAGAGAAATATGATCATATATACATTCATTTCCATCTTCAACCAACACCTTTCCATCAACACACTTACTTTTTACTTCTTCTTTCCTTCTTCTTCCTCTCCTCTTCCTACTCTTCTTCTGCTTCTTTTGATAATTCATACTCCCAGTTAGACGTGCCAAATGGACATGATGTTGCCACTAGAATACAGGAGCTCTACCAGTGACCACACTCTGAAAAAAAAAGTTCCCCATCTTCTCAAAGGCTATGGGCACATGATAGATGCTGGGGTTGGGAGAATCATTCTGTATCCTCATGTATGTATTTATTCCTTTGATGTATATAATCCCTCTAGTATCATCTGCTGTATCACATTAGTGGCTGTGAAACATTTAGTTTGTGTTTATCATGAAAAGCTTCTCATTCTTCAGTTTTGCTGAGCATGGTAGCTTGGGTTGGCAGCTATTACCTTTCAGAATTTAAAATATGTAGTCCATGTCTTCTTAGTCCTGGGCTTTTCTGTTAAAAAGTCTGCTTTTGTTCTCATGGATTCATGTTGATGTGTAACTTAATGCTTCTCTCTCATTGCTTTGAATATTTTTTCTTTGCTTTGTATGCATAGTAAATTCATGAAACTGGGTATTGGGAGATGCTTTTCTGGTTTTATGTGTTTGGCATTCTGAATGCTTACAGTATCTGAATGGTCATTTCTTTCTGTGACTCAAAAATTTGTTATGGTTTTGATGAATGTATTTTTGCATGCTTTCATGTTAAGCTTCTACTTTCTCTAAAATTATGATTTATAAATTTGGACTTTTTCATGGTGCCATAGGTCTCCTATATTCTGATCATACTTTTTTATCAATTATCTTTATTACTGCCTGGCTGATCTTTATTAACTTTATGCCCCTGTATTCTATCTCCCATTTGATCCATTCTCTTAGCAAACATTTCACTGTTCTGATTTGACTTATTGAGAGTGTCATTTACAAAATTTCAATGTCATTTTAAAATTTTTTTTATTAAATCTCCCTTTTGTAGTTTATTTTAAATGCTTTTTTGTTTTGGTTTGGTTTTTTTTTTTCGAGTCAAGGTTTCTATGTATAGTCCTGGCTGTCCTGGAACTCACTTTGTAGACCAGGCTGGCCTTGAACTCAGAAATTCGCCTGCTTCTGCCTCCCAAGTACTGGGATTAAAGGTGTGCACCACCACTGCTCGGAGTTAAACACATTATTAATATGTTCATATTCCCATTGGATTGATTCAAGAGTTCATTTTCTTCCTTTGCTGTTGTTGTAGCTGACCATTTTTATGAGCAGTCTAATTCTTCATCTCTATGTGCTTTATGTACATACTTCCAATGTGAATGTAATTCAGAATGTAGAAATTGTAGGTTAAGATGGTGTGAACATCAAGCTATAGTTTCAGGCAGTTATAACTGTAAGAATGGGGTGGGGAAGGGAGAAAGGAAAGAAAGAGTAAGGAAGGGAGGGGGTGGGAAGATGTCCCCACGGGGAAGAGAGAGAGAGAGAGAGAGAGAGAGAGAGAGAGAGAGAGAGAGAGAGAGAGTTAGCTTTCTTTTCTCAGCAGTGGTAAGTGGCCATGTTAAAATGACTTCTGCTGAGCTAGACATTAGATATTGTACTGGCTAGTTTTGTGTCAACTTGACACAGCTGGAGTTATCACAGAGAAAGGAGCTTCAGTTGGGGAAATGCCTCCATGAGATCCAGCTGTAAGGCCTTTTCTCAATTAGTGATCAAGGGGGAAGGCTCCCTTGTGGGTGGGACCATCTCTGGGCTGGTAGTCTTGGATTCTATAAGAGAGCAGGCTGAGCAAGCCAGTGGAAGCAAGCCAGTAAAGAACATCCCTCCATGGCTTCTTCATCAGCTCCTGCTTTCTGACCTGCTTGAGTTCCAGTCCTGCATCCTTTGGTGATCAAAAGCAGTATGGAAATGTAAGCCGAATAAACCCTTTCCTTCCCAACTTGCTTCTTGGTCATGATGTTTGTGCAGGAATAGAAACCCTGACTAAGACAGGTATCAAATAGGCAAAGGTTCCTCCTCCCTTCATGGTACACTCTTAGAACTCCAAGCTGGTACAATAGGTATGATATATCTGACCTGAAAATAGTTTTTGAAACAGACCTTTTCTGAACACAGTGTTCCCCCATGTTCGCATGAGTGTCAAGCCTGACTCTATGTGGTTCATTCCAATCTGTGGCTCATACCAAATTCTCATCTTGTGGAACATTGTGTATTTCTGATTCAGTGTTTTTCTATGATACTTGCTTTTGGTTCTCAGAGTTAACATTCTGGGGATTACACTCCTCAATTGGGCCTGAGCCTTCCATAATAGACTTTGTGATCCTGATATGTTTTCCTAAGTTTCCTTTCTTTGCCACTGAAATTAATATTTTTCTTCTATTGGGCAGGTTGTAAGACAGTTGCTCTCCAGTTGTATCTGGTTTACTATATTAAAAAATATTCTAGTTCCCATCTTTCCATGCTATGATAGAAATCTCCTCTCCTTTTTTTGATAAAGAACCTCACTAAGTTTCTCAGGCTGGCCTTGGAATTGTAGTCCTTATATCTCAGCCTCCAGAGTAGAGTACCTGGGTTTATAGGTCTAGGCTACTAGGCCTGGCTTCTTGCTGTCCTTAGCATTGTGTGACACCTCTGGAATTCTCTCATTGGAACTGTTTTGTAGTGCCTGCTCTTTCTAAGACCTGGCACACAGAATGTTTTTCTAAGAAACACTTTGGTTTTTTAGCTTTGGAAACTCGAATGTTGTCGACTTGCTCTAAAATTCAATGGTGTACCTCCCAGTGCTTTACTGTAGCTTGTATTTCCCAATGTCTCTACTACTCACTACACATCACAACACATGTCCCTTGGCCTCTGTTTTCTGGTGTAGAAAAACTTGTTAGAACTTTGGTAGACATATCAAATGAATGGAAGTTATCAATATAAATTGTTAGGTCAAAGTTATAATTCTGGTCATGATGTCAGTACGTGTACACAAATAAATGTGGGAGGGCAGTAAAACTCAAAATGAAAAGAGAAAAAGGAATGAGACCAGCATGCAGAGGGCTTTGCATGACACACAGTGAGTGATTTACAATCACAGTTCTGGTAGTCATTCCGTTTCAGTGTCTGTGGATTTGCCCTTAATTCAGGAACACTAATGAAAGTAGTTCTGATTTGGAGATTATAGTTAATAAGCTAACAAAAACAGACAAAAATAAACTTAGCTCCAGTGAGAGATGTTTCTGTGGCAGAAGAATAGAAGAAGCAAGGAGACTCAGACTATGCCCTTTGACTAGAGGCACAGGACATCAATAATAGTTATTTTAAAATTTTACCTTTTACCTTTCAAGTTTTTTTTTAAAGTAAAAATGGTCAACCAATGAGTATAGCCTTAGTGCCTGTGGAATTTCATGCTTTGTCCTAGGTGCTGAGTGCGTGGTCATACATACATGCCTGTGTGTGTCTCTGTGTGTGTGTGTATGCATGTACACACACACACACACACACACACACACACACACACACACACGTATTCACAGGCATGTGATGATCAGAAGTCAATTTTAAATGTTGTTCCTTGGGAGTCATCCATTCTCATTTTTGGGGCATGGTCTCACACTGGCCTGGAGCACTCCAATTGGGCTAGACTGGCTAACTTGTGAGCCCTAGGGAGCCACGTGTATGCATCCAAAACTGGGATTATAAACACACAGCACCATGTCCATCTATGTGTTATTCCTGCTTATGGGGCAAGCATTTTACAAATTGAATCATCTCGCCAGCTTAATGATGAGTAGCCACTGACCAAAAGGGAAATACTGAGGGCTTGTCCAGTACAGTTGATAAACGTCATCCCTCAGACACACTCTAACAACTCACACTATGGTAAATAGTATAAGAAGAGGTATATGTCATTACCAATTCTATCAGGAAAATTCTAGTTTAGTGTTCTCATATTAAAAGATTCTCCTTTTTTATTATCTTACTCATGACTTATGAGGAGGGTTTTTTGTTTGTTTGTGTTTGTTTGTTCTTCACTCATTCATTCACTCAGCAAGCAATTTATCAAACTTTTTTTATTTCTGTTGATGAAGCTACTTTTGTTTATATGTATTTATGGCATCGATCACACTCCTTAGACACTGAGGAGTAGCTCGGACTGTCTGGCCTTTTCATAAGCCCACATACTTATCTGTGATTGAGTGTGAGTGTATGGTGTGAGAAAATCTCTCTTAGAGATTTTCAGGTATACAATAGATTTTTATTAAGTAGAGTCACCATGATGCACAGTGTACTTCTGGGCCTTATTTCCTCTAGTGAAAATGATGTTTCATTTTAACGACTTTTCCTTTCCATTCACCATGCCCTGACTCTGGCAACTACTATATTCCTCTGCTTCTATTGTGTACTGGCTCTCTCTGCATGTTCTATGTCCCTTAACTTAGGGTGCTCCTGGATGGTCTAAGTTGTTATAAACTCCATTGTGTGTGCATATTACATTTTCTTTGTCCATTTACTCGTTGATGAACACGTGGGATGATTCCATATTGTGTCCACTGTGACTTTCTTTTCCATTGGAATTTTACCCAGTCATGGAATTGCTAGATCATATGACACTGTATCATCTATAAGAGCTATACTAATTTATATTTCCACCAGCTATGAACTCCCACTAACATTGTCACAATATCCATTGTCTTATGTGAATTTTTTTTTTATCACAACCCTTCTTACACAGTGAGGCAATAATCATTGTGGGTTTTGTATTAACTTCCCTGGTGATTAGTGACTCTGAATACTTTCTGTTACATTTTAAAAAACAGTAACAATACATTTATTTTATTTTATTTTATTTTATGTGTATAGGTGCTTTTTCTGCATATACATACACCATGTGTATTCTATCTCCAAACTTCAGAGAGGGGGATGAATCTCCTATGATAGAGTTACAAAAAAACTGCCATGAAGGTGCTGGTAACTGAACCCAGGTCCACTGGAATAAAAGCCAATGTTTTTAACCACTGAGCCATTGCTCCAGATCCTTTGTTACCTATTATTCTATTTTTTTTAAATGTCTATAGATATTTTGCCCATTTTAAATTAGGTTATTTTTTCATTTCTATTTTTGGTTTCTTTATATGTTTTAAATAGGAACCACTTATCAGATGGATGGTTTAAAAATATATCCTTCCATTCTTTGGGTTGTTGAGTTTGCCCTTAGCTGCATAGAAACACATAGATTGATATAGCTCCTTTTATCTGGTTTTATTCTATCATCTGCATTTCAGTGTTATATCAGAACTATCAAACCAGTGCAACAGAACTTCCTCTATATTTATCAATGATTTTAGTTTCAGCGGTTACTTTTATGGTTTTAATACATTACAAAGCAATTTTTGTGCATAGTGTAAAATATAGCTCTAATTTCAATGTTGTAAACATGGCTCCCAGTGTTCTGAGCACCTTTTATTGAAGATATTATCTTTTCCTATTGTGAAATATTTAAGCTAAAAATTTAATTTATGTTAACAAGAGAGTTTATTCTGAGGTTTTCTGTTGGATTCTATTGGTCTGTTTCTTACCCTTCATTTTTCAGATACTTTCTCTGAGGCAGAATTGAATCCAAACATGTTATATATATAAATTAAGAAATTAAGCAAGAAATTAAGAAAAATACCATCTTAAAGGTCACAGGACTGATTATGTGTCTAATGTTAGAATTTACTTCATCTTTTATTATGTTTCCTCTCACAGTGGCACAGTAGTATAAGTTTTATGATTATCCTTATTTAAAATAAGCAAAGAGGGGCAGATTCATTTGAAGGTGAATCTGATGGATTTGTTTTTAATGAAGTCACACACGGCAGCTAAAATATATTACAGGAAAAGGGACAAATAGGGCTGTAGAGACCTGGTAAATTAGCCATCTTGATTTAAAAAAAAAAAAAAAAAAAAAAAAAAACAGGTATTAGTGTAGGGGTGTCAGATCTCCTATAACTGGAGGTCCATGACCTACCTTGGGTCCTCTGGAAGAGCAGGCAGTGCTTTTAATGACTGATCTCTCTCTCTCTTTCCAGCCCGGACAGAGTAAATCAAAAGAGTTCAAATAATCTGGTAGTTGAGCTGAGCCTTGGAAATGAGTAGTTTAAATAAAAGGCCAATGTTAGGTCCAGGTCCGGGGACAAGGTAAAGTGATCTACCAGGTCAAGAAAGAAGCCCAGAAAACAAAAATAAAGCAAAATAAAGTGTGAACAATTGAGATTTGTCTGGGCTTCAGCCTGGAGGGGATGACTTGTGGACAGAGCATGTCTAGAACAGTCATGCACAGCTCTGGGTAGGACAACTCGAAAGAGCATTGAACCTTTTCTGAGATTTGTGACATATTGATGACTTACTGATGACTTTTCCAACTTTATTTCAAAGCTCCTCTACTCTTAGCTTCATTTTAGGCCACAATAGCCCAAGAACATAAGAACTTTCATGTCTGGTCAACATATATGGAAACTGAGCCTTGGAGAATTTCAGGATCGCTTGGCAGGCAGAAGAGGAAAGGGGTATTGGAACTCATGTCATCATGCTCTAAATATAGAGCTCTTTCCCAGACACCATGCTGTGTCCCAGAGATGAGTGAAAGCTTGCAATGCAAGGGTGTGTCTGGCACCACTGTACAAAAAGAAACACTCGACTCCACTTTCCCATGGAAACAATTGAACCCATGTTGGTTCCAGTCTATGGCTCAGATAGAAAAGTGCTGTGTTGGAGCAATTCATTCACCCCCCTACCCCAACCAATCTAGCTAGTCATAGGTCACCTTTTATAGGTAAGGCTATTACAAAGTAGACAGTGACTGGTGAGAGACACAATATATGCAGAAGCTACTCAGAAATAGGAGTCCCTTCAATTTGTCTTATACCATGAATTATTTTTCTCTTTTGTTTGACAGTCAGATAGGCTAACTCATCTTAGAAATGATCTGCTAATGAAGTAGGGGAAACAATATCTGCAATAGAGTTTTACAACAAAACAAATGTCAATCCAAATCTAAGTATTTAAGCTTTGCCACTGTGTGGTAATTTTGTTAACATTTTGAATTTCCTTTTTAGCTAAAAGTCCAGCCAGGACTGAACATGAAATAGATTCCATGCATCCTAGACCCAGCAAGAATATTCTCATGAGATTCAGCTCTGATTCTTTGCCTGCCTTGAGAAGTGCTCATTCTGATTAAAGGAGGCTTCTGAATAAACAAAGCAACGATTTGTGAAGGTCCAGGAACTGCTTGGCTTAGCAGATTGTGATTTTAGAAAATGACACTCGAAGCTAATGGGAAAATCCTGATTTACCAGAAAGTACCCTCTTTACCCATGCCAGGAGGGGTATATAGCCACCCTCTTTGAACATACCTCCCCATCTGCATGCTTCACTACAAACATGCCCATCACTATCAAAATAACAAGACTGCCCTGTTTGAGTCTTACTTTGGGGTTGGAACAATAAGGCTTAAATTCTGCTAGAACAGTAATAGTTACTTCCATATTACAACCCAGAACATAGACTATCAGAGGCACTTACTGATCCACTTCATATCACCATGCTTGTTTTTATACCCTGACTTCAAAGGAGTCTAAGTTCCCTCTGTAGGGGCTCTAATACTTTGGGGTTATTTAAAGAAATATAATTATTTTTCTCTTTCCTTTTGTTCAACAAGTCCCAATTCAAGTACTTGAATACTCACAAAATTGATTTTAAATTTATATAATTGGTATTAAAATTCTTTCTGACTTTTACTTTATGGTCACAGGAAGTTAAGATTAACACATTCCTCCTAGCCCCCATCTGAAATGACAAGTTTGTAACCCTTGTCTCCTAGAGCCTCATGACAATGATTCTTATTTGCTGCAGAATATGTTCTTTATTTGTTCATTACATTGCTGCAGAATGTGTTCTTTATTTATTCATTACACACATGAAGTGAGATAGTCCATGTGAAACACACTCCCCTGAAGTTCCCAGGTACATGGCTATGGCCATAAGCTATATTACTTAATTTTTGAAAATCTTATTCATTTAATCATATTCATATATACACAATTATGAGGGAAATTATTACACAGTTGTCTAAATCAGCTGTTCTCCAAATGTGGTGCTTAATCAAGCAGTACCAACATGACATGAGAACTTGTTCAAAATTTAAATTCTGTAACACCCATCCTCATCCTGCCCTTGTTCTTCTCCCCAAATGTACATTAGATTTTGAGGGGCTGCAAGATAGAGGCTTGACATCGACCACCAAATGGCTTGTAGAGCTCACAGGTTTTTAATCTAGATGTGTTCAGAGGCAAGGACATGATTTCTTCTAACTTAAGACTAGAAGGAATCTTCTGAGGGTACTGCTTCTTTACTGAAAGCCTTAACTTAAGCCTCTCAACAGCTCCTCAATAGAAATACTTCCTTCTTTACTGATCCATCAACACCTTATCCTGTGCATATGGCTGACTTTGGCAATGAGTTATAGCTGGGTTCAGATCCTAGAATTTTTATAACAATGCAAGTCTCTTTTCCACATTATCTGTTTTTCTAACACTAAACTTTGCTCCCCTAAACTATAAATCTGCCCTGGAATATTGTTATGAGGGTGAAATGCAGAAATAAAAGTAAAATGCTTTGTAAACTGTAAATTACCATGCATGTTAGCAAGGGTGCTGATGAAACTTCTGAAGTCAAGGTTGCCTAAATTATGGGTGTTTTACACACGCATACATTCACACACACACACACACACACACACACACACACACACTTATAGCAAGAGAGACAGAGACAGAGGCAGAGAGACAGAGAGAGACAGAAACAGAAAGAGGAGAAGGTCCTGACTAGTAGTGCTGACATGACTATTCAGTCAGAAATGAAGTTCTATCAGAGAGAGTGGAACACACTGAAGTTCCCTCAAGCTGTAGAGCTGGATTAAGTGATAATGCGGCTCAATAGTGTTATGTCCACTCAGGGACTATGTGATCTCTACATCTTTGAATTCATTTGACACAAGAATTCTCACAACAGTTCTCTGGATACTCTTATTTTCCTACTGCACGGTTGAAATGACTAAGGCTTAGAAATGTTCTCAAGTGTTCCCAAGCTGATAAGATGATGAAGAATAGGAGGACTGGAAAAGAAAGTAGGAATGAGTGTGATTGATTCTTAAAGCTGGAGCCTAAGGTTTGAGTTTGAAGAATAATGGGAAGAAAGTATCAAAGAAAAAAATGTGAACAAAAGTCCCAGTATTGGGAGATGCCAAGAACCGTTTAGGGAGAGAGGGGTGGGTCTTGCCTGGAAAACCATTTACTCATTTATTAATTAAGTAAATGGCTATAGCATCTCCAAGTATTTTGAATATGCAGTGCTTGTTGTTACTGAGTAAATATGCCACGGTGCATAGGAAGGCATGTAAAGGTACTTTCTCTAGGTACTTTTGTACACCAGATCAGTAGTCACTCCACTGATAGGAATATAAGGAAATATAAGGAAAGCGTGTAGAACATTGGAATTTAGATTCTCTTTCTAGGTTAGTTTAACAAATTTGATTCCATTCTAGTTAGAGTCTCTTTTCATTCCTCTTCATGGCTTCAGGAACTCTTTCTTCTTTCTGTGCCTCTTTTGTTTGTTGCGCCTGGAAAAGAGGGGATTCACCTCATTGGTCTCTATAGGACTTCATTTTGATCCAAATGACAACATAAACATTTTGAGGTTATGAATTAAAAACATTTTAATACTTGTGAGTTCTAGTCTCTAATCTGTTGTACACAATCTATGGAGTTTGGGGTTTACTAGTGTAAAAGCAAGCATAATGATGGCAATCTCCTGGGGTGACTAGAAGTGTTAGAAAAGTCCTCTCAGAATACAATGAAGTAGCGCCGGACCTCCAGCAACTTGGCATATGCTTCTTTTTACATGACCTCTTCCAAACCAATCCTCAAAACTTGTCTAAGCCCAAAAAGTCTTTAAATAGAAGAGAAAGCAAAGTCCAGTAAGGGAAAGTGAGTCACAGAGCTAAATGAGGGCAAATCATAGCCCAAGTTCACACCTGACTTCTTTTCCTCTCCAGAGGTCTAATAGTCACCAAGCTGCTCCCTACCCTGCAGGGCTTGGCCATGACCAATAGGCAAATGGAAATGTGGAGGCAATAAAGCCATCTCCTCTTTATGGAGTGAAAATAACACTGAAAGGGCAACTAGGCACATCTCTGACTCCTAGGGGCTTTGGTGATGGCTGGAGATGTTCTTTCCCTGTCTTCTTTCATTCTCCCAAACTGAAAATCATTCTTTCCCTTACTTTGGCTGCTAGTGGTTGGTTTGTCACTATGAGCTCTGGTGCTCATTCCCAAGCAGGGTTCTTGTTTCTTTCCCTGTGTCTAGGTAGGAAAAACATTGGAAGATCACTCTACATTTCACCATCTCCTGTGACTTCTCATTTTATTCTCAATATAGACTTGGAAGTGAAGGCAGCAATAATAAGAAACCCACATCAGGATGGATCATCCAGAGACTGCCCCACCTGGAGGTCCAGCCCATAAACAGCCACCGAACGCAGACACTATTGCATATGCCAGCAAGATCTTACTGAAAGGACACTGATATAGCTATCTCTGTGAGGCTATGCCAATGCCTGGCAAATATAGAAGTGGATGCCCACAGTCATCTATAGGATAGAACATAGAGATCCCAATGGAGGAGCTAGAGAAATTACCCAAGGAACTGAAGGGGTCTGCAACCCTATAGGTGAAACAACAATATGAACTAATCAGTACCCCCTGAGCTCGTGTCTCTAGCTGCATATATANCAGAAGATGGCCTAGTNAGCCATCGTTGGGAAGAGATGCCCCTTGGTCTTGCAAACTTTATATGCCCCATACAGGGGAACAACAAGGCCAAGAACTGGGAGTGGGTGGGCAGGAGAGCAGGGTGGGGGGAGGGTATAGGGGACATTCGGGATAGCATTTGAAATGTAAATGAAGACAATATCTAATAAAATAAGTTAAAAAAAAGAAAGAAACCCACATTAGTGGAGGGGAAAATACACTGGATTGAGTTCAACAGTTAAGTTCAATGATGTCAGCTATATTACCCTTCAGATGAAGGGCTTTGAACCATTTTGTTACCAACCTGAGCCCTGAAATTACTCAGAAGCCATATATTGAGTAGATACAGTAAGGTAGGTACTATCCTAGAAGCTAAGGATAAACTAAGGATCTTAACCAAACATCTACCATGGAGCATATGTTTCAGATAGGGCTAAAGATGATGGTAAAATTAGAACTGCACAAAACAATTTCATGTATAAATTGTGTTTCATGAAAAATAAAGGAGCATGCTAAGAGATGATGATTCCCTTTGTCAAGGTGATGTTTGAATAAAAGCTTGAAAGATGTGAGAGAGTGAACATATGGCTATCTGGATGAGCCTTCAGAGTACTGAAAACAGAGTGATAGCCAAGGCCCCGGAACATGCTCAGGGAGTGTCAGGGAGTACAGTTTATGGAAGCAGAGTAAGCAGAAAGAAAGGAGAAGTTACTGGAGAAGAAGTAAGCTCTTGGGTTTCCTGTGTCACAAGGATAGTGAGGAGTTGACAAAGATAAAAGGATTTATGCTTGTGCTTGTTTGGGATGTCATGGCATATGTGGAATTTGTCTTATATATGTCCTACAAAGTACACCTTGTAATACTCAATTATCACCTTCCACCATGTGGTTGCTGAGCCATCTTGTTAGTCCTGCCTGAACAGTTTATACTGTATCAAATCTTTAAAAATGGTCCACTGAAATGGATATATTCCTTCTTCCTACTTTACAAAAATAAAAAGAAAGAAAAAAAAGAAAAGAAAAGAAAAGAAAAGAAAAGAAAAAGAAAAAGGAAGAAAAAAGAAAGTCATTTGATCAGGAGTCTGAAGATAATTCTTTGTTTATCATAATACACTACTGGTTTGGGTGTAGTTCCGTTTATTCCTTGTTTTAAAAATACCTGATGTTTCACCATACCATTTATATCCATTCAGCTCTTAGTGAAGGAGTGAGGAAATATGGAAGCGAGATGGCTATCAGAAAAGTTAGAGGACAGCAAAGCATGTGTCACCCAAGGAAAGAGTCCTTGGATATTTGTCTGGGAGAACCCTCTTCATCTACATCCTCACTGAAATTAATGAGATGGATAAAATGTTGGTAATGGAACACACATAGATTAAGTCAAAGATCTGCTCTTGTTTCTTCTTTGGGCTCTGCATGAGGTGACCATAAGAAATCATTCCCTTGCCTGGATGTCAGTGCACCATATGACAGTGAATCACTCTGGTGTGAAAGGATACTAAATATTTACCAAGAATGAAAATTATTTCATTCAACCTCAGAGAATATGAGGGCATCTCTACTCTTTTTCTAGAAAACTCAAATCATAAATCTACAATTTGCCATGAGATGAGCAAGGTACTTAAACTCTCTGAATTGTGATACTCATCTTCAAATTATGTAAATAGTGGACTCACAGAGTTGATGTAAAGCTGAAATAAGTTGGAAAATGTGAATTACAAGGAATGGGGTGAATTACTAAAAGTAGACATGTCATATCAATTTTCACTGTCATTCGTAATAATAGGATCAGCTGAGAATGCACAATGAAAAAAAAGCATCAGCTAATATATGACCCTCTCATATATGTACCATATGAACCAGGAAGAATTATGTGCTCACTAATGTTAATTATATATCTGTTCCTTAAGTAAAATGAGCCTTCTTTTCCAACCTTCAAAATACAGGCCATTTCCATTAGTGACCACTTGCCTTTCTCTCCCGTTCATGCTGTTCTGTCCGCTTTGTACTTGGCTGAGCACAGCTCCTAGGAGTGTCAAATGTAGGAAACTGGATTTCACAGGCTATGATGCTGATGCCCGCCATTCCAATAAAACATGGTTTTACGATTTGTTTTGAGACTGCAACCCACTATGACCGGCTTTCTTTAAGGTTGCAGTCTGTAGACTTGAGGCATAGCAGTTACAAGGCAGATGTATTAATTGGGACTGGGCACAGAATGGTCAGTTGATCTCTGAATTTGAGAAGGATTGGAGGATTTGGAAAGAGTTGGAGGATGAGAGGGCAGAGTAGAAATCAAGTAAATACAGTATAAAATTTAAAGGTATAAAATTTTAAAAGAGAAAACTATGTTTTAAAAAGGAAGCACTAAATATTATGGCACTTCTGACTTCCTTTGATTTGAGTTCTTGAAGATCCAGACGTTGATACTGTACCATCTGAGCTCATGAAATCTATTTGTGGGATTGTGGAAATAGGAAACTGTGCCAGAAACTATATCCTATTAGAGATATGTGGGTCTCCAGAACCATTACCTCAATTACAGGTACCTACAAACCAAGAGTGATTGCCTACCTACCCTCCCCAGAATGTCTATAATGATCAAATGAAGAAAGACTCTTATTGAAAGTATAGTGAACTGTTCAATGTTAAGATAATTACACATACACAAATGTGCTTGCATGCTTATTTTTGTGTCTGTATTTTGTTCATAGAAAGTATATGTGTGTATATGTGTGTGTAAATGTGTCTTTACAGTATGTATATACAGTATTTATAAAGATGTACATCTAAATCTCTATGTATGTGAATGCATTACATATGTATACATATAAATAGATAGGTAGGTAGATACATAGATAGGTAGATAGACAGACAGACAGACAGACAGACAGACAGACAGACAGACAGACAGATGGATGCTGTAAACCTACAGAGGTTGGTATGAGTTAGAAACTTATAAAACATGCTTACTCATTCATTGTAATCCAAGGCTTGTATTTAAGAGTAGGAAAAACTCACCCACCAAAAATTCCCATCTTAGAAATGCTTTTATAACTTACACTGTAGACTAAAGAGAGAGCTTCTTTGGTCTGTCTTTTCTATTTAAAAGAAATATTACATTTAAGTTGGCATCAAGGGAGTCAGCTTAATTGAGAAGGACAGAAGCATGCACAAGGGAGATGCAGACGGAGGGAGGTGCTTGTCACCTCCCCACTGTTTTCTGTGACATTAGACCGTCCACTCTGGGGAGAGGTGGGAACAGGAGTCACCAAAATTGCCTTTCTCAAATGCACTGGGACATTTTTCTCTAATGGAGATTCTCTAGCTTCCTTATTTCCTTCCTCGCTTCCTCCCTGTCTTTTCTAGTGCTCACTGCCACCTTTTCTGCTTCCTTTGTCTCCCTCTTTCTTTGTTCCTTCTCTCCTCTGCTTCTGTCTGTTTCTATCTTTATATCTTTAACTATCTCTCTCTTAATTTCTCTCGAACTACTTTTTTACATTTTGCATACTCCCATATACCCCCCACACACATATTTTGCACACACACACATACAAACACTTGGATATTTACCCTTTTCTATCACCTTCCAATCCTACCTCTTATTAATGATTCATGTCAGCCTGGTGAAATGGTGTTATTTGCATGAGCAGAAACTTTGACTCATTTTTTGCCCAGGGTGTCTCTCCACCCTTCTGTAAATTGGTTTCTTCCAGGGATGGATGGGAAGCAGGAGGTGTGTGTGTGTGTGTGTGTGTGTGTGTGTGTGTGTGTGTGTGTGTGTGTGTGTGTGTGTTCATGGTTCATGAATGGTAAGGAAACATGTTCAGGGAAGGAAATGGCCTCAGGACCTAATTGAAGCCCCCTGGTTCATTGTTGAGAATCCAGAGGCTCCTTTTGAAGGGTCCTGGTAAGTTTGATAAGAGAATTTTTCTCCCACCACTGGAGAATGAGAAACCAGAGGCTTGTTTATATGCTGCAAATACCCTTGCTATCTCTCACCACCGGCTTTGAAGTTTATACTTAGAAAAGAAAAGGAAACTTTGAGCATCCAGCAATTTCTAATCTTTGAACACCTACATACTCTTGTGGTTTAGGAGGACAAGATATGCTAAATTCAGGAGGTCAGCTTACTTTCTCATATTTGCTGGACTTTCTTTTATGTATCTCATAGGAAATGTCTGACGAATTGGTATTTTTCATAACAATAATGATGCCAATGAAGCTCCCACTCATGGAGTGTTGGCAGCATGCCACATACTCTGATTACACTTCAAATTAGTCCCAGATATGATTCTACTGACTATGTTGAAATTGCTTTGCTCACTTCCATTTTTGCAGGTATAGAAAATGAGAGTCTAAAGACCAGGGTCAGGATTCAAACCCAGCCTTTGGAGAGTGTTATACTTCATGATGTTTTTCCTCCAAAATGCATTGTGGGGTGCCCTTAGCCAATGCTATTGTTGAATAAACTCAGTGATTATGTGTAGAAGGCTCAGAAATGGAGAGTTGTGGCTAGGTGCTATAGAATGGCTATAATGTCCAGCTCTTTGCCCAAATGAAGAGACAGGAGCACAAGGTACTCCTATTTAAGCTGAGAATTAGAAGTTCGGAAATGACCTAGTTCCTGTACATCTTTAGATGGATGCATTTCTTTCCTGTGTTTTCTCCTTCTCTTCTGTGTAATGGGAATTTTCACACTTACCTTGCACTTAAGTCAGCTTTACCTTTTGAAGGTTAGATATGACAAGACAGTGGGTGTTGCTGGCAAATGACCAAGGGCTTTGCCAAAGGAGACAGCTGTATACAGATGTCTCCCCTTGTTATCAAGGGAGAAGGAGTCACAGTATTAAAGGAACAGTGTGAATGACAGGAATAGAGTCTGGGTAAAATTGATAGGGTTGACAAAACATCACTAAACAATAACATTAAACCAGACTTGGTGTCACAAACATTTAATCCCAGCTACTCAAGAGGTTAAGACAAGAGGATGGCAAATTCAATGGATGCCTAGGCTATAAGCAGAAACAGTTTAGGCAACTTGGTGAGACACTCTTTCAAAATTCAAAAGTGAAAAGACAAATGGGATGTAGCTCAGTGGTGGAATATTTCTTCAGTTTGGATTAGGATATAAATTCAATTTCTAATATTAAGAAGGAAAAGAGAAACAATAATGTTAAATAGGATTTTTTCTAAGATAAGGAACATTTAGCTAGACGGAGGAGCCAGGGAAACAGAGAAAAATATATGTGTATGTTGAAAAGATGGAATGTTGGATGTACTTGTAAACCCAAATCGAATAAATGCTGAAAAAGATAAACTGCTGAGTATTTTGCCTTTGGTAGCCATTTATTTAGGCAGAAGTGGGTTAGATAATTTATGCAGCATCCCACAAGGATACAGAAAGACTGGACAATCTCCCAAGACCCTACTCAGTTGTTTTTTTTATATATGATTCAGTAACATCACAGGATACGCCTTTCCAACACCATTAAAAGTTTGATGGACAAGAAAGCCCTAACATTCCTGAGGCTTCACCCTACTCACTCATTTCCAAATGAGGAAGGAAGCTATGCTTGTACATTGACCCACTTATTCTGAATAACTTCAAACAATAGGGTTCATATCATAAATAAGACAGGATGATGTCATTAACATAATATTTCTAAGTCCACAGGGGATAGAGAAAAATTGCTAAAAACGAGTTAAGTACCACAATGACCAGAGGTCCAGTTGAAATATAGGAATATAGAGTAGGTAGGCTTCCTCAACCCTACAGGGTGTAGTTAAGTGGTAAGAAGCTTTTTATAAGATACCACTGATGAGCAAACACTTGAAAGATGAACATGCATGTTTGCAATTTTTCTCTAGAATCATTAGCTCTTTAGTCTTACTTTTCCCTCCTTCCATTTATTCAGCAGATCTTTAGTGAGTAATCACTGTATTCTCCATGACCTTCTGGACATGGGGATATCAAGAACAGGCTGTACAGAGATCCCAAACCATAGAACTAGCATTATAATAATGAAACATGGAAGAAGCAATAAACCAACTGACAGTAACTGCGAGTTTTCCTAGTGATGAAAGGATTGAGTTCTAAGATGAAAAAACAAAGCTAAGTGCAGTTGGTGTGAGTTCAAATTAGATGGGATAGTACACAGAGCTCTGAGGAGGAAGAAAATCACCTGCACAGAAGACAGAATAGAATGTGAGCTGCAGGAAGACAATGGAAGAAGAATATTTGAGTCCCCAAGTTAGCCGTAGATCTTTATAGTACCCTAATCCACCAACTGTGTGTGGAATCCATGGGTTCATTGACTCTGCAATTCCTCCATAGTGTAAGTATGTTTCCTAGATTTTTTTTTCTTTATTTACATTTCAAACACTATCCCGAAAGTTCCCCATACCCTCCCCCTGCCCCTGCTCCCCTATCCACCCACTCCCACTTCTTGGCCCTGGCCTTCCCCTGTGCTGGGTCATATAAAGTTTGCAAGACCAAGGGGCCTTTCTTCCCAATGATGGCCAATTAGGCCATCTTCTGCTACATATACAGCTAGAGACGGGAGCTCAGGGCTTAATGGTTAGTTCATATTGTTGTTGCACCTACAGGGTTGCAGTCCCCTTCAGCTCCTTGGGTACTTTCTCTAGCTCCTCCATTGGGGACCCTGTGTTCCATCCAATAGCTGACTGTGAGCATCCAC
>NC_034595.1:19261731-19265275 GCF_900095145.1 Mus pahari | reverse complement strand
CCAGCACCATTTGTTGAAAATGCTGTGTTTCCTAGTTTTTAAAGGCCCCTCATGCCCACACTTCTTGATCCCTGCTGTGTTCTTCAGGCTGAATTTCAGAATTACATACTTGACTATTAAGATAGATGGTAGTGTGTGTGTGTGTGTGTGTGTGTGTGTGTGTGTGTGTGTGTATTTCTCTTAATACAACCTCTTACGTATGCATCCCACTTTGAAGACTGGAAAGTACTTCCATAGACGTATTTTGCTCTTTATAAACTCCTTACAGAGTAGATAGACACTGACGTGTTCATTTTAGAGACAAGGTGACTCAAGGATCATAGGACAGGTCAGTTTAGAATTGGGTGGTGTTGAAAACAAAAGTAAAATCAACCCTGCATGTTTGGAATGAGAAGAATGTGGCATCAAATCAGAGTTTTGCTGTGCTGCAACTAGCTGTGTGGTTGGGCATCTGACCCCAACTTCTGAGCTGCTCTTTTCCTTTCTCACATGTGGAGAACAATAATTCTAGCCTTGTCTGTTCAACCCAGCATGGGCTGTTTCATCACACTGTGAGCCTGCCAGCAGCCACATCCTGGGGGTTCACCTGCTCTGACTGAGAGAAAGATCTTAGCTGAAGTGCTCAGTCTAGGGCTGAACACTTGGGAGTGTGAGGAGAGCTGAATTGCCCCCAAAGAAGTATGCTCTGTACGGTGTTTTCTATGCTTAGTTCTCCCTCTTTACAGCAGTGTAACATCTGAGAATTTGACTTTGCAATAGCAAAGAAAGAAAGCGGTCCATGAATGAGTTCATCACGGGCAGCAGACACACATTTGGTCCTTAAGAACAAATGGGCTGGGGTGGGGATATTTGGCTTCCTCATCTT
Source organism: Mus pahari (assembly GCF_900095145.1). NCBI lineage: Eukaryota > Metazoa > Chordata > Mammalia > Rodentia > Muridae > Mus > Mus pahari. Next base: position 19,264,410 of record NC_034595.1, on the reverse strand, counting down.
TCCCACTCTGGTCCCCAAATCAGCTCTCCTCACACATGGTAGTAATACCCACTGCAGCCAAGTGCATTAGCATCATTTGTCCAGCAGACTGTGGAGATGACGAGGGCTTTTATGGCCATAATTAATCCAACTGTAGAGAAGGAAGGGCACCATTAGCCAAGTGCATATTAATGCTGGAGTTATTACTATTAAAGTATGTATTAATAATAAGTTGCAGAACTCCTCGGAGGGTCTCACACAAAAGCAACCCTCACAATTCTCCCTTGCTAAGCTGTGAACAGCACAGGAAAAGGGCTTTGTTCGTGTGGCTCAGACCTAAGCCTGCAGTTATAATCATTTCTATGGCACCAAGTGGGTGTCCTGCAACTGCTTGTGAGCATTTGCCACAGTAGAGTTCACAAACTAGCCCTATGTATCAATAAGGAAAGCACTTCAATTGTTCTTCAAACTCCTCAAAAGCAAAGAACACATCATTGCAGAGAGTGTGCTTGAGGCTTTGTTATATCCCCCCTGTCTCAGAGATATTTCATCCAAGCATGTCTTGAGCAGTTCAGGATCACCTCCAGCTGGCAGTATTCTCAGACCCATGATCACATTATGTTTCACAGCCTAACCCAAGACTGAGGGAGCACCCCAGGTCCATGAAGGTCACATTTTAACGCTCCAACTGGGAGGGCCCGACCAATAAAAATCAGCAGATAGAGCCTGAGTCCTCCAGTTCCTTGATTTTCAGCAGGACAACTCTGAGGGATGTCCCATTCACTTTGTCAAATGTCCCCACAGAAGCAAGCCTCTGTTATTCAAGGAGCAAACCAGATTGACCATTATATTAGACACTTACCCTTTCTTATTTTTTTCTCAATTATTTCTCCATCCCTGATACTTGGGATCACCTCCTGAATAAGCTATATACATCCAAGTTTTTATCTTAGAATGTACTTTTTTTTTTTTTTTTTTTTTGCCTATGAACCAGAGCTGATCTGCCTGTATTATCTGAAAGAAGAAAGAGATACTGCAAAGGAAGGGCTTAGAGTCTTTTAGGAAAGACACCAGAGTTTCCTGTGACTCCTTTGTGGTTAGCAACTTTGGATAAAAATGTAGGAGGCTGCTTGCACTGGCCCCAGTAAGGAACACAGGACAGGAAAATGTACTAGTACATCTCCATCAAACTTGTGTGCATCTCTGCATTGATTGCCTATATAAGACACAAGTCCCATCGGCACTGAAACTCCCAGCCTTAAATTCTTAACCGCAAACTGGAAACAATGAATGACTCTGTTGAGATTTGATTACTCAGATTTGATGATTCCTGTTGGTTTATTTGAGCAGAACATCCAAGTTGTAGGATTTCGATCACCTTATAAATTGGCTGTTTACTCCTGGCCATCAGCCCTGGAGAGGAAGCGAGGATATAACTGGAATGAAGGGCAAAGCCATCAGCTTCAACTGACAACCCAAGGCAGTCTGCGTGCGTTTCACTCATTGCAGTTCTAAGCTGTTAACAAGGAAAACTGAGCAGATGCTTTCAACACATTATTAACTACCCCACTGGGCACTCAGGAGGACAAAGAGTCAAGAAAAGCCTTTTGAAGTTCGTTCCTCTGAGGGGGACAGTCAGTTACCTGCAGCACACTTACCCTAGCTTGAGCAGTCCCTACCCAGAAGGACTAGCATGTGGCCTGTGGAAGCAGAGTGAACTACATTCAGGAGGTGACTTTTCTTTGGAAGGTACAAGGAGTGGGAGCCCTAAGGGCAAGAAGTGAAAACTCTGTACCCTGCCTTCAGAAAAGCTGCATATTCCTAAATACAAAGGGTGCAGTCTAGATAATGTTGCCGCGTGTGTGTTTTCAGGACTGACATTTAGTACTGGACAACAAATTGGTAGGCTCTTCCCAGGGGAAGAGTACCTCCCTAGCTCCCAGCTTTCCTCAGTTACCTACAGTTGTGTGTGTGTGTGTGTGTGTGTGTGTGGGGTTAAGGCCTCATGGGCTTTTCCCTGTCCACTGTGGGGATGTGGAGGTTAGCCTTGTGAAGGAAAAAGTGCGATGGAGAGCGAGGCACCACAGGCTCCTGCGACTTCTCAAAGCATTCTGATCTGCCTTACGTGGCATTAGATCTAAGATGGCTTCAGGAACACGAGTAAGCCTCAAAAAGGAACTGAGGCCAGAGTGGTGGCTGCATCCTCTATCGTCACAGAAGTTCTAAGAGGTGACTATGTGCTCCCCCTTTCTGAATAACCTCATCTGGCATGCCTTTGGTTGGAGCGTGGAGACACTGCCTTGAGATGATTGGCTGAGGGGACACTGCCTTGAGATGATTGGCTGGAGATTTAGGAGCTTCGGATTGGTTCAAACACTGTATATAAGCTTATGAGCTGTGAGATAAATGCAGATCTGCACCTTGATGCTGGTCTCTGGAGTTTGTCACAGGACATCCCCCATCCTTGGTCCTGGTCCCACAGTCTACTTTGATATGTCTATTGGTATTGTGCCACTTATATTTAGGCAGTCACGTGGGTGATACTTTTTGGGCATAGCTACTGACATTCACAGCAGATGGAATCTTATAAAATTTCCTGATCCTGTGGCTCTCATAATTTTTATTAGATATTTTCTTTATTTACATTTTAAATGCTATCCCGAAAGTAACCTATACCCTCCCCCCACCCCTGCTCCCCTA
>NC_034595.1:19255720-19260414 GCF_900095145.1 Mus pahari | reverse complement strand
AAGAAGAAGAAGAAGAAGAAGAAGAAGAAGAAGAAGAAGAAGAAGAAGAAGAAGAAGAAGAAGAAGAGTAGAGGCCAGCCATGAGCATGTGAAGAGGGAGGAGGAGGGGAATGGGGAGAGAGGGGGACAGGAACAAGAGCAAAAGAGCATGTGCTGTAAGAGAATGCAAACAAGACATTCTCCTTTGTGTTTCCGGTCTTAAGTTTAATTTACAGGATGCAGTAGATCTATTTACTCACTGGACAAATATTTATGGAGAACCTGTTGTGCACTGGTTGACACTATTCTAAGTGAGTTTCCTCGTGGACTCCACAGAGCACGGATGCAAATAGTACAACAATTCATTACTTGTGAGAGGCCTTAATTGAAGTAAAACCAGAAAACAGTGCTAGAGGCTAAAGTTCATCCCTTAGAATGGTGAATCACAAAATATATTTCTGAAGAAGTGACACATAAGGGACTCTGGTCAGAAGAGGGGATGAATGTGCTATCAAGGTACTGAAATCACAAGTGTAAAGGCCCAGGGGCAGCATTCTGCTTGCCGTGTTAGAGGAAGAGAAACACTGTGTAGCATGCCTGGGGAAGGAAGGAAGAACAGAGACAATAAGGTACTGAAGAGGTCAAAGGAAGCAGTTCTGCAGAGGTAGATGATTATTGTGGATTATTGTAGATGAGGGGAAGCTGCCGTCTTCTTTCCACTCAGTGTTTTATAATAGGCAAGCTCTGGGTTTTAGAATGTAAGAGAATTGAATTTAGACAGATAAGACTTTGTGCTAATAGTTTTATATTTTTTAACTCTAAGATTTTACTTGCACAATGACAATCATGAGCATAACCTCAGTGATGCAGATCTGTGGGACTCCTGGTTGCAAGTAACACAAAGCACATGGAACCACCTTTGGCAGAAAAGGATAAGTACTGACTACTGACTTGTATATCTGAATATCCAAGGGTACCTCAAACCTCCGAAGTCACTGAGTCCTAGGTTTCAAATGATATTATCATGACTTGGTCTTTATGCAGGTTTCCTGTATATATTTCTGTGCAACACATTGTGTGTGCCTGATGCTCATGGAGGCTAGAAAAGGTTTCTGATTCCCTGGCACTGAAGCAACTGAAAGAGCTGCCCTATGTGTACAGGGAATAAAATCCAGGCCCTCTAGAAGAATAGTGAGTACTTGTAACTGCTGAGTCCTTGGACCATTTATTGTTTTGTCTCTGACATGGAATGTATGGCCTTTGAACATACATCAACTTCAGAATAATAGCAGAGGCCTTACCTAAAGGATATAAATGGAGATTAGGGTAGACTAAACTCTCCAATGAAACTACAACCCAAGAGGAGGGTGACTTTGAGCAGGTAAGAACAACATATGTCTAATAGAGTGTGCATGCAGATGAATCAAAAGTCCATTTGCCACACTGCCTGGCTCACAGGGACTGTGGATACACATAAGCTAGCCCACCATTGGTTCCTTCGAAGGGATTATTTTCTACTTGTCTCTACTACACTATGTGAGTCTTATTTACTACGGAAAGGTCAGAACCCAGAAAGCAGCATGGGTCTCCCAAGAGAGACTTCTTTTAATACCACTGGGATCGAGGGAATAAGATCCAGTATTCAACCACAGAAGTGAATTTTACAGAATTCTGTTAACAACTGCATGGCCAGCTTGCAGGGACACAGCAGTGGTCCAAACAGAGTTCTTGCAGGGATCATCTCATGGTCTGTAGGCCAATATGTAGCAGACTACATGAAGATTTTGGGTCTCTGACATCTATGCTTTACTTCACAATTCCTAGGCACATTATTAAACTTCCTGAAACCCATTCTCTACCATGTAAAGGCATAACAAACGAAATCCATTTGGTTGTATTCAATTTATGAGGATCAGTTTCTGGGAGCATTTAACTTGAGAATGTAAGTGAAGGTGTCTGCCATCATTGACGTCATAAAAAGGAAATAAACACTTCCTTTATTTCTCTTCTTTCAAGTTCTCCTCTTCTAAAAGTATTTATATTCCCCAATGTACCAGGGAAGGATGAATGACGTATTAAATGGTACCTTGAAAAGCAAATGAGTTTGAATACGATGAGTTTTGCGATCACATAAATTCCTGAGAACTGCTGGGATTCAGGTAGCAGGAATGAAGGACCCTCAACATATACAAAACATCTCCTAACAAGGGACTGTGTATACTATTAGCTCCTTTACTTCTTGCCTGATTCTCTGAAGTACACATGCCCATCTCCTTTGCAGATGGAAAAGCTGCCTCTTAGAGTGTAGCCATCCATTCCTAGGTAAACTACGCAGTTCAGAAATGGTGAGTCTGGATTCAAAACTAGACTTCCTTTACCCCTCAACTCACTGTTTTCTTTACCTCGTACTGCTATCACAATAAGGGAAGAATCATTATCACTGGTCCCTCTGATTTAAAACAGCACCATGTTTTAGAAAAAAACCAAACAACTGGAGATGATAGGTGTGAGACCCCAAAGCATATTTTCTTACTGATAAGCTCTCAGAATGCATGTCTTCATTTGTCCAAGTTAAAAGTCAGGGAAGTGTAGGGAGAGAGAACCTTCTTGGTGTCCTGGCCGAGGGTATTTGCAGGTTACAGAGAGGTCAGCCCTGTAGTCGCCAGAAGTTCTGGTATTTTCTGAAAAGTGTGGAGTCCAAGACTTGGAGACCTTTCTCCCCACCTGAGTTCCCCTTCCATTTGGATTTCTCTGCTTGCTTTGTTCCCAACCTGTTTTCAATTTGCTCTAGTGGCCAGCTTTGACTGTGACCTCAACCCAATCAGAAAGGAGGGGGGTGAGGTGGGGGAGCAGGAAGGGGAAACAAGGAGGAGGGTTGGTGGGGTGCTGAAAGAAGAGGGAGGGAGAAGATTGAGACAGGGGGTGAGGCCTTTAATAAAATCACCCAGAGCTTTTTAGGTTCATGCTGAAGCTGCAGCAGAATGGCTGTTAACCTTCTCTGTTGACCATAAGGAGAGTGTGAGTGGGTAAAGAAATGTGTGGGGGTCTGGCTCTAGCCCACTCGGGTTGCAGCCCCTGAAGAGCTATAATGGGGAACAGGCGCATTCCTTTACAACAACTCCCAACTCCCTATCTGCTTTCAAGAAAAGAGAAACAAAACAAAACGAGAAAGAAAACTGTTAAGACTTGAACAGGGTAGGTTGAGACAATGGCAGCAGACTGCAGTCTTTACCAAGAGACCTGGCATCATGCCAGGGAGGAGAAGACAGGTAGGGTGGCCAAGCAGGAGGTGCTTGAGGCTCAGATGCAAAAGAGCTGTGTTTGTTTCTGGCCCCTGAGTAAGCTTAAAATGCTTCAATTAGCATGCGTGTCCTGAGTAACTGTAGTGATTCCTCTAAGTACATTCCTTGGTTGCTGGTTTAGTCTCTGGGAGAACTGGGTGGTCAGGCCAGCCTATGTTGTGCTTCTAATGGGGTTGCAATCCCCCTCTGCTCCTCCAGTCCTTCTGCCAACTCCCCCACCAGGTTCCCTGCGTTCAGCTCCAAGCATCCCCATCTGCATTGGCCCAGATATAAAATGTAGCCTTGCCCAACAGCAATGAGAGGAGAGGCTGTTGGTCCTGGGAGGTTCGATGCCCCAGAGTAGGAGAATTCTAGAACAGTGGGGCAGGAGAGTATGGGGAGGGGAGGGGGGTACTCTCATACAGGATAAAGGGAGGGGGAAGGGCAGATGTGGGATGGGGGAATGGTGGAGGGGTAACCGGAAAGTGGGATATCATTTGAGATGTAAACAAATGGAATGATTAATAATAAATAAATAAATAAAATTTTAAAGATAACATTAAAAAAGAATGATTCCACAATATTAAATTATTCTTGGTCTTCCATGTGTGAGATATGACAATAACACACACACACACACACACACACACATACACACACTATTTTTTCATTTTAAAAAGCTGAAATAAACCCTTTAAGCCAAGTTTACATAAACAGTTTCATATTTTTACAGTAAAATTAAATGGGCCTGAAGAGATGGCTCGATGATTAGGAGCACAAATTACTCTTTTGTTCTTTGGGGGACAGAGCTTATATGAGGATGCTCACAACCACCTAAAACTATCTCCAGGGAGACTCAGTTGCCCCTGGCCTCAGTAGACTGATATACTCATGTACGTGAACCTAAACATACACAGGCACATATCTCAAATATCAAGTAACAAACTAAACAATATATGTGTTGCTAATATGATTGAAAGTTACATATTGGTGCTCTCCCACCCACAGTGTTCATCACTCACCCTGGGTTTCATCTATTGTCATTTGCAAAGCACTGTTAGAATATATTACTCCAGAGACCCTTCAAACTCTTCTGTCTGTTGTGGACATTATATCTTCTCAGAAATTGCAAGTTTTAGGATGATGGCAGGGTAGACTTCTCCACCTGACCCAGAGCCCAAATACATAGAAAATCTCAGGAAATGTGTGTGCCCTGTTCATATTGGTTGAAGAAATCAGTAATTGGAGAGGAAGGCATTCAGTGACAACTTGAAAAACTCTTAGAGCCGGGCGTGGTGGCGCACGCCTTTAATTCAAGCACTCGGGAGGCAGAGATAGGTGGATTTCTGAGTTCGAGGCCAGCCTGGTCTACAGAGTGAGTTCCAGGACAGCCAGGGCTACACAGAGAAACCCTGTCTCGAAAAACCAAAAAAA
>NC_034595.1:19252432-19255688 GCF_900095145.1 Mus pahari | reverse complement strand
AAAAAAAAAAAAAAAAAAAAAAAAAAAAAAAAAAAAAAGAAAAGAAAAAGAAAACCTCTTAGGTTCTATGTATCACGCTGCCTGAGAAAAGCTGTGTTATGTTAAAACAGCTCAGAGTCATCTGATTCTGACTATAGTGAGGACAATGTCATTTCTCCAGTCACCACGAGTAAGTAGAGAATATTGACAAAATAATTTCTAAAAATCCTTCTCTTTACATGGTGGTAGTGGCAACTACGAATAAAAACAAAACCAATAATGGCAATTTTTGAGCCCTTCCCATGTGCTGGGCATTTGGATGATTAATTTATATGTGACAGTTTACATATTTGCAATATTACATTTTTCACCATTATATTTCTCCAGATTAAAAAAGAAATGAATGCACAGATGTGAGGATGCTATCAAAAGCAGGAAGTATGTGGGGGTGTACAATGAATGGTTTAAGTCCTCTGCAGAATAAATTCAGTGCCTGGGCTCTTACGTACTAAATTACTTCAGTACTTAGTAGATTGTGATACTGCCAGACTCAGAGTATGGTATGTGGCAGAACCACAGTACACGTGAAGGAATTCCTCTGATCTGCATTTGTGCATGGAGAAGTCACCAGAGAGCTTTCTTAGGGACACTGAAGGGTCATTCACTCACCTGTCTCCACATTTGTTGCATTGCAGTGTAAAGTACAGAGCCAAAAAAAGCAATCTTACAGTTTACTTTATGTGTCTGTTCTTGTATTTAACAACCCTTCCTGTTGTCAGATTACAAGCTGTATAAGGTCATGGACCATTTCTTTTATTGTCGCATTCCACAAGCCCATAGCACTAAGAGGGTGGCATGAACTCAATTGTAAAATGGATAGCTTTGAGAAACCCAGCTTTCCAGCACTATCCCATTACAATCCTCTCTAGGAGGCAGCATAGTATAAAAGATGATACTTCCACGTTGGAAGATTAAAAGTTCTAGCCTAAGCCATCCCCCACCCCTCTTGTAACATTCACAGATGCTTTACTGTGGAGTGATAGGTAACTTGTTAGTTGCCTTAAGGATTAATGAGAAAAGTGAATTACATCCTAAGTATCCATTACTTTCCAATTTCATTCAGTCATCATTTGCAGCTATTCTCAATGACAGCTGGATACTATGCATTTCTATAGTGCTCTCCTTGTGAGTTGCTATAGTCCAAGTCATCGGAGTTTTTTCACTTGAGCTATGTTTATAGTCCTTGGAGCTAGATAGAAGTTAGAACTGTGATGAATGACCTCACGTGCTTACGCGGCTTTAATCTATGGCCCAAATGATTCTGAGATTCATAGAACTATCTGGAAAGCTGTGTCCTGTTTGCAAAGGAATGCCAGCCATCTTTTGGCTTCCAGACAGCCAATTAATATTAGTTACAAGCATACCGAGTTCCCTCATGAGGAGCCAATTTCTTCAATGGCTATCTGGAAATAAATTGAAAAGCAGACAGACAGGGAAGCATGCTGTAGGAAAACAAGGACTAACAGCCAGATCTACAATCCTGAGACCAAGTTAAACAACACCCGCAGTCTATTCACTTCTCTCCTTTCTTTCTAATTTGTAGTCTCATATAAAATTCTGCTTTGATACCTCTTAGAATTGAAAGGTTTGGTGGTTTATGACTCAGCTAAGAGGTCTACAGCGGTAACGTGGAGTGTCTAAGGCTATAACAGATAAGAGCCCCACTTGCCTGTTTGTGGTCAGCAAGCCTCTGTTCCTCAACTCCTTTGGTTTTGTTTGTTTGTTGGTTTTGTTGGTTTTTTTTTTTTTTTAGACTCTTTGCTTTATTTTCTAAGTGATGTTGGGCAGTCATGAGATTTTATAGGTGTAGCTTCTGATATTATTACGATATAGTCTTAAAGCAAACTCCTGCATTCTCGTGTCTCTTAAAATCTTTCTGCTCCCTCTTCCTCAATGTTCACTGAGCCACAGTAGCTATATCCACGGGGTCTAGGCCCACACGCTGTATTTTTATTGGTGGTGGTTTTCTTTAATGATCTTTTATAAAAAATACAAAAACAATTTTCTTGATAGGAGATGAGGACTGTATTTAACTGTGTGTATAAGGACAAATATTTAGCATCTAGTCAGGAATTATGCTGGTATATTAAAGGGGTGACTATAACTTCTCCTCTAAGATCCATGAAAAAAAATCAGCCCTGGATTGTTGACTAGACTTCTAGTACCATTTCATTTCCCTCCTTGTGAGTGGGTCTTAATGCCAATTACAGAGCTGATGGTTATTGCTAAGGTATGCATGGTGTGCCACTACTGAACACTTGGGGATTTTGTGCTAGGTTTTGTTGTAGTTCATAGATGTCACAGATGAGTAGCACAGTTAAATACAATTTTAGTAATTTTGAGGTATTAAATACATACACACAGTACATTTTGTCCATATTCATTCTGCTCCTTCCCCTAATTGCTCGAAAACACACCCTATATACTCCTACCCACTCTCAATTTCTAACCCACCTAGTCCAATGTGTGCTGCACATATACTCAGGGATTTAGAACTATCCACTGGCATGAATGATCTGCCAGAGGTCACATTCTTAAAGAAAACTGACTCCCTCCCCTAGACAACATCAGCTCAATAGCTCCTTAATTAGGAGTGAGGGCTCCCAAGCCAATCTCTACCTTAGCTTAAATGCTGAATGGTTTAATCTTTTGAATGTATTATGCAGTAAACCACACACTATTGTGAATTCATAAGGGCAGCAGTCCTGTGACATCCAGAAGACACCATTTACTCTAATTATTCCAGACTTCAGGCCCTTACATTGTTTCTGCTCCTACTTTCATGATGGTCTCTGTGCCTTGAAGAGGAGGGGTATAATGTAGATTATTCATTTGTGGCTGAGGACTCAACTGATATCATAAGTATTTTGGACAGTTGTAAATTTGTACTTTACTGACCATATACTGCACAAATAATATTCTAAAGCTGTTTTAATTTTTGAGTGTAGAAATATGAATTTAGAGGGCAGTTTAATACTGTATTCATTTAGTAAAGTAATAGTAGCATGTCCATCACAGCGACATTTGATCTCCTGAAACTTTGATACATGACCAGTTTTTCTTTTTTTTTTTTTTTTAGGATAAAATGTTCTTTTTTTTTAAATTTTTTTTATTATTATTTTCTTTATTTGCATTTCAAATGCTATCCCGAAAGTTCCCTATACCTCCCCGCCCCCGCTCCCCTACCCACCCACTCCCACTACTTGGCCCAGGCATT
>NC_034595.1:19243455-19251916 GCF_900095145.1 Mus pahari | reverse complement strand
CTAGTGACTTCTTTTGTGATTGGGTTACCTCACTCAGAAAATTGGACATAGTACTACCAGAGGACCCAACAATACCTCTTCTGGGCATATACCCAGAAGATCTTTCAACTGGTAATAAGGACACATGCTCCACTATGTTCATAGCAGCTTTATTTATAATAGCCAGAAGCTGGAAAGAACACAGATGTCCCTCAATAGAGGAATGGATACAGAAACTGTGGTACATTTACACAATGTAGTTCTACTCAGCTATTAAAAACAATGAATTTATGAAATTCTTGGGCAAATGGATGTATCTGGAGGACATGACCAGTTTTTCAATACCAGGCATATCTCTTCTTCTGTGAAGTAGACTTTAAGTTCACCCAGAAAGTAGCTGGTTACTCCAATAGTAATTGTACCACTATTACATCCATAGACACACATTTTTCTTTAACTGTTATTATAGTTCACAGGATTCATAGCTTGGTAATTCCGTGGTTGGCATTTCTATCAAGCTGCCGGCATGGAAACTTCCGGTATCATGAAAGCTAGCCAGCGGAAGGGAAGTTTCATGGTCAGTTACTAATTTTATTTCTTTGTGGCTTATGACCAACATGCATCATGTTTTCAATAAAAGGATCTTATCACAGAGTTCTGGTAGTCAATCAATAGCCTCAGTAATATCCTGTATTGTTTCTGGTATTTATGGCTTTTCCGTGATGAATAACTTGAGGGGTGATGTCATGTATCTTTTTATTTGGCCAACTATGGCTTCTGGAAGAGACATTATCGCCTCTTTATGGTAACTAATTAACTCTTTTATATAAATATAAGTACGGAAGCAATAGATGGGAGGATTTATAATACTTCATTCTGTGTGGTGTAAAATACTTCCTCACGCTCTTGTTTTGCTTTTAAATTACCCAACTTTTAACTCAAAAGGAATGAAGAGGCAATTCATGCTCTCTTACTTTATGTATTTTCAGGGTTTTATTGAGTTTTCATTTTGTAAAAACAGCTGTATATTTTTTTATTGAAGACAACATTAAAACAAAGAATAATCAAAAATAAGATAGAAAAGTGTCCATTATCTTACTTCAAAAATACTAGTAAGCATTTGCTATATTTTTCTTCCTCCTATTTTAAAATCATGTATGTGTGAAATTTTCACAAAATGATATTCTACAATTGTGCATCCTATTTTTATTTTTTAGCTTAAACATCTCAGAAATGTTCTTTCATATACTTTCATATCTTCTAAGAAGTTATTTTGATATTTACAGAGAATCTCTTTATATCATTGAGCTAAAATTGACAGACATTTCTATATTGCTGAATATTTCATTTTCTCTAAATCTGTGCTGTTTAAATAGTATGATACTGTCTTTACACATTTATCTATGTTACTTTTCAAGAATTATTAGAGTACTTTCACCTTTCATAGAAGAAAACTAAAGTGCAGAAATCAGAGTTTCTCTATTCAAATTAATCAGTGAACTCCTGTCTGAGATAATATTAAATTATTAGATTCTAAAATTTCAGTAACTTTTTCTAGATTTTACTTCTTAGTCTCCCCTTGTAGAGTTCTCTTTCTGGTTAACTTCAACTGTTTCCTTAAATCCAATGGCTAAGGTAGCTTTCAGCAGGTGCAAAGTTCAGGGACTCATAAGTACTTAGCATATCTTCCATTGTCATCTTCTGTGCCTGTGACTTTCATTGCTAATCAGTCATATTACTTCTTCCCTAACTTATCTGTATCCACCTCCAAATAACATTATGTGAATCTCACATGAGCACATAAGAATGGTCTTGTGACACGAAGACTCTTTTATCCTAAGTCTAACGCCCTTGATATACAAGGAAAAACCTGCAGGTCTAAGGAAGAAAGTCTTTGGTCGTGGAGTCAGAAGAAAATGAACAGTTACTCTACACTAAAAGTGTAAATAATCCTTTATCCTTATGTGCATTTTGTTATAGAATAATGTATTTCCTTTAAGCTTTGCTGTATCTCACAGAGTTCAGTATTAGTATTCTTATTTCACGGGTAGTAAAATTCAGGCATAAATTTGAACACTCATCATGTGCCTATCATGGTGGCTCCCAACAATAATCTCTGAAACCGGGTAGAATGAAGAAGATGAATAACAATTGCCAAGCCAGGCTTGGCTACATGGCAAGAACCCATCCTCAGAAAGCAATCAGTTATTTAGCAAATAGGTACTGTGGGTAATAATTGGCAACATTTTCAGATCTGAAATGTCCCCCTGGTAATTTCTTTTCACCAAGGGTTGCACTAGAGAGCTCATCTGGTTCTTTTTGTTTTTGTTTTCTGTTTTGTTTTTTTTTTCTCCTTTCAGGAGAATTCCTGAGTTTTGCTGATGACTTACTCTCTGGCCTGGGCACATCTTGTGTAGCAGCTGGTCGAAGCCACGGAGAGGTCCCTGAAGTCAGTATCTACTCGGTGATCTTCAAGTGCCTGGAGCCAGATGGTCTTTACAAGTAAGAGGTGGCGGGATCGTGGGGAGGATGAAGCAATGAAGAAGCCTTTAAGCTGGGAGCACTAACAGGAGTCGTTCTTTTCAGAGAAGCCCAATGTTTCTTAGCTTGTCTGTATGTAACTTTGAGAGTCAAAGGTTTAGAAGTTTCTGTTTAGAATGTAGACCACAGTGAGGCATGCAAGGTGAGTGCTACATGTCCCATAGAAGCCAGACACTAGAGAGGAGGACAGAAGCTTACTCAGGGTCCCTTATGAGGGAATGCTGTCTTGGTCATACCTGTCTATTGTTCTTTTCTGTTTTTTTTCATAATGTCTATGATATATATATATATATATATATATATATATATATATATATATTAAGTTATACTGATATATACAGCTCACATAAGCATCTTCTTTGATAGATGTGTATGTGTTTATGTCTGTGTATATGAAACTATATACAGATATACAGATGTATATATGGACTATATGTTAGAATTTACTGGACTAATTGAATCCAAACATAAAGAATTCACTCCCAGCTTCATTTGGTAAAACAAGAGGAAATAGGAGACTTGCTTTTTTTTATTTGTTTTCAATGTCTACGATTATGGCTACATCCGGAAGCAGGTATCAGAAATAACAATAAAGAGCTCTAGAGACCAGCTCAACATATTGTTAATGATGAAATCATAGTTCACCTCCTTTTATTCCTCTAGAATGCTGTAATTAGTAAGGTGCTAAACTTTTCAACAACCCAATTACTCAAATACTTCTTTTATTTGCATCGTTTATTTATTCATCTACTCAACCATTAACCTAACCTTCATTTATTTCTCCTGTCTCTTCTTCCACTTACCTATCCATATACTTCATCCATCTATTTATATACTCTTATACTGAATTCTCTTTTCACTCCCACTTTTTCTAAGGATTATTTTTATGTCTTCATACTGCACTAAGGTCTTCTTGGGTATGCATATGTTTGATACAAAGGAGCCTATCCTCAGATGACTTAGAACCTAACAGTGATAAGAAAAACTATATATTTATGATTTGGGTATATTTAGTTGTATAACCTTAAATAAGATGCCATATAAATATATCAATAAACCAAACTCAAGAATATCACTGTGAACTGAGAATTAGATCTTGTAACCCTGACTCTACAATCTCAGAGTTGTTACAATTCAAACTTTATCTTCAATCAGGGAATGCTATAGAAATAGAGGTGATGTAGTACACAGATATATCTGGGCAAGCTAACCAGAGAAGTATGATGTACAAACAGCCTTAAAGAATGGCCACAGGAGTAATGGTGAATACTAGGACTGGGACCTGGATTTTGAAAACACAATTCTACAGCTTCAGAATCATGAGTGTTGGGTATCTGAGCTCCAGTTACTTCATTTTTGCAGTGCAGCAATCACACAGCTAGATAAATGCTGTCAGATCTTCTCTAACACTAGAATCCATGATGCTATTGAGAAGGTGGAATTTTTAGAGCATTACCTGGTAGCTGACTTCTAATACCTCTGCTGTTCCTTAAGCGCATACACAAGAGGCAGATAGATCTGGGTTCAAATCTATGCCTTGCTCTTTATTTGTGTTAGAAATTCTGAGTCTTCAGTTCCTTCTCTAGGAGAAGGTGCATAGCACCCTGAGGCTCCCCATTCTCTCACTTTCCATGTATCCACCCATTCATGTATCCATCAATCCTTCTAGGCTACTTGGTATGAGCCCCTAGTTAAAATATAACAACTATTAACTGTTATTTCTGTTGCTGTTGCTACCAGATTATGGTAGTCGTGAATTTCCCCTGCGTCTCATCTGTCCTGAGATTTATGTGTCAGATGAGTGAGTACAGCAAACTGATCGGAGCCTTACTTGGTGGGCTTTTATCCAGTAAGTCAGAAGAAGCAGCCCGTTTTTAGGTGGTAATATAGCAACTTGATTTTAACTTAGCTAATGTCTACAAAGAAAAGAGCAAAAGAAAAAGCAAAGAGGTGTGTTTACCTCAAATCAGTTAATACTGACAGCTGACGAATTACCTACTATCTTTTAAATGATAAAGGCATTTCTTCATTATCTAGTTCACTGGCACCATCTCTGCTTCCCGACTCTTGAGGTAGGGTCACCTTCTTTCCTCTGATTTGGAAACGTACTTGTCATGAGTTTGCCATCCCTACCTCTGGACACCCTTTTGTTTGATTTATTTCTTTTTGAAATAGATTTCATTAGTGGCCCTGGGATCTGGGCTGCTCTGACAGGGAGCTAGGGTGTTGTTTGGAACAATCTCCAATCCCACTGGCGGCTGTCCTCCCGTGAAGTCTGACCAACTTGGTCTTGAGTTTTAAAATAGCTCCTATGTCTGTTCTTGGGGTTTCTGATTTTCTGCTTGCTTATTCATCAGCAAAATTTGTTTTTTTTTTCTTATGAGCCAAAAACACTGCATGTGGCATCATAAAGAACACTGGCTTCAGAGACAGGCTAGCCTGGGTGGGTCCTGATTCTGCCCCTGTGTGCTCAGAACTTGATCCCAGACAAGTGATCTTTCACTATTCTAAGTGACAAATTCTTCCTCTTGAAAAAGTGTTGATAGTCACTCCTGCCTGACAAGTTTTAAGAACAAAGAACTTTATTAATAAGAATACAAAATACTAGACGCACAGAGTTTGCCAGATTGCCCGATCATAGGAGACCAGCAGGAGAGTTAACGATCTTCAATTTCAATCCTTCATTATTAGTTTCCTTCTTTTTTCCTCCTCCTCCCCCTCCTCTTCCTCTTTCTCTTCTTTCTCCTCTTCCTCTTCTTCCTCCTCCTCTTCCTCCTCTTCTTCCTCCTCTTCTCCTCCTCCTCCTTATTTTTCTTCCAAGGACAACTTCAGAGAAGTTTGTTTGCAAGAATCAAGACTGGATCTGACCAACCCTGAAAAGAGTGCTCTGGGACAGAGAGAGAAGAGGAAGGGACAGATACAGAGGAGGGAAGGCTCAGAAAGCCAGGTTTCTGTATGTAGCTCAGTCAGCCACTGACCTTTACATCCAAGTTCGCAGAAGGATTCAACTGACAGTAGAACAGAGAATCACTGTGCCTATGAATTATCCTGGGTTCACTCCCAGCTCCTTCCACTTCTGCTGGGCTGAAACTCCATCTACTCTGTCTGCTCTGAAGTTGCAGCAACTTTAAAATGAAGGCACATAAGAGTCCCTACAGTGGGCTGGAGAAGAGGCTCAGTCATTAAAGGCTAGGCTCACAACCAAATATATAAGAGTCCCTACAGCTTGAGAGTTCTGGATATTGTAGGTTTGCCATGGGATCTATTTTTCATTCCCAGCCCCAGGACACCTGCTCTACCAGAGCTTCTCTGCTTCTATCACCTTCCATTTTGCCTCATACAGGGCCTCTCTGTTCCCTTGTTAGTATCTCGTTATCTGTTATCCTATAAACTTTCTCTGGTTATTTTCTCTATAGATTCCTGTCTGTGTCTGTCATTTTCCTTCCCATTTCTTATTCCCTGGAGGTTTTATTTATCCGAGTGGGTATCAGTCTCTCTGCTCTACTTCTTATTTGAATCTTTGCCTCTGCCCACTCTCATCCAAGCTCCTTTTCTATGCCTTACCTAGTAAGGCAAATTGCTTTTGCAGCTCCTCTGTCCATGTAATTTTACACAGTGCTTCAGGGTGAGACCAATTGGAGGAGTTAAAGTCAAGGCTGATTTTCTGTCCTAAGCTCACCCTCCTGTAACAAACCAGAAACATCAGCAACCATGCCCCATTTAAATTGAATTTCCTTGTTTGTTTGATTTGCTTTGCTCAGAATGAAAACAAACAAGAGCAGAAAGGGGAGAGGGTCCCCCAAAGGCCTAACAGTGGGGTCAGCTTCTTATCCCTTGGATCGTTGAAGTCCAGGGCGATCTTGAGTGGGAGTGTCCTCTTTGACCAAGGGCGGAAGTCAGGCTAGGCATCCAAGGGTCCTTGTCCTTACCTGGCTAGGGGCCTAGACACTCTTCTTATAACTGCTTTCCAATTTCCCATTACTCAAGGTAATTAGCCCCCATCTTGTCTTGGCTGCCTTGCCTCCTCAAATAATGGCTGGTTGCCAAGGGGTCCTCAGTGAGCATGCCAGACGCAGCCAGGCTTGATTCCTGGGGTGGGGGGCTCATTCCCACACATTCAGAGGCTTGCCTCAGGCCCACCTTCACCTCTCTGACTTCTGCTCTATGAAAGGAATGCCAAAGAAGCCTGGGTACTGCATGAAGTGCCAGCATCCATGGTGGGAACAGTCTCAGGGGAAAGACTTAGTAGGGGTGGGTGGGGCTGAATGAAGAAAAACCCAGGCCCTGGGGGAAGAAGAGAATTGCATAAAATGAAGTTCTGAGGTCAGAAGGCAGACAGCCATCTTCACTGCTCATTTCCACCTTGGGCCAGTTCTTCCTTCTCCACAAATGATGTTCTGCCTGTATAAAGGAAAGTTAAACTCAGTGGTCCTAAGGCTTATGTAGTAGGTAGACATTCAGAGTTCAAACCAGAATTCTGATTCTCACTGTACTACAACTTTACTTTCTGGATAGTGGTAATAGCAATACTCTTACACACAGAAGTCATTGTACCAGGAACCATGCAAGGCATATGCACAATCTCATATAATTTTCACCATAACCCTACGACATAGTTGCTGTGTTCTTATCATCTCCCATATCAATGATGTGGAAACTGGGACTTAAGGGGGTAATGGTTTTGTACAAATTACATGACAAGGAAGGACTAGAGTTAAGTCCACATCTCTGGTGATGCCAATGCTCCGACTATGTTCTAGCCATGCTCATTCCCACACATGTGGAAGGAGTTGTAAAAGGAACCAGAAGAGGGCTTTGTGGTAGGAGTCAACACTAATTATAATCGGAGGAATACTAGACATGGATACCAGAAGACTTTGATCACAGCCTTTGTATCTCAGAAATTAATTAAGGTATCATCTTTCCCATCTATATAATGGAAATATTATCTTCCTCTGTAAACTGGAAAGAAACAAACTGGGCTTCCAAGCATCATCCTTGATGTTATATGAGACAACAGTTTGATATCTTCTTTGATTGTAAACACATGTGAAGGGTTATAAGAATCAATAGAAAAGACAAGAGACTTTGTGAATCTACATACCTAGTAACATTTCACACACACACACATACTCACGCACATGCACACACACATGCACATTCACGCACATGCACATGCACACACAGAGTCATCTCTTTGTAGTAGACAGAGATAGGTTTTTGTCTGGGCTGCAATTCTTTGATTTAATCACTTTATGCCCTGGACAATTTTCTTGACATCTCAATGTTTCATGTATAAGGTAATGAAATGACCTACTTCATAAGTGAATTGATAGATGAAAAGGACATAAAACACTACCTCTCTCATTACTGGTACTTGACAAAAAAGCAAGCATAAGAACAATAGCCACTGTTACTACTATTTATAATACTGTATTTTACCTCAAAACCAGTACCTTCCATGGTTTCTGCTGGCAGCCTGATGCTCACCACATTCCAGTGGAAGACCATGTTGTGTTATCCCCAACTCTGGTCCTTCCCTCGTCACTTTCCAGGGACACTTATTTCCTTGAGGTACTTACCACAAATGCCCACTTTTACTGTGTTTTCTCCTGGATTTTCTACTCAGTGATTCCTCATGTTCCTTCATATCTTTTCTTGACTATAGAACTCACCTGTCTCATGCACTAGAGCAATGATTTAGGGTGATTTTTTTCTTAAGTTTGTTAAATGTTGGATAGGTTTTTTATTCAGTGCAAAAACTGAGCACACACTCACTTCTCTTCAATCACTCACAACCCTCTCCTCCCTCAGTTGTTACCAGTCAAGGAATTCCCATTATGTACCCAACTGATTGTTCTATTACCATATCCCTACATGCTCTCTCTCTCTCTCTCTCTCTCTCTCTCTCTCTCTCTCTCTCTCTCTCTCTCTCTCTCTC
>NC_034595.1:19174776-19243420 GCF_900095145.1 Mus pahari | reverse complement strand
CTCTCTCTCTCTCTCACATATTCTCTCTCACATATTCTCTCTCATACTCTCTCTCTCTTCCTGTGTTTCTCTTCCTCATCTTCTCTCTTTTTCTTTCTCTTTTAAAAATCATATTTGAAACAATCCTTTAAAAAATTGTGTATCTATAACTAAGGTACGGAGTGGCTTGAAAACTTTACCATAGCCACAAAGGGAATATGTGGAGAAGCCAAAATATATACTAGGCCAACATAGGTCCAGTGCCTGAATTCAACACTACCCTCACTGGATACTGGCTAGGATCTAACAAGGACATGATATAGGTCTGGGTATTGAAACAGAACCCTTTATACAAAGAAGATTCTTACAATAGGGATTGGAACCAACATATAAACTAATTTTCAGTTTTCATATTAAATTATACACTACCTACTCCAGAGCTCCTAACTTTGTAATGCCCTCCAGTGCTCACAGCACCATACAAACAGGAAAACCTGAGTGTGTGTGATGCCTATTCTGTCAAGGAACAGACTCTTAATGCCATTTGATCTGGTCTCAGCCCCAGCTTGCAATGAGTTGTTCTCTAGTCTCTAGACTCCCATGTTTCCATGAAGAAGTTCAGTCAACTGGCCTAGAGATGCCTTTCCAAATACTCAGGGGTCATAGAGCCTAGGGCAAAGTGTGCGGGCTTTCTACCACCCTCAGGATACCATTCTTTCCTGAGTACAGTCTAGGAAGCTCATTGCCAAAACAGTTAAGGGCCACTCCCATGCCTGCTATCATTATATATTAGATGACACCCTAACCATTCTTTTTATTTACATTCCTACCCTACCCTCTTCATTTTCTCTCCTTATGCCAAGAATTAGCACAGAATTTACTGGAAACAGAATGAAAATCATCAAGAGTCTTCTAGGGCTAGCTTTCAAAAGTGCTTGCCCAGTTGATGAGAGGCCAGAGACCCAAGGGCCACCCTGTCTCTTGTCCTAAGTGGCTATGAGGCTTTGGCCAAGTGATTTACAATTGGGATGTTTCAGCTTATCCATTTGTAGAGACTTGAAGAGGCCACCTCCAAAGACATTTTCAAAACTGACAACTTGTACATATCCCGAGATTGGAAGAAGTGGAGAGATATAATAGGACCCTGGCAGCCAAGGAGGCCAGGGTCAGTCCACATAGAAGATTTGAATTCAGGGTACAGCTAAAGTTCCTTTTCTTTCCCTTGGCTTCTGAGCCAAGTCCCAGACATGACCCAGACAACATCTGAGAGACTTCCAGCTCCTAGGAGAAAGGAAATACACAGAGAGGAAGTCTTCCTGGCTGACCATACTGCAATGTCTGAACCAACATGGGATGAGGCTGTTGCCTGAAGCAAATCCAGGACACAACAGGCAAAGAAGCCAGAAGAGGCATGATGTAGCTCCTAACTCTTACTTTACCACTGCACAATTTTTTTCTGTTTTTTTCTTTTTGTGCTCCCTTTTCCTCTCTCCATCCTTTATTATTTTCTTCTTTCCCTTGCTGCTGTCCTTTGCTTCCTTTCTTTCTTTCCTTCTTTTCCTCCCTCTGCCACTACTCAGGCTCTCTAACTCTTAATTTTATCTTGGCTTTCACTTCTATCCATTCCTTTATTGCCTCTTTTTGTTCCCTTTATATCATCTTGCTCACTGATTTTCCTTCTCCTATTCCTGGGTTCCACCTCACACTCCATGCCACTCATCCTGCCTGTCCAAGGTTTGCCTCTGCACGGACCTCTCTTTGACTTATTTGACTTGCTGACTCTTTGGCTGCATCTTTCTTCAGTCTGTTCCATTCCTTTTGCGTATCCTTTTCAGTGGCTTTCTTGCCCAATCTCAGGATTTTTCTTCTCCCACCATTCTGTGAGTTTTCTCCATTCTCCTCTTCTCATACCCCACCCGAGCCTGTGCACCAGGAGCAGCCTAGTATTAGGCTCTGCATCAAGAAGCCAGATGAGAATGGTCAACCATACCTGATGTCACCAGGGGCCAGCACCTCTGCTGTCCCCCCAGTCAGGAGGAGTGTGGACTGTCCTTGGCTATGGTGCCCATTCTTACTGTTCAGGAAATGAGGGTGAGTGGGGGGCAGATTAGTGACTTAATTCTCTTCAACATCAGGTCACACTGACCTCTTCAAAATGCACGTTTGGGGCCCCAGAGAAGGGAAGAGCTGTCTTCAGGCCAGAAGCAAACACAACCACGCATCCGAAGCCAAGAGAGACTCACAGAGGAAAAATAATGCTGTTCTACAGCCGACAGACAGCAAGGCTCCTAAAACCTGCTGGGGACTCTAAGGCCGACTGGTTCTTTCCTCAGCCTGCATCAGGATTTCATCCAGGAATGGGACACCAGCCAGGATTCCAGAAGGACAGGGCACAGACTGCTCATGTGAACTTGTGCAGGGTGGAAAGGGGTGGAAACTTAACTCTGAGCTACAAAGATAATCCGTGAATGACAAGCAGAGGACCTGGACATTCTCCTGTGGGTCATAGAGAACTGTCAGAATCTTTCGAGGTGCTCTTGAGTGGATTCCAACCTGTGCTTTGAGGTATTCTAACTATAGTATAGAGACGAGGCTGGGCTGGATGGAGTGTCAGATAAACCAGTTGATGCAGGTAGAAAGAGAATGATGAGACCTCATAGTCTGACCTTCAATGTCTTTGTCCAATATAGAAAATGTGCTGAAGCAAAATGGAGCAGCACGGCTTAGCTCATTTCCAAACTACTTAGTAAGAGCCCCTCCTTTTCTTCATAAATGACCATAGTATGGAAAGCTGTAGGAATCGTTGTATTAGTTGGCCATATACAAGGTGTCTCAAACTAAGCTAGACACATCTGTAATAACTTTTTAGGGCAGCCATAAGAAACTAATACAGAGATTAAGGCAATATTGGTCAGAATACAAGAATTAGAAAATAGGAGACCCTGTGGTACAGAAGAGAATGCAGCCTAAACATGAAGGGCCAGGATGGAAGTGGTAGTGATACAGGAAAGAAAAAGAAATTTGCTGGCAGTACTGCATCTTCATGGTGAACATGAAGATGCTCCACAGTAGAGATGCTGTACTGCCTGTGCTCTGTGTCTGCTGGGAAGACTTTAATTCCTTGTCAACTTACAACTGGCCACCCAAACAGTTAATCTGCACATCATGACTCCCAGAATTTAAGGTCATTTTCTGGGTGTACTGTGATAGAATCGTGACTTTTAAGAGGCCTGTATGTTCCATAAGCATTCAGAGCCAGGATTAACACATAGCAATCCTAAATCTTGACACATGGCATTTCCCAGGAAGTTGTTATTATCACTCTCTATATTAGCATTACGTATAGAGGTAGCTCAGCATGGGAACAGATGTCTTCCCTGTGTGATCACAACCTCACCTAGGTCAATCACCTTAGGAACACAGACAGAGTCCTGACTGTTTAAACCTCACATTCCTCACCAGTACCACAAGCAGATCATTGGGAAAGTCCTCTCCTGCTCATACTGAGACTCAGGACTGAATGCAGGTGAAAGGCCAGGTACTCTAAGCATTTTCTGTTTTCTGTTTCTTGGCTACGGGCACAGGCACTGCACAGATCCCTGTCTCTCCCTCACTTTACTGCATTTACAACTGTGAAAGAGGAGGCTCTGGGCAGACATGTAATGTGAAAGTGTTAGTGGACCATAGGGATCAGTATTAATGATGTGTAGAGAGGCAGAGGTGAGACAAAATCCAGACTTCTGACATTTTCCCATTCTTATGTGTTCTCTTTTTCTCCTGAAGACAGCCCCTTCCATCCACCAGTAACCCCAATCTGTGTTTCTATTTGAAGTACAAAATAAGAGTGCCTGGGAATACAGATATCCATAACCCACACATCCCCATGGCCTATCCTATATCACTCAAAATCAGAATGGATTGGATCAGGGCTCTTAAACCTACAATAAAGCACATATTGCTTTCTTGTCCTATATCCATACATTCAAGTACTCTAAATCATCTGAGGCTAAGGTCACATGATGGAGACAGATTGCCCTAGGGTCATTTCAAATCTCACATGGTTTTATTTTTGGATATCGTTTGTTTATTTGTTTCATGTTGTTTTGTATTTATTGTATAAGATATTTAGTTTTGGAGGGGCATCACAGTTTCCATATCTGTGTAAGATAGAGAGATTGCTACTGCCTGCTTTAGAGAATCTCAGTGTTGTTTCTGTCTTTATTGAGATTGCCTGTGAAGCTCAGGCTCACATGGAACTTGCTTGGGCTGCCGAGTGGCCCTTGAACGTGGGAGCTTCCTGCTTCCACCACCTGGGTGCTGGAATTGAAGGTGTGAACTACTTAGCCCAAATGTGAGTTTTGTTGTGAAATAAATATTCCATATGGAGGACGATAGAAAGTTGAAGATAGTAGAAGCAGATAATAAAGAAGGTTGGAGAGGCAGTTCTGATAAAACCCTATGATGCAGCCATTGGTGGATTTGGAGCAGCAGCAAGGAGAGAGATTTGGATTTAAGAGATCTATCTGTGGTATATGACTGAGGCTAAGGGGTGTAGCCACGTGTGTTTATAATAGTTCTGATAAGAGGCAATTACTCTGCCATTAGATCTGTGTCAGCTGATGGAAGGCAAGAGACAGATGGTGAGACTCACAGGATGTGGGACAGTGGCGGTCAGTTTCCTTTGGAAGTATGACAAAGAACAACTAAGCATGAAGCCTTGTGAAGACATTCAGGGTCAAGATATGAACATTTAAACTCTGGGTTCAAATCTTGGCTCCACCAGTTGACCACTGAGTAACAAATGAGGCTCAGTCAAGACTGCTACTAGTCAGGCCTTTCCGCGCTAAGAATTGGACCCTGTAGCAAACAAGCAGTACTTAACCGATATATAAAATTGAAAAATAAAAAAATAAAAATTAAAAGCATTCCACTTTCATTTATTAAACAGGAATTTACCTTAAAATTCATTGTACCTTAAAAATCCACACGTACAATTTAAGTCAACCATTTCAGATAGCCGTTCCTGGCATCCAGTAGGCCCTTTATTCATGCAGACTCCTTCCTGTGTTCATGACTCTTATTGGTTGTATACATTCATAATAATCCTGTCTCCTTTTCTCTCTCCACCCAGTTCGTTCTTTAACTGCCCAACTTCCCTCTCTCAGCCCTCTTTCCCCCGGGATGCCAGAAATGAAATAACATTCTTTGCCTGTTTGTTCCCCAGTGCCTGGCAGCCTTCCCATAGACCCCTGGCTGGGTCAGGAGTGATTTGCATTAGCATGTGCGAGGCCAGTGCAAAGGGGAGGGAGAGGCCCTGTTTACAGGGAATTTTATCAGGTTCTCTAGCCAGAAAAAGGAGAAGTGAGTAGTTCTTTCTGGGAAACATTCACAGATGAGGACAAGCCCAGAAGGCTCTGGGAGCTGCCCAGCCAGTGGGCAGGTTGTGGGTGAGTGGGCTGGAGATCTAACTTCCCAGGGCTGTATGCAAATCCTCTCACCCTTATCATAGGCCATGAAATTAATATGCTTAAATTGCTCTTTTTCAATCATATCTAAGCCCCATAACAGGTTGAAGAGGCACTGCTCAGAGTAAGGAAGCCACTCAGAAGCCACAGGAGAAATAAACAGGAGGTTTTCTGGTTTCTCGATGGGTATGAAATCCACAAAAAAAATATCCTTAGGGAAAAGAAAGTAGAGGTGGTACCCACAGACTTGTTTTGTGTTTGTCTTAGCTTTAATCTTGTGAAATTTTCCATATTATCTGTCTTAGCATCATAGCATTTTCCAGGAATCTCAATACCCTGGTAAACATCTGGATAGCCACTGGCGGGCCAAAGGAACAAGTCCCTCTTGGTGTCTCAAGAGCAACATTGCTAGTGTGAAGTGTGTTGCGCTAGCCCTTTGTAGACTAACAAACTGAGCTTCTGGTCTCTCTCTCTCTCTCTCTCTCTCTCTCTCTCTCTTTCTCTGTGTGTGTGTGTGTGTGTGTGTNTGTGTGTGTGTGTGTGTGTGTGTGTGTGTGTGTGTGTGTGTGTGTGTGTGTGTGTGTGTGTGTGTGTGTGTGTGTGTGTGTGTGTGTGTGTATTAGACTTTGAGACTTCTTATTTAATTATGGAACTGAGGACTGAATCCAGGGCCTTATTCATGACCAAGAAACACCCAACTACTACGCTAGCCTCTTTTGGTTGTGTTTATTTGCTTTTTAAATAGTATTTCCTCAAGTGTCCAGACTGGCATTTAATACAATCTGTAACATATTGTGAACTTTCTATGCCCCTGCCTCAGCTTCTGAGTAGCTGGGGTTCTAGGCCTATACCCAAGCCTTGACTTCACCCTCAATTTTCTCTTTTACCTCCCTTGGTTCTTCTCTGGAATATTTTTATTCCTAAAGAAGACATTTTGCTTCTATTTCATATTAGTGTCTTTATGGATTCTCAGGAAAAGAATTAACAGTTTGAAATGCAAGTCTGTACAATGTCCTTTCCACACACTAGACACCGTTCCAAACGCTTCCCACAAGTCAGCTTACCTAGACCTTTCAATGAGGACAGTAGTCCATCACTGCCAGGTTACAAATGAGAAAATTCAATCCCAGAATGTAAAAACACTTGACAAAGGTCAGTATCAGAGCTAGGATGTGAACTCCGCACACTGGCTCCTGAGGCCAAGTTCCCAATAACTAACTAATTCACAATCCACATTAGCATCTTATAAGCCTCCGGACAGTTCTCACCTACCACAAGCCTTTGATACATGACCATAAGTCATATGATTTCTCTCTCTCCCTCCCTCCCTCTCTCTCTCTCCCCACCTCAGTTAATTTGTTAATTTTTCAGTTGTTTCCTAGAATGGCACCCTATCATCTAAATTATGTGCCCTTTCTCGTGCTACAGTTATCAAACTTGATAATACATATTTAAATGTATGTTAATGTATGGTCTCTGTTAGGGCAGTTTGTGAGGTAAGGAAGATATTTTTCCTTTGTATATATTTAGATGCAACACAAGGGAAGGCAATAAATGTTTATTTTATAATAAATGATATATTATATCAATATATATGTATATGTATAAATGTGTTATGTGATATGCCTCTAGATATAGCCATAATAATGATGTAGAGGCTTTTTTTTTTTCTCTTCACTTTAAAGGTAAGTAAGGAAAGGGTCCTGGTGGTTTAATAAACTAGCTATTGTCCCAGAGAGTGAGAGAAGAAACATCGGAAAGACCTTCGACCTCTAAGTTCAAGGCCCTTTTGATGACTGTACTCTCTTCTGCCCCATAAGGAACACAGAGAGAAGAGAAATGTAGTACTTGCCCTGCTGCACTGCCTGTTCTTCGGGGAGGAGCCAAATGTGCACAGACCACTATGTTACACATTAATTAAGTGGTAACTACCTTCATAATATGCAGGTTATTAGCTATGGGGAAAAGTAGTTGAGACAAAAAGAAGGTTCTGGTTTGCTTGTTTGTTTTGCTAGGAAATAAACCCCCTCCCTCCAGTCTTCTTTATCCAACCATTAGTTTCTAAGCCCTTGCTCAAATGGGACATTCCTTTTTTGCATGGGTGTTTGTTTATCCCACTGGCTTCTGTCTACTTCTGTGTAGCATTCAGTACCACATTCTTGGAACTTAGAGATGAACCAGACATTGCCTCTGCTTCCATGGAACTCATAATATGCGGTCAGTGGTGTGAGCCCGCACAGGAGCAGGGCCTTTCTGCCCATGGAGAGCTGGCTAGAAAGAATGACAGGACATTGGCATCAAACATTAGAAGCTCATTAGGATCAATAAGATGAAAGATTGGGAGACAAAAGAAAATGCTTTCCCAGGGACAGGAAATCTCATGTGAAAAGTTACTGAGGATCAGGACAAGTTCGAAGGTTTACAAATGACATCAGGTCATGCTGGTACAATCCAGCCACACACAAATGTGTCAGTTCTTACGGCACTGATGGGGCTCAAACCATGAAGGGACTTTATGCCAACCTAAGGAGTGTGAACTCTTAACTTGAAGGTGAAGGAGGGCTGGAGAGATGGCTCAGAGGTGAAGTGCACTGACTGCTCTTCGAGAGGTCCTGAGTTCAATTCTCAGCAACCATATGGTGGCTCACAACCTTCTGTAATGGGATCTGATGCCCTCTTCTGGTGTGCCTGAAGAGAACTACAGTATACTCACATACATAAAGTAAATAAATAATTAAAAAAAAAAAAAAAAAAGAAAGAAAAGGTGAAGGCAGCCACTAGGGATCTTGAGCTGGCTGCTCAGTAGATATTGTCAGACTGGCCTCATTTTGACCAATATAATAGTAACGCAGAGCTACAGGAAGCAAGTTGGGAAGTCAGACTCTGGTTGCCTTGCCTGAGTGATGTCACCACTCCGGCACTGGAGGGCCAGGACATAATGTGAGTCATGGTACCCAAACCCCATTCAGAATTGGAGAGCCAGGTCTTCAGAAAGCACTGCTCTTCCAAAGGAGGAAAGATACTTTGGGAAGGGAGACAAATGAAGCTCAAAGTCTTACAGCTCCAGCAGAAGTCAAAAGTGGAAAGGTTACACTTCTAAGTCTTTTCAAAGCCAATGCCATTGCTCCTTAATTACTACATTGCTCCACCCCACGAGACACTCGAGGTTCCATCTGAGGTGGGAGGAGAAAGCAAAAGGCCCTACTAAGGTAACACAGGTAAACCTTTGAAAAGAGAATACATGAAAGAGTGAGTGAGAGTCATAGCCTCGTAGCTAGACTTCAGGAAACAATTGCTGAGCCAGCGATGGTGATGGCGAGATGCATTGCTGCTTGAAGGAGTGAGGTCAAATTGAATGGCCAAGAAGGTGGAGTTCATTCTTGCCTTAGTGCTGTCTCAGTCTTTGGACCCATGGAAACCCTATAGAGAATTATTTTCCTGTAAGAGAGGAACAGTTGTGTCTTCAAAGTCAAGGTGAATGCAGTGAAAAGATCTCTGGGTCAGCCTTTGACTAAGTGCCAAGTCTATCCTTTTCCAACAATGTGTCCTTGGTTTAAAAGCCCCCCCCCTTCCTCTTTACAAACAGCAAATTCACCAAACGCAAAATGTGGCCAATAAACCCTGCTTTGTCTTGCTCTCAAGGTTATTTGTACAATAAGCTTTGCAAAGTGTAAATTGATAGGTGTCAGGGGTGTGTTTCTTTCTTTTAATCCTGAGACTCAAAACTAAAAGCAGAGAGTATAGGAAAGGTATAATAATCCATGCGCTAGCCATGCATGCCAGTACTGTGCCGCATTTGCTCTAGGCTTCAAAGAAATCAAAACTGAAGATGCACTTAAAGATAACATTGCCCGCCCCCGTCAGGCTCATTCTACTCCTCCCTCTGAAGATATCACCATCGTCCTGAATCTATATCAGTCTAGCCCAAGAACAAAGTAGGCTTACATTTCCTTGTTGTTTACTCTTTAATTTACACTCTCATCCCTGGTTTCTTACCCTAGCAAGTCGAAACTACAGCTGTTTCTAGCAGACACTTGCAGCCTGTATTGTTTATTGTTAATATTAATTTGATTTCTCTAATAACCACACTTTCAAAGTCACACCACAGAAAGGCCCACAAGGTCTTATCTCTCTCATGGGGCTCTCCTCCACTCCCTTTTTATGTCAATTCCTGCAAGAAAATAAATATTTGAATAATGTTGTCTTCTAATCTTGTGCTTACGCAAAGCCTTACGTCTCTCTGAGCTTGTCCAGCCATGCCAAGGTCTTATCAGCACTGAATGCCTCAACCGAATGCCTGGCCAGCCCATTGCCCCCATTCTGGTAACTCAAGGTTTCCACAGCTGATGTATCCAATGGACCAGAGAGGCTTATCTACATGGGGCAAGGGAAGCCGGATGGTGATTGGGGCCCAGGATTATTAGATGAAGGTTGTACAAGGTTGTGTGAGTTCAAAACAGCAATCAAATTTGCTCTTTAAAACAAAGAGAAGTATTGTGGTGAGGAGCACACAGCTTTTGTAGGGGATGTGACAATGGCTTTGATATTATATTACACATATCTCAAGCATATGTCCTTATGTAGTGACCTCACCACTGATCTAGCCTATTTCCAATGTGGGAGGCTCACCTCACTGCAAGGTTCCTGTGAATGCAGGGAAGAGGCAAATTCCAGGGTGCATTTAGGACCACGGTGCTACCCACGTGGATGGCTGGTGGGAAGAAGGGGATCCATATTACAAACAAGAGCAATGAGGCCAGAGGTTTAACATCAAAAGGTGGAGGAAGGCAAGTAAATGAACAAAACCCAAGCGGGAAGAAAACTTTTCTTTACAAAAATGAAAAGCCACACTGATGCTTTATGCCAAATGTAGTGGAGTCATGGCAAGGATTTTGGGAGAGGAACCTTACTTGGCACTGTTCTCAATCCTGACTAAATGTCCCTCACAATGAGGAATGCCAAAGGGGTGTTTTTCCCCATGATGAGGGTCTATACAGTATCCAACCTTAGATTTGCCTTGAGTTCACTGTGTGACCTAGGGCATATCAACTGCCTCGGTGATCCTAATGTAAATGTAGGAGTTGCATAGAGATTGGACAAGACAGCATGTTGCTGCTCACAGTACCTCAGTGGTGACATTATTTGAGTTTCCCTTAGGAACTTAGGATTGAAAGAAACATAGCCCCCTGTCTGCTGTTCCTCTTCTCTGGCATTTTCCACTTTTCTTGATAATCTTACCTGGACATCAACAATATTTCATTATGTTTGAACTTTTATTGACAGGCTGGATATGAATTTGACTGTTTTGCCCAACTATCGGCATCACCCAACTCCATGTTTTATTGCTGAGACCCTTCTGAATCTGTGATGGTGACAAATTGCAGGTTTCACCTAGTGAGAGGCTTTAACAACTTCCTGACATCTTCTCTTGGGTGTGTGAGTAGAGCTAGCCTTCTATCCTGTCTGGCTTATTTTGTTTTCATGTGAATGGGTCCTATTTATTAAATACAAATGTATTAAACATCTTCAGTCAAGACATTGTTGATTCATGGCGTGGATGCTGTATGGCAAAAAGCCCAAATATTTGGGGGCGGGGTGTCAGATGAACTCAGAGACTGGATCTTGCTATGAAACTGACCATCTATGTGATTCAGGTGTCCCATATCATTGATATGTGTATATACATATGTATACACAAATACACACACACAGAAAAGGGAAGGGGTAGTAGTTAAATAGAGGCCCTTGAGGAGTAGCACTGGATTGCCTTATCCCCTCTGAATTTCTGCTATAATGTCAACTGATACACAAGACTGCTGTGTGATAACTATATTGATATCAGCTACATCAAATGTGCATCAGTGAAGGCAGAGTAGTTTTAGTAATAATGAGTGGTAAGTAAATGACCACTTAAAAGCCACAGTATGTTGTAGACTTCCTAGATAAATGTGTAGTTGAATACTGGAACTTCCAGGTTGCTGTTTTGTTTGTTTTGATTTTCTTGTTTTGATTTGGTCTTTTTGTTTGTTTGTTTTCTATTTCTTATTTTTTAGGTTTGGTTTGGTTTCTATGTACTAACAGCCTTACTTGTCCTGGAACTTGCTCTCTAAACATGGCTAGCCTCAAATTCATAGAGATATGCCTGCCTCCAAGGTTCTGGGATTCATGTATGCCACCATGTCCAGAATAGTATATCTTCTTTTATTTCTGTTCTCTTCTTTCTCCATATCCTCCTTTCCCAAGACTTTCATTGTTAACTTTGATGGGAAAATCGACCACTCCCCTGATTAATTCCAATGTGTTACATTTTACCCTTGCCTCCTTACTCCAAAGTTTACACACACACACACACACACACACACACACACGCACATAAAAGATATAGATATACTTATCCATATGTGATTGGACATAAAATTGCTCCCAATGAAAACTGTTGTATCTAAATTTGTAAATGCCATATGACTGGTAACCCTCAATATCCATACATTGCAATTGATAAGAATTAGCCTAGGAGATATGATGTCTTTGTGTTAAAAATGTCCTTATTTACCAATAGTAGATGTATGATTCTTACAAACTCTGAATTTCAAAGCTAAATCCTTAAACATGGGCTCTACCACCACCTAGCTATATCCCATTCACTATAGTCACACTTGTCCATCCTTATATACATTAGAGTCAAACTAATGGATATACAACTTTTATTTTTGTTGTATCCACAAAAGACTGCACAGATACATGTAGATTCAATGACAAATATATATTCAGACACTACTTTATATCAACAACAAATATTAAATGTCATACTCTGGCTATACAAAGATTATCAAGATGTTGCTCCTGCCATCAAGGAGACAGATCATACAATGTTAAAGGATAAATGCTAGAAAGCATTGCTGAGACACAGTAAACTAAAGTGACCAGCAATAATGAAAGCACAGATGAACAAAATGTCTTGATCCTAGTCTCCAACACCATGTCTTTCACTTCTGCAAAATCAGTTGGTGAAAACTTCTTAGAATAAGGAGCAATCAACACAGGAGTAGAATATCCCTTATAGGGAAGAGAAGAGTGGATATTAAGACTAAAATAACATCCTACAGGAATATAGCAAAAGCCCCTTAGGCTAAAGGACAATAACATGCTTGAGACTTGGTGTCATTATAGATTGATTATAATGAAATGTGTAATGAAGAGTGAAGGTTTGCAGAAACCTGGACAAGAGTTTTGTGGGTCATGGTGACAACTTGACACAAGCTGGAGTCACTATAGATGAGGGAAGCTCAAATGAGAAGATGCCTCCATAAGAACAGGGCATTGGCAAGCATGTGGGCATTTTCTTAATTAGTGATTGATGGGAGAGGGCCATGCCCATTGTAAGTGGGGTTGCCCACAGGCAGGTGGTTCTGGGTTCTGTAAGAAAGCAGGCTGACAAAGCCATGTGGGAAAAGATAGTAAGGAACACCCCTTCATGGCCTCTGCATCAGCTCCAGATTCCAGCCATGTTTGAGTTCCTGTCCTGACTTCCTTCAGTGATGAACAGTGATGTGGATGTTTAAGTCAAATAAAACTTTATCTCTCCATGTTGTTTTTGCCTTCGTGTTTTATCACAATACAAGAAACCCTAACAAAGATGTGGGCATAGATTTACTTCCAAATGTCTTTGCAGCTCAGTTTGAAGAAGCTGCATTCCACATTAGAGGTGATGGGGATAGATTGAAGATCTCTGAAGGAGGTCTGATATTAATGGATTGTCTCCTCAGTAACATGTCCCTGGAGAAATATGAAGAGTAGACAAAAAATATGGCTATATGGATATTGAGAGTTGTGGGAGATTGTTTAAGATATGGCTTTAGTCATGTAGGTGGGAAAGGATTGAAGATTTTGAACAATTCTCTACTGGGAAGGGAAAGTGGATAAATGGAGAAAATGATGAGAACTTGGATTCAACTTGGAAACTTGTATGAGTGAGGAGGGATATGAATCATAATGGAGACACCACTGAGTAGCTGGTAGATGCTGCTGTCATTCTAAGTGAGCAGCATAAGCAGATGTGTCACTTGGCAAGATGGGGGCTGAAGAGTGTAGGGGCAGGGGTTTGATTTATCAATGGATGTCATAATGGAGCTGCTCAATTGCTTGTGAATTGTAGTAACTACAAAGACAAAAAAATCTATGTACAAAGGTATTTGTGGATATGCAGGTACATGAAGATAGATGCACACACATGCACACCGCGTGCACGTGCACACACACACACACACACACACACACACACACACACCAGACTCAGTACCCTTAAAGAGCAACCATGAGTAGATGACTATGTTGACAGAAACAAACAAACAAAACAACTAAAAGCTCCCCTATTATCCCATTAGGGTAATATAGAGAATTATCAGCTTTGTTTGACTATATTATAGTCAAACAAACTAACCTTCAGAAAGGAAATAAGTCAGTTTTTAAGTCAGTAATGAATTTAGAACAAAATATTGGGCTTTCATTTTTAGCATTTCATATACATGTATACATGAGCTTGTGTATTTATGCACACACACGTGCATACTACTCCAAACCAAGTTTGTGCCCTCTCTGTCCTTTTGGAAAGAATATAGAAAAATGGTGTGAAGTGAGCTAGGAATTCATTAAGAACTGAAATATATAGAATGATAGAGGGATTTAAAGGTCATAATTTTGAAGCCAGACTGTCTAGGAGTCACACAGCTCTGCCATTTTCTCAAAGTTGCCTAATCTCCCTGTAGACATTCCTTTCTCTGACACAAGGTAACGATGATCAAATATACCAAGTGATATTATACCATGGTTTGATGGGCCTGCTAGCACATTACAGGTGTTTGATCAGTGGGGAGTACATTTGGGGTGTATTACTTAATAATGTCCCATGGGGGTATCACATTGTAGCCAAAAGAGAATGGTTTTTGGAATCAGACAAACAGGTTCAGAAACTGGCTTGCTGTTTCCTAACACAATGAGCTTGGGCAAGTGATATCATACTTCAATTTTATTTTCTTCGGTTATAATGATGATACTTATGTAGCCAAAGAAAGGGAGGGTTAGAAGGAGGCCAGATGGTTTTTAGTACCTGAATGAAACACATTTAAATACATAGTCATGTGCTCTACCTATTTTTTATTCTTTGAAAATTTTACATATGAATAAAATTTATTTAAATAGATAATGCCCACTCCTACCATCCCCTTATGCTCCACTCCTCTTGGACCCCATCTCCAATTCTCCTTTCAACTTCATATTTTCTTCCTCCTCCTCCTCCTCTTCCTCCTATTCTCCTTTTCCTTTATAGCCCAAAGTCCAATAACTGTTGATCATATGCAGATAGATGTAGGGCCAGTCATACTTGTGTTTAATAAATATCTACTAAGGGGTTATCTTGTAATCTGACAAAGGTTTTTACATACACATTAGTGGCTAATGACTTTCCTAATTCTTGTGAACTTAATATCCTATTGGTGGGGGTGGAGGTTTTAACACAATAAACAGGCGAACATTCAGCATATTGTGATGTCATAAATACTTTAAGGAAAAGATTAGATTTGATTCAATGATACCAGAAGTTTGACATAGTTGAAATTTTAAAAGGGAATCTCATCGAAAACAAAGTATTAACCGCACATATTTGAGGGAGATTAGAGAGGAACTGGGGTGAGAACATTTAAAGGAGAATCAGGAGCGAGCCAGTGCAGACTGCTAAAGCATGCTGGGATTTAAGAGGCAGTCCCACTAGATGGAAAGTACTGACTTCTCTCTGTTTAGCAGCGACCCAGGAGCTGCAGAATAGGACATTAAGATTAGGAATTCTAACTCCATCTTATCTATTACACAGAATTCTCCAAATAACGCCCTGAGTCAGGCAAAACTTCATCCATTTTCTTGGCATGGGAACCAGAACTTAAAGAGACAAAATGCTCACATGTGTCAAAACCTGAAATGTGGAAAAAAAAGTTTAAATCTAGAATGTTCTCTACCCCCTGTTCATGCTTCTGGGCTCTATGCCAATATTTCCCAGCCTTGCTAATGCTGTTACCCCTTAATACAGTTCCTCATGTGTGATGACCCTAACCATAAAGTTATTTTCATTGCTACCTCATAGCTGTAATGTTTCTATTGTTATAAATTATAATGTAAATGTCTGATATACAGATGACCTTAGGTGACCCCTGTGTAAGGGTCAATGGACCCCCAAACGGGTTGTGACCCACAGGTTGAGAAACATGGCTCTCTATATACCAATCCAAGGATCCAAAGAGTCCCACTGCAGTCGTCATACTCCCACATTTACAAATAGGCCAGAGATATGGCTCTCACTTAGGGTTTCATTTAAAGTTTCTAGTTTTCTACTTTAACTAAAGCTTTTTGGTTACACAAAGAGATATGAGATAGGGGTTGGAGCAAGAATGATAAAGAAGAACCAGCTCCCAAACATCCATCAAGGCCACTGCTGTCTCGGAAGGTTTCTCACTCCAATTTCTGTTTATTGTTATTTTTGCTGAGATTAAATTCTGGGTTAAGCTCATACTATATACATTTTACCACGGAGCCACACATGAGCCCCTCCATTTCCCACACAGAAATCTTTTAGATATAATTCGCATCTATGGAATTTTCTTCTGTGAAGTACTTGATATATTTTAGGTTTCAAATATTTTAAAGTTGAGCAAACATCACAACAAATTTCAGAACATTTTCCTTACCTGTAAAGAAGCAGGAATTCACCCTTTCTACCTAGCTCCTGGCAGCCCTTAATCTGCTAGGCGTTAGGCATTTCCCTATTGCATACAGTTTACATGAATGGAATCATGTAAAATTTTGATCTTATACATCTAATATTTTTTGTATAACTTAATTCTATTAAAGTTCAGTGAAACTGTAGCTTGAGTAAGAACCAAATTTCTTTTCATGGCTAAATAATATTCAATTATATGGCTATACCAGATTTTGTTTATCCATCAGTTGATGACAAATTGAGTCATTTTATATTTTTCAGGCCATTAGGAATAACGCTTCTATAAAATTCCCCATGCAAATGTTTCCATAGGAAATATATATATATATATATATATATATATATATATATATATATTCATAGAAGAATTGGTAAGTCATACAGATAATCTAGTTTGATTTTGGATAGGACCTATTAGAAATATAAGAACTGCAACAGAAAGCAGCTCTGGGTTCAGCCGAGAGACTCCACTTCAGTATAAAAATAAGGTGGAGAACGATTCAAAAGAATACTCTCAACAACTCCATATTTCACACATGTGCTTGTGTATTTTTGTGCACTCATATGCACCAGGACATATTAGAGTATGCATGTATGGATACCAACTTGATCATGCATGTATCACATACACAAACACAAATGACTGAATAATGATTTGGTAGCTTGGCATAAAGGAATTACAGTGAAGCTTGAAATCACTTAGATTATTTTAGAACTGCTGGAATGCCACCCATATTTGTTAAAGTCATAGAAATTTACAATTGGAAAAGACCTTTCAGTCAACCAAGTCAACCATTTCTCATATTTTCTTTTATTTTTGAAACAGGGTTTTATGTAGTCCAGGCTGACATCGAACTACTTATGCAGCCAAAGATGACCTTGAACTCTTCATCCTCTGACCTTCACCTCTCTGCGCTAGTCTTGCAGATGTGTACCAAATGCTCATTCTTTGTATGGTGCTAGGGGGGTCAAACCTAGGCCTTCAGACATTCTAAGCAAACAGTCTACCCACTTTGCTCTCCCTAATGACTATTCCTTTCTTAGTTTACTAAAAATAGGGAAAGATTCTTTATTCCTCCCTAGGTGACTATGGTAGTCTGGTTAAAATGCATGCTCTTCATAGTTGATTATCAAGTTTCCTAAGTCATCCTTTACCCTTTCAAACATGTGTTGTATTTTTTTAAAGAGAAGAATTCAGGTGTGTCACTGTGAAATATTCATTCTGAGCCTGCTGTGTTATTGGTTTACAAATAATACTAGATAAATATAATTAACAAATGAGAAAAATTGAAGAGGATAGAGAGAGAAAAGAGAGAAGGAAAGAGAAGGAAGAGAAGAAGAGAGAAGAAAGGGAGGGGCATGCTTTGCCCAATTGAATTTTCTAAGCATCTTTGTCAAAACAAAACTGACTGTAACTATATGGTTTAGTTTCAGGTTCCCAGGTGTATTCCATCGGTCTGTGTGTGAGATCTTACTGCAATCAGATCTACTAGGAAAGTGTGCTACCATTGAACTTCATCCCTAGCCCACACTGTAGACTTTAGGACAGTCTTTCAGTTTGCTTCACAGTTTTTTTTTTTATTATTTCTACATTTGTAAATGTTACACCAGGCGTGGTGGCACATGCCTTTAATTCTTTAATCCCAGCACTTGGGAGGCAGAGGCAGGCAGATTTCTGAGTTTGAGGCCAGCCTGGTCTACAGAGTGCTTTCCAGGACAGCCAGGGCTATACAGAGAAACCCTGTCTCAAAAAACAAAAAACAAACAAACAAACAAAAGTTACTGGCCCACATACATGTAGTTTTCTTTTTCTTTTCTTGTGCTATCAAAGTAATTTCAGTCTCATTGAATTAACCACTAGCATTCCCTCTCAGTTATTTATACGAAGGGTTTTTGGAAGATTGGTGATCATTTAGTGTAATTCCCAATGACATCATGTGGCCCATTCTTACCAGAAGGAGAAAGCAAGCAATTTGGCAATAAATGAATAAATGAATGAATAAATAAATAAATAATAAAATCATTACCCAGGACCACTGTGTTGACAGGCGGCAGATTCAGGGTTTACCAACAAGCAACATGCAGTTTCTCCCTCACTCAGCCAGTGCCTACCATATTACCTCTTCTGCTTTGACATAGTGTGACTCACCTATCAATCCAGTGGTCAAGCTGAACTCTATGTGAATCTGGTAGATTGTGTTGCTCCCATCACTGATGCCAATCTCCAAGGCATGGAGATGATGTGCCTTGCTTTATTTTATTTTCCCATTAATTTACTTAATTTTTCACTTTACACCCGGATTGCAGCCCCCCCACTTCTCCCAGTCCTCTCCTCACATAGTTTTTCCCCTTTCCATACCCCCGCCCCTGTCCTCCTCTGAAAAATACCAACCCACCATGGCACACCACATCGCTCCAGAATGAAGCAAATCCTCTCCCACTGAGAGGCAAGGCAGCCTAGTTGGGAGAATAGGATTGGGTAGGCAGGCAACAAAGACAAGCATCGTCCATGGTAACAAAGACAACAAAGACAGGCAACAAAGACAAGCATCATCCATGCTCCAGTTGCTGGGGGACCCACATGAAGACCAAGCTGCACATTTGTTACATATGTGCAGGGGGCCTAGGTCCAGCCCATGGATGCTCTTTGGTTGGTGGTTCAGTCTCTGGGGGCCTTCAAGGGACTCAGGTTTGTTGACCCATTGGTCTTCCTGTGGAGTTTCTATCCTGTCCTCCCCCCAACCCTTTGACAAGGCTCCCCAAGCTCCATCCTATGTTTGACTGTGGGTCTCTGCATCTGTTTCAGTCAGCTTCTGGGTCAGTCATCCCCGAGGCTCTGAGAGGACAATTATGCTAGATTCCTGTCTGCAAGAATAAGAGAGTATCATTAATAGTGTCAGAGATTGGGGCTTGCCCTTGGGATGGGTATCAAGTTGGGCAAGTCATTGGTTGGCCATTCCCTCAGTCTCTGCTTCTTTTTTCCTGAACTTTTAAAGAAGCATAATTTTCACTGTTTTTCGTTTGTTTGTTCATCTGTTTTCCTCCTTTGAGCATGCAAAGTGAGCAAGGCCAACAGTATAATGTTCAGTGCACCAGTCACGGTTCTTGTTGCTTCACAGGTTCTTCATTCAGACAATAGTTCTGTGAGACAAATATTGCTGACTCTATTTTATGGATACAGAAAGTAAGGCTCAAAGAGATGCTATAAACAGGAAGCAGACAAGTTGTGATGACATTTCATCTCTGAGACTCGGAGAACAGGGCCTTAAATCTCATAGATGAGGTGGACTTGATCTCAGTGTAAAGTAAATGAGAACTAGCTGTTCTCTGTGATAATATGGTAACATGAATTTCATCTTTCTCATATGCTATAACTGCTCTAAACTGTGACTCAAGAATCAGTTGTCTAACAATTCTGGGAATAACATTGGCCTTTGAGTAACTAGGTCTCTACTGGACGCCACTGAAGTACTACCAGTGGCTTTGAGAAACTCAATTCAAATCTTCATGGTTTGTATGACTAATTGAAAGTGGTTTAATCCTATACACACTTCTAGCAATTGCAAGGACAAAAGACAGCTGTGTTACCACTCTCGATACCTATGCAGGTTAGGCACCAAGGAGATGTGTGTGCAAACTTTAAGAAACTTTCTCATCTCCAATAACTATTTGTTTCTTTTATAATACCCTTGTGGGGTTATCCACAGTATTTGAGGCACAGAGAAGTCAATGAGTCTGACAAAAGCCACTAAGCTAGTAGCAGGTTAATAAGAAGACAACCCCAGAAGCCACGCCTAGTACCTCTCTGCTCCTGAGTGACTCCTATCTGTAAAATCATCTTTCTAACTGCAGCTGTTTAAAACTCATTCAAACCTGGATTTTCAAAATGCTGTCCAGTGTAGAACAAAGGCATAAAAAAGAGCTCACAGTTTGTTTTAAAGGTTCCAGAAATACAAGCTGGAGAGGAAGTAAAATGGGCAGTCTGTACTTATTCATTCTTTGTCTTGGGAGCCACAAAGTCGAACTGTGTGGATTTTACCTTTAAGTAACCTAGTAAGCCATGAAGAGTTTCCAATGAAGCATAATAATCAGTCTAACTATGTGTTATATATTTTATACCCTGGAGAAAAAAGGAAAACAAAATCAAGGCAACAAGAAGCAGAAGGACAGAGAGTTAAGGTTAGTTAAAGCTAAGTCAATGCCCGTCTGTTTTAATGTTCGTGAAAGGCTTAGGTTATTTGAAGGGTGAATGTATGAATGAATAAGTGAGTGAATGAATGAACTAAAATGACCATTTGCCCAGTGTTTCCATATTCAGGCACTGGGGGGTTGTTTTCTTTCACATGTTTGGATTGCCGGTTGGTTGGTTGGGTAGCTGGTTAATTGACTTAGGTTAGTTTTACACTGTTTTTACTATACAATTAACTCTCAGGTCGAAAGGGAAGAAATAGTTATCACATTTCCATGAAACCAAATACAATCCTGTGAGTGACTAACAACCCTAATGTGCGCATGAGACTCTATGTAGTTCAGGGTTCCCTTTGAATATATATTTGAATATCCCCGAAGCAAACCCAAGGCCAACACATTTTACTAAAGGGCTCTTTACACTGCATGCCATTTCAGGCTTCTTCTCCAGAATGGTGTACAAGCTCCATGAATATTACACTTTTTTTTCCTTTCTGTTGGGTATCCATCCTGATGTAACAGCATGCTTTCCACTTAGTAGGTCTTTTACTGATGGCCAGGCTCACACAGTATGATGCCACTGTGATGTGATGTGTGTGTGTGTGTGTGTGTGTGTGTGTGTGTGTGTGTGTGTGTAGTTGGCACTTAGAATTCAGCCACAGGGCTAAAAATGATAATTTATGGGTTAAGAGTAAATCCTGCTCTTCCAAAGAATTCATATTTGGTTCCCAGCATGTGACAACTTAAAACCACTACGTCCAGGGGATCTGATAAGTTCTGCTCCTTCTTCGAATTCATGTGCACACACCCTACCTGACATACACACATGTACACACACACACACACACACACACACACACACACTTAAAATAAGTCTTCGGAATGATGGAGAATTTAACCACACACTGCCTCACATTTGTCCCAGCTCAGGGTTCAGTCACTACCCAGGTTGTACTGGTTTAAAGGTTGAAACATAGGTACTACTATGCCACTACTAGCATGCTTGAATCATGTCTTTGTGACAAGCAGGAGAATTAAAATTCATCTTGTTATGTATGAGCTGTTAGCCTGACCTGGAAAATAGAAAGATTGAGTTCTGATGCTAAGGATAAGTGGCTACATGTGACAGAAGAGGAATCCACAGCAGCCTTTTCTTAGACATTCTGTCCTTTCAGTTTGGTATTCCTATACTAAAGGAAAACAAAGGCCATTTTGCCTTGATCAGGGAAACTTGGGACATCTGAATTCTGACACCTACACCAGACCATTTGGTCTTCATGTCCAAAGCTGGGAAAGAGGACAGAACATGACAGGGCTTGCCCCAAGCTGTGCTGCTCATTCGGAATCAGTTCTGAAATTGAAGTTCAGGTCTTCAGCCAGGTACTGAGGTGTTAGACTAGACTTCAGAAGAGCTATGACCTCAGAGCAGTTGCCTGAACATTCTGTGCCTATGTGTACCACGGGAGTGATTTTAAACTCTGGGGTCAAGTGAAGAAACATAGGGGAAACTATTTCTTTAGATACTGCTAGAGTTCTCCATCAAGTTCTATAAATGTTTCCCTAGAAGAGCATACTGTAGGATCTATGGTTGCTGTTAGTATCTTCTGTTTGTCTCTCTAGTATGAAGACAGCCATAGAAACAATATTTTTTAAAAGAAATTGTTTTCCATTTAAATATTATTTTAAAAAGCAGACAGCAAGGTGAGTTTGGCTTTAAACCCTACTATCCACGCTTAGAGGTTGTCATGGTGCCTACTGATGATTTAACAAATGATTCTTAAACTCAGCAGCTTCATATAGTTCTTTTGTTCTGTAAGTGAATTCTGCAATTCTGAACTTCAGTTTGGACACAAGTTAGGTTCTCTCTTCTTCATGATGTGTGGCACCTCAGGTACAAGAAATTCAGCTTGACACGACTTAACTTCTCAGGCTGGAATGATCTAAGTTTCCTGGCCCCAAGCCTACTAAGGTTGCCACAGGTATCTTCTCTTCATGGCATGGCTTCCTTATAGTCTAGAGGCAGCATCGCATTCAGATTTCTTACTGGAGGCTCAGGATTCCAAGTGAGATGCTTTAGTGAACAGGGGGAGCGGGCATTGATTTGTACAATCTGGCACAGGAGTACCACAGCATCTCCACCTGATCAAAGCACTGTTGAGCCAACTCCAAATCCAAGATGAAGCATCAATTACCCAACAGAACTTATTCTACCCTTGAAAACATTAATAATTTAAAGACACAATGTATTCTTAGTAAATACCATATGCTGGGCACTACTTCAGATATAGTATCCTTCTGGCATGAAAATAATCATTCACATTTTAAAGCACAGAGAATTTGAAGAAGTATGGTAGTTTGTAGAACCATGTTTGACTCCAGGTAGTCAGGTTCCAGAGTCCATTCTAATCTATGCACAGACTCTCTCACTGGCATGATGGGAATGGGCTTTTCTTCTCCTTGAAGCATCTGATTGTAAACATTGCTCCACACCTCCTTGACTCCAGAGTACATGGGCATTATTACGGGTGGCAAAGAAAAAAAAAAAAAGCATGGTACAGCATTCCTTTTATAAGTATTCTAAAATATGGTCCTGGAAATTGAATTGTAATTTCCTTTTCATGACTCCATGAGTTTGAACTTTGGCTCCCATCTTAAAGTTACAGAAACAAAAAGTACTGTCTACCAAAGTGTGCTGGTACAGGTGTCACTTGCCTAGGAGCTGTTGCAGCCTGGACTGAAGACTAGAGCAGTCTTTTTACATGGGACTCCCATGAAGGGCAATCTGAAAGCCATAACAACAGCTCTATCTGAGAAGGAATTCTTCTGTCTCTAGACTATCAGCCCGAACCCACCTCCAAAGATTAGATTGCCTCCATCACTACTACGGAGACTGGCAACTGAGACTCTGAGAAGGGTAGTTAGGAGTGTCTCAAAGCTAGCTGCTCAGACCAGAAGTATCTGTTGGAACACTGGTGGTTTCCCTACCACCCCATTGTGCTGGGAAGGCAGGGAGCAAAGCCATAGTATTGGGGGTGGGGAGGTAGAGGACTGGGGGTGGAGAGGTGAAGGGGCTGGGTGTGAGCTAATGGGAAGTTGTTTGCCAAAGCCTTGTCTGGGGAAGGAACATTTTATAAGACCAGGGCCTCTGGCCTGGAAACATCTGTTTTCCTTCAAATCAGCAGAGAGACGTTTGCCTCCCCAGAATGCCTAAATCATGTGGTGACTGGGGAAGAGCAGGCATTGGCTTAGAGACTTCAAACACATTCTCCTGTCCTCTAGGGGACCTGAGCCTGACATAGGCCTCTGGGGCTCTCTCCCTGCTCTTACCCCGCTGTCAGATTCTGAGAAGCTCTCACTGCCAATTAACTTCTCAGGTTCACTCTCTCACCCCTGCTGCTAGGAGGTCTGGGGGTCTTGAATGGGACCTGCAACAGCTCCTTTTTCACCCACCCACCTAACTCTGATCTCCAGGAGGGCTACTTACCCCAGGTAGAGTTGAAATTAGAGCCTTAGAAAGAAGCAAAATAATAGCAGTGACAATATGAGCAAGGGCTGTTGTTTGTGGACTGGCTAGCACATGCTGGATGTCATGCTGGCACATGCACTAC
Source organism: Mus pahari (assembly GCF_900095145.1). Taxonomy (NCBI): domain Eukaryota; kingdom Metazoa; phylum Chordata; class Mammalia; order Rodentia; family Muridae; genus Mus; species Mus pahari. Next base: position 19,219,415 of record NC_034595.1, on the reverse strand, counting down.
TACTTTTGGTTGTAAACCAGCTCCCCTCCTTGGCAGGTTTTAGTGTTATGATTTCCATTTTATAGGTGAATACGTTTCGATAAATCTTCACGTATCCAAGAAATGGGGAACTCGACATGAAAACCAAATTGCCAAATTCCTTTTGCTATTCTCCCCTAGAACTCCTCAATCCAATCATCCTTTGTTTGCTTCACTGACAGAAAAATTCATTTCCAGACGAGGGCTGTGGCTTTAAGAGCACAAGGTGGTTATTACTGATTCTGGCTAGTATTTGCTGACTGTTGAGGTACCAGGTATAGGTATTTACAGAGGGCTGCTATGTCTGGAAGACAACTCATGACTCATGGATAGAGAAGTGCACAGGCCCTGCATCATTTTGAGGGGATAAGAAACAGGGTTCCCTAAAGAGGTGATGTTTGAAGGGTAGTTCAAAGACAAGGAAAAAGAGTGGCTCAGCCAGAAGAGGCAGCACCTATGAGAAGCCAAAAGGTGGACTCCATCCTCTGGAGCAGACAGCAGTTGGACCCATACCTTAACTGGAAATCAGGAGGCAGCAGAGATCAGCAGATAAGACTGGACCTACTGCCAAGGTCGCTCCTTGGGTTCAGAGACAGAGTGACATTGAATGAATAAATGAACATTAAAGACTATAGCTGAGAGTGATACATTCATGGGGAATGATTGCAGGAGGATGACACTGTCCTGACACTGAAGAAACAATTTTCTACATGTGAGTCGTCATCTCAAACAAATCCATGCAAAGTGCTTTGAATCATTTTAGATTCTCAGTGCAAAGGACTACATTACATTAAGGTGCCTAAGATACTGCAGCATGATCTGGAAGTGCTGTACCAAAACCCTAACTCTCAACCACATTGATTGATAATTTTTCCTCTGGAAAAAAGGTCAGCACTTGGAAGAGAATGGCTTAATCCTAGTGCTTCAGATTCCTATGAAGTCCAACTTTGCTCTTAGAACCACTTTTAAAACCATCAAAACTTCCCGAAAGTATGCATAGACATAAGCCAGCCACTTGAATAAGACAGTGTTGGACCTTAAAGGAGGACCCAGGGAGTCTTGGGTCTTTATCTTGAATTTAGTTGCTGTGGCTTCTTGTGCAAATCATTTCCCCTCTCAGCCTTTCTCTTGTCATTTATGAAATGAGGATTCGAAGCTACAGGATGGAGCTCCAGGGTGTCCATCTATTTCATCATTTGACTTCAGTCTGCTTCTCAGGGAACACAGAGAACCAGAGTGTAGACGACATCCTCCTAATTCCTGAAAAGCATAAAAGTCTGACTGTGTTCTTTGGTATTCTCCCCATCTATGTCGGATACCATCACTTTTTCCCTCTCACAAAGAATGCCCCAGCCCCGCTGGACTTTCTAACTGATTTCAGATGTGGTTGTGGAGTAGTTTTCCAATTACAGCTGAGACAGGCTGAAAGCTCATGGCCTTATGGCTTTTGACCCAGGTCTGTGAGATTGATACCTTCCTTCTTCTCTTCCATACTCTGACCCACCATTCTGACATGAACATCAAGCAGGGTGGCCTAAGGCCTTGTCTATTGGTACTTCTGCTTACAGGGTTATATACTCTGCTAGCAAAAGCCCAAACTACACTTTAAGGACCAAAGATTGAACCATGCCTATTATGGCATCTCATTCAGTCTTCATCCTCAGCTTGTGTCCCATAGCTTGTAAATGAAGGGGCTGAGAGTCAGAGGTGGTAAACGGCTTTCTAAAGATTCTCTGCGTGCCACCTTTCCGTCTTTAGGATGGTATTTGAGTTGGGAAGGATACAGGTCAGTAGTCTAGCACATGTCTATCATATGCAAGACCTGGGTTCAATTGCCAGCCCTACAAAAAGGCAAAACAACTCTAAGGTTACTTTTTCCCTAGCATGGAATTATTTGTGCTGCTTGAAGAATCAGAGAAAACAGAAGCATCATCAAGACATAAAAGGTCCAATCAGAAAGAAGCTTTAAACACTTTCTAAATCTTTCTGTCTTGAGGCTTTCTGGTGTATTAATTCGCTCGTTACAAAATGTCTATTTGCTCTTCAGTTGTGACATATCCCCTCTTCATGTTCAAATAAAATGCTTTTCACAAAACTATGTGTTCGTGCAGGAATCAGTATTGTATATGGGGTCTTTATAAAAGTCCACAACTGCAAGCCATTCCTCCTGCCTCATTCCTTGTAACCCCGGAGATAACCATATGCTGTAAAATTTTCTCCATTCTGTTGATGGGGAAACTGGAAGTGAGGAATGTGATGCAGTATTTTCAAGTTCACTGATTTCCACAAAAATTGAGTGACTAGTGCTGTGTTAAATGATACAAACAGCCATGCTTAAGTGTGCTCTCGCTGGACTTACAGCCCCACCTTCAGCAGCTTCTAGGTGAGGCACTGTGCAGATGGAAAGGACTTACCTGCTATTTTCAAATATAGTCTTTCCTTTTGACTTTGAACATTGCACATTCCAGAGTTTTTTTTTTTCTTTCTCCATTTTGAGAAGAAGGTTTATGTTATTGTTTGTTTTTGTTTTGTTTTGAGAGAGGGCCTTGCTATGCAATCAAAGATTGGCTCAGTGTCCCAGTCTAGACCAGGTGAGTTTGAACCTAAAATCTTCTTACCTCATCTTCCAGAGTATTATTTTTATGTTTGTATGTCAATATGTCTCTCTAGCTTCCAAGAATCTTCTTTATCTTATCCTCTCTTCTCTACATAGCTTTCCAAAGAACACTTAACTTTCATATCTATCAACACTGAACCTGACAGGAAGTTGCGTCTACCTGTCACTGACACTTGGTGAACCTAAAGCAAGCTCAAAGACATAAAGTGACTATGCCAACATCACAGCCCAAAGGGACAGAACTGGAATAAAAACGCAAGTCTGCTCTTCTCTTAAACCAGGCTCCATTTGCTATCATCACCTTCTTGCTTTATACCGAGAAGTTCCTATTCACTTACCCTTGTACCAAACAATCTTTGAGACTTTGCAGTTATGGAGTGTCAAAGCTCGAAGGCCTAGGTAGATTCCCGGGCTGAGACTGGTTCAGGTAGTGAATGGTGGAGCTAGAGCTGGATAGAAGAAGTAGAGCAAAGGTCTAGAGTTCAACAGGCTGCAGGCTTGCCTCTTTTACTCTCCACACCTGCGACTTTGTACAGATTACTTATTATTTTACCTTAGATTTTCTCTCCTGAAACTGATTGTTTTTGGATGGTTTCATAAGATTAGAAAAACGTATGGCGTAGCACTAGCTCAGCAGGGCTGAGGTTCCGTAAGTGTAACTAGTTGGATGTCTGCATATCGTGAGCCTGGTGACAGTAGTTGGCAGCAATTCCATTCAAGTGCTTCACGATCAAACACTCTTAGGTTTAAGTAGTCGGTCCCAGTACTCACTATGTGATTCTGGGCAAGGTGCCTTTCCTTTCTGAGTCTCAAGTATAAAATAAAGAGGGTGATAGTATATCTCCTTAAAAATTGCTTTGTGAAATCAACTGTTTAGCTCAGTGTGAAGCATATTAAAGTCTTACTATATGTTAATAACTTTGTGCAAGGAATGTATATTTACTAAGGGCCCAATATGCACAGTTAATCAGTCCTGCCAGTTCTGCAGCTTCATAGCCATAACACTAAGTCTGTTTTAAAGAACATGAACTCAGCTAGATGCTGAATAAGTAAGAAAGGAAGGAAATGGGTGCAACAGGACTCCGCTTTATGTTTTGTTTTGGTTTTGTTTTGTTTTGTTTTGTTTTTAACTTATCCTAGGAAACCATCTATCCACTTCACACATCTGCCTGTGCTCCAGGTAAAGAACAGTGGCATGACCAAGTGCAGCCACTCCCGTATACAGCCCTTCTATTCTTACTGTCCCTTGTTTCCACATCTTACCTTCTCTGGAAAGTAGTTCCTTTTCCTCCCTTAGATTTTGTGTAAGCTACAGTCCTAATGCTCAGAGACCTGAAGACAGGAAGGGCCATGGACCCTCCTTGCTCTGCACAGAATCTGTGTTCAAAGGAACTCTGTTCTCTGCATCTGCCAGGTCTGATGTGACATTTATGTCCACAAGCTGAATCCCATCTAGGTAGCATAGAGATTCAGATGATGTGATGAGAAGGTGGGACCAGCCTTGTAGCTAGAATAATTTCCAAATTCCTTGCCATAGCTTGCAGTGTTCTTCCCTCTCAGTCGGCTCTATCTTGGCCATAACAGTTGCCTTTTCTTCCATCTGGTCTTTTTCTTCTCAGGGTCTTTGTATTTATGGCTATTCCTTTACAGTTCTTTTATATTTGCTGAGCTTGTTGTTTTTCCTCTGCTATTGCCCCCTTGCACTGCTTTTTTTGTCATGGTTCAGGTCTCAGCTAAAACTGTACTTGCTTAGAAAGGTCTCATCCTTCCTAAAAGCCCACACAGCTCCCACTCCCACACTGACCTCTCCTGTGGGGTCCTGTTGTATTTTCCATCACTTTGGCCATCCTTTGACTGTTCTGTTGTGTATTTTGTTGTTTTAGCTTTTGATTAATTGAATTTCATTCAAAAGTGAGCATCTAAAACAAGTCCCAGGAAAGAATCTGTGCTCAGTAAGTAATTGTAAAATTAATGAACAAATGAATGAATGAACATGTAAATGAGCAGCATTACCCAACAGTTTATCATTGAGGCTCACTCCTCACCCCCTAGACCCACACCGCTTATATCCACACCTCTATTCTGCCTTGAAGAACAAGGAGTCCAGAAGACACACACTATAAGGTTTGGCACCCTCACTGTGAAAGATGGTTCATGGTATATCATAACCTTTAGGGTTTACTTAACTGCAAATTACAAGACTAATTGCCAAGTGCCCAGCAGGCACTCAAAGCTTGATACATGCTTTATAATTTTTTAATTATCATTATTTTAAAAATCATTTTTTGACACGTAGCTTAGGGATTTCTGAGTTCTTGGGAACATTCCCTATGGCCCTGGTTTTAAGGATTTCCTTCCAGCTCTCAGAGTCCTTCTGGAAAGTCTCACTCTGATGCTGTCTTGCTGTGCTGCAGGTTCACTCTGTATGCTGTGGATACTCGAGGGAGGCACTCAGAAATCAGCACAGTGACTCTAAGGACAGCTTGTCCACTGGTAGATGACAACAAAGCAGAAGGTAGGTGATTCATCTCTGCATTTGCCAGGGAAGTCCCACGTTTCTCCTCTCTCAGAGCTGTCACTAACTACCACACAGTGTGTGTGTGTGTGTGTGTGTGTGTGTGTGTGTGTGTGTGTGTGTGTGTGTAAGAACTAAAAGAGTGGGAAAGAACATAGAATTAAATTAATCGTAATAGTGGAAGCACTAATTGAAATGAACTACCAATACCTTTGCTGGTAGTTAGATTTGCTCAACCACTGGCAGGGAATGTTGAGGATCAGAGCCTGTATTCTACCCTTTGGAACTAACCGCTTTCTTCTACTCAAATCTGTGCTAGAACTGGCAAGTCAGTGACACCCTGTAGAGTAATCTTTTTGTCCCTCTGGTGACATTAACTGATGGCATGTTGATCCCTTCTGAGCAGTAGGAGGTTGCAGTTGAGCCTTCAACTCTGGGCAACCACTCGTGTCTGTCAGTCAGATTTAACATTCGAGATTAAACTTTTGCTTTGTTTCATTTTTAGCTTTTCCTGATTCAAGAAGTTTGAAATATTAAGATAATAACATCTATAAATAATACGGCAATCAATCAAACCAACCATATTCTTAGCATTTAGGTACAGTTTATATACCTAGACTAGCAAACCGTGGTCATAGCTCACAGGTCCAGACATTTCCCCAAAGCTGTGGTCTAAGCAGTGTATTAGAGGCAAGTCTGTGCCCTTTGGTAGTTTTCATTTTTGATATGGAGACAGAGATTTATATTCATTTAACAAAGAGCTTGATAATAATGTTGGATGTGCTAACAGATAAGAAGAGCCAAGCTCTTGATCCTGAAGATGAGGGGATTTGTGGTGTCTTCTGGAGAGATCCGGTACGATTTTAATTTTTTTTTTCTTTTGATTTTTTTTTTTTTTTTCGAGACAGGGTTTCTCTGTGTAGCCCTGGATGTCCTGGAACTCACTCTGAAACCAGTATGATTTTAAAGCAATGAATACACTGCTGAAAAATTAAAGGAAGAAATAGGACAAATTAGGCGCTTTTCTCATTCTGACTCCAAGTGCCTTAGACTCTTCTGGAGTCAACTAATAATGAGTAATGAAGTGGTCACACGTAGAAATTTTGAGTGGAGCCTTCAGAGTTGAAGGGATGCACCATCTCTTCATGATTTGTTTAAATCAAAATGGGTAGCAGAGGTTGGAAGCATGGGAATGACCCTGAATGACAAGAGGAAATATCTGGACTTCCTTTACAAGGTTTCTGAACATAGATCTATCAGACCTGACTGCAGAAACACATTGGAAACATTTCAGAGGTGAGACAGAAGGAAGACATTGAGTTTAAGTTTCTGTAATTCTTTGGAATTTCTGTTAAATCCTTTGCACAGAGGCAGCACCTTTGATTAAGCCTAGACCTTGAGTGCTCACTTTCTGTCAGTACTTGCACTGGTCCCTTTGCCTCTATTTTCTAATTTATTTCTCCCAGAACCCCACCCCACCCCCCAATGCTGAGTAGACATCCTTCAGTTATATATAGGAAAACTGAGCTCAACTAGTCAAGGATACATTCCAGATGGGGGAGATTTTTCTCAGTAAGAAGACCACTCACGTGGACGCACATGCAGCTATGCCTTGCTTCCTGTGAAGCACGGGTCCGGGTCCACCACCAGCTTTTCCTCTGCTGTCAGTGATGCATTCTGTGCTTCTCACCCCACAGAGATAGCAGACAAGATTTACAATCTATACAATGGTTACACCAGCGGCAAGGAGCAGCAGACGGCTTACAACACACTGATGGAAGTCTCCGCCTCCATGCTCTTCCGCGTCCAGCACCACTACAACTCTCACTATGAAAAGTTTGGCGACTTCGTCTGGAGGAGTGAGGATGAGCTAGGACCAAGGTATGGGTTTAGTTGTGGAGAACCAAGTGCTTTTTGCCTCTCATTAATTTTACTGATCGCCCTCTACCATCATTGACAATGGGCTGCAACAAAAAAGAAAGGTGGGTAGTGATGAACACAGTCTTGTCTATATTAAGGGTGGGAAGTAGGAAGGGATTGCTGTTTCCTGGAAATGTATTAGAATAGAATAATACTGTATCTTCCTGTAGAGAAAAAACCAACAACAAAACCAACCAACCAACCAACAAAACAAACAAACAAACAAATCCAGTGCTATTTGCCCTTAGCAGAAAAATAACTGTAATCACTAAAACATAATCTGAGGCTAACAACAAAAATGTAACAAAAGAAGCACATTGTTCAGTGCTGTGAAAATATAAAAGATAGGTCAAGGATAGAACAGGAAGTGTAGTGGGTAGGGAGGTAGTGAGAAACTAGGAAGAGTTGGGAGGAGAAAGAATTTGATCAAAATAATGTATAAAAATTTTTAATAAAAAAACACAATAGTCAACCAAGGTTTGTTTTGTTTTATTGTTTGTTTGTTTGTTTTAAGCAATTTGAGAGAGGGAGGAGAAGGAGAAAATCTAACCACTTTTCCAAACAAGGGCTCTGGGATCATATTGAGTAACAGTAACAGATCCTTTTCCTAAATCCTTTTCCCTGGCCCCAAGGCAATTCTTCCCAAGCTTTGGGTAAGCCTTCTGTTGGAAAGCACTAAAGAATTTCTGAGTTTGGGGGGCAAAAGGCTTAACAGCAGGACAAGGAGAGATCAGCAGGGGCCAGATCTTGAATGTCCTTGAAGTAGGGTCAAGGAGTTTGGATTATCTCCTTGGGTTAACAGCAGCTTTTCAAGTGTTATTCACAGGGGTGTGAGGACAGCATTATCAGAACTCAAAGGGAGGATTCCTCCGCTGCAGTTGGAAACTAAAAGCACAGGAGGGAAGGCCAAAAGGAGGCAGTGAGGCCTTCTGTATGCTGCTGTGATAGCAGCCCCAGGGGGACAGTGTGGTGTTCTCAGAGTGGTAAGAGGTAGCTCTGGAGAGAAAGGTGTGGCTTTCTGAAATATTTAGCATGTAGCAGTCCATGCTTCAAAATGTCCCCGCAGGATAATTGTTCCCACATCTGAGTGATAAAGAAGTGGAAATCCCATGTGGTTTCAGTGAACTTCCTAGAGTCACAGAGTTGCAGATGGTGGCAAAAGCTCTCTGGTTCTCCCATGCTGAGATGAATTTGAGGCCCTTCTGGAATGTTATGAGATTTGATGAACAGTTGTTCAAAGGATAAAATGGAGATCGCTCCCCACAGTGGGTCTTATCAGTTCTGTTGGGTCCTGGACCGTAACTTTTTTCCTTTGACATGAAAGGAAATTTCTTTAGATAAAAGCTAAAAGAAGATTGGCCAGCAGCAGTCCAGAGCCTCCGATGAAAACCACACGAGTAGTCACCTCAGTGCCATCATACATACCCCTGGGCTTAGAAAGGCGTTCAGCTTTGTTGAGCTTGCCCACAGGATACAGAGAATTTGGGAAGAAGCAACCCCAGAACTCTACTTCTCTCTTCACAATCCTTTATGACCCTCTGATACATAAATTTCCCAGCAAGGCCTTCTGTCTGCCCATAGAGGCAAGACTACTTATTTGGTAATGGACAATAGTAATCAATTAACCTTCAGATACCATGTCCCCAGTCATGCTAGCTTCAACATATGTCTCCCAGTTTTCTCCTTCTCTGGTCTCTCAAGATCCCTGAGAAAGGATTTGAACTTGCTCTAGTGACCCACATTGGTATTTCAGCAGGAATAAAACAGAGGTACTGTGGAGAGGGCTGCACCTTGACTGCTAATAAACGTGCTGTACAACTATTGGGCTATGCCTTCTTCTGTTCTTCAGCTATCTTGTTTATAAGACAATTGGGATAAACTAACACAGTGGAATTCTGTCTGTCTGTCTGTCTCTGTCTCTGTCTCTGTCTGTCTGTCCTGTCTGTCTCTGTCTGTCTGTCCTGTCTCTCTCTCTCTCTGTGTGTCCCTGTCTGTCTGTCTGTCTGTCTGTCTGTCTGTCTGTCTGTCTGTCTCTGACACACACACACACACACATACACACACATATACACACACACACACACACACACACACACACACGAGTGGAGTTAAATATATGTTACACAGAACCCCAGGTCTTAACAGACTGCCACTCCCATAGACAGTTTGTAAAATGCCCACCCCTTTATTCTATGTCAGCCCCATGTTTTAATTATCTATGTTTAACTCACTAGTTGTATCTACTGGCTTCTGTGTTTGCTGGCCTCCCTAATACAATGCAAGTTTTATATAGTTATTGATCTTTTGTGCCTTATTCAATTTTCAAAGCAAATGCTAATCACAAGATGCTTAATAGGATAGTAGTATGAATCTGTGAGTATGTACACAGATGATTATGGATTCATTCTCATTTGGTCCTCCTTCTGAGTCTTATCTGTGTATCTCCACACCCATTAAATCTCAAATGTCTCTTAATTCTCTCCATTCTCTCAAGGACATATAGATTCCATTTGGAAATTACAACATCCAGAATTCTAAGATCAAAGAATGAAGTGGCCATCTAGATATTAAAGGAATTGAGGAGACTTTGCTTCATTAACTGATTTATAGGTACATTTTATGTAATAATTTATCAGACCCTTTACTGAGGGTTTGGAAATGAGTGAATAAAGCTGGTCAGGCAGTGTTCATAACTTAGCATCTAGAGGAGAAAGTACTATCAGCAGGCAATTATAACGGAGCAAACCACAAGAAGCATGCTGTGAAGGAGAAGGAAAGCATGTGTACAGCAGAGTATCTTAAATGTTAACATGCATCATGTTTAAATGTCCATTCTGTGGTCTGGGCAGAATCTCAGATTTTGCATTTTGAGCACACTATCAGATAACGCTGATATTGTTGGTCTAGAAGCACCTGATAGTGTCAAGATTATAGTTGTGGGTAGATGGAGCAGCAAATGCAGACCCTGACCCAAGAAAGAATCCCTGCCATAAGAAAGAGAAGCTAATGCTCAGAACTAAAACTGAATAACCTGTAAGGTGCAGGGGTCGGGCACTTCCATCGGGAGGAAGCCAGTGTGAAGAGGAAAGTGGTGGTGAGGTAAGAAAATATAGTGTCATCAGGAACTATAAATATCACTGAAGCAGAGAGTTCAAGGTGAGAGACAAGAAGGAAGAAATGAAAGACAAGGCTGGAGAATTTAACTAGGGTCAGATTTTGATGGCTTTTGTGACGTTCTACTCAGAAGTTTGTTCCTTATCCATGAAGTTATTTAAAGGCTTTTAAAAGAGCAATTTAAATAAATTTGCTCTGCCTCTCAGGGGCTAGCAAATGCACAGAACAAATATGATAAGGAGATGGGGCAAGGCACTTGTTTGGGCTGTGAGCCCAGAGTTCATGTCCTGGCTTTGCCACCTATTTACCATAAGACCTGGAATCAATTCGACCTCCACTCTGGACCTCATTTGTAAAGCAAAAGGGCTTAACTCTAAGGTCTCTTCCAGCTGGCAAGCCAAGAAACCAGAAAGCCCTGAAGGTCACAGCAACCAGAAAATGAAGACAGCATGGATGTCATTTCACCTCTAGCCTAACATCCTGTTTCTGGGGACCTAGGATGCCTGGGGAGAAAAGAACTTTTCCCAAGAGTTGACACAAGATGAACCCTGTTAGAATTCTCTTGGCCATATAATCTCCAACCCAAATGTTTTCAACTCCTTCCCTGGTCTGGGTTTGCATACGCCCATAAAATTTAGTGACAAAGGGGCATCTCTTACCTCTGCCTAATAAATCTATCAGGCTGGTTTTCCCCAGAGTCTGGTTCTCATGACAACTATAGGTTACTGCAAACAGCTGCTCAAAGAAGACCTGCTGACACCCAGCTGTTCCACCATAAGGTTCCTATTAGGAGACTTGAAAAGCTGAGCTCATAGGTGGCCAGGGACCAGGATTTTCTCCACTCGGAGCATCCTTGACCACTCGTGAGTTCCTCTATCCTTTCAGTTATGTTTAGTCAAGTTGAAAGGATAGTGAGAGGAGAGAAAACACTTGGAGAGATTTGGTTTCAGACCAATGAGCTATAAACAATTTATTTATTTCATCACTCATACTGATTTCCATAGTAGACATTTCTGATAGAACACAGAGTTATCACAGGCTTGGTTCAAACTGAGAACTTTCTCAACCTTGAAAGACAGTCCAATTTCTCATCTGAGAAGAGTTATTACTACCATTGTTGTACCCTTATTGAGAGGCAAGCAAACCTAAGACCATACTCTAGAGTCTTCCAAGATCACGTTGGCTCCTTCCCTATATGTCCAAGATCAGCAGCGTTGGGATAGCAAACATACTGGTAAAAATAATAAACAAGTGTCTGGGATGTGTTCTCACAATACCAGATATGCTTCAATTTTTCCTGCATGTTTTGATATTTAAGAAACAAAAAATGAATTGTGTAGAGTGAATATACATTAAGTGTACTCTTCAGGGAAAGACTGTTAAAGTGATTAATTATACCTCTTCTTCCACAGTATCTTAGGATGGAGAAATTCTGGTGAAAACGGTTACAATTTAGTATGACTTCCAATATAATAAGTGCCCCAAGTTTCCTCACTGATGGATTAACAGATGGGTATAATCTTTTCATCCTTATCAACTTCAACTGAAATAGTTTCTGGTCAATCATTTTTGCCTTTAGTCAAGAAATTAGCTTTTTATCAAGTCTCACGGGCAGGCCTAGTAGTGCATCCTCATAATGACAGTCCCCAGGAGGCTGAGGTGGCAGGAGGTCAAGTCAAGGTCCAACATGGGTAACAAACCACAAAGGAATGTCTTTAAATGGAAAGTACCCATGGTGGCTTATATATCTGAACACTTGGTCCCTAGCTGGTAGTGTTGTGAGGAGGTTGTGGAACCTCTCAGAGGTACAACCTGGCTGGAGGGCATATGCCACTGGGAAAGCAGGCTTTGAAGGTTAATCACCCTCTCCTACTTCCTGCTCACATTCTCTCTGGGTCCTGTGTGTGAGTGAGATGTGATCTCTTAGCACCCTGTTCCTATGCCCAGGGTAGACACCAAGCGTCTAGGACTGTTAGCCGAAATGCACTGTTCTTAAGTTGCTTTGGCTGATGGTGATTTTATCACAGCAACAACAGAAACAACAAATATAACTGTAACACATAGCGAAGTCCTATGTTGAAGAAAACAGAAGAAAGGAAAATGGATTCTACAATTGCTTATGAAGAACCAAGGAGAAGAACCAATCGATGCATCCACTTTCACTAATTACTCACATGTTTAGTATCCATTGGCATATAGGTATCCATCTGTCCCCAATGCTGGCTTCCTGTCTGGGTAAGAGGCCGAGGCTAAATTTTGATAGAGGTTTACTTTGAAAGCAATGCTCATGCACTATTAAGAAGCTGTGGAAGCATGACTTCATTGTTCCAGTTCACCGCACAAGCTAAATATATATTGGTGCATGCACATTGTCCAAGTGGAAATACTGTAATTTCATTCCAAAATTGGTATTACTTATTTAATAGCACACAAATCATATGGCAATATACAAAACAGAATGTAGACATCTTCTAGATATGAGTGCTATCATTTCAGCTCTACCTCAGACATAAAATTACTGACTGACTGCATATACCTTTCCATAGACAGCTGTGAATATAGACATAGATATTTATGGGAAAGGGGAATACACACAGTTTCATGATATCTATATTCACAACTACACCATAAGTGATCTCTGCTGTTTTTTTTACCAAATATACATACCATCACCTGCCTATTCATATCTAAACAATACACTAGAATCTTTCCATTGGTATATGTCTAAATGTATTGTTAGGCAAAGCTCCGTGGTTATGCAGTTAAAAGAATGTATCCCATGGTATTCCAGTTCTCTATTATATACCAACTGGATGTNTTAGATGTTAAAGATGAATTTGTCAAAACCACCTTCATAATTATCTAATGCCTTCCTTAGGTCCACATGATGTAATTTGTGCTATTCCACTGCCTTTACTTGCTAGAAAACTTCCGTGTTTTGATATTTTAAGACAGAAAATATTCCCCATTTGTGTCAATTTGCATTTATTAATCCATTCTTCTTGCAGCTGGGGAATGTTAACTGCACAACTATTATGGACCTGGACATCTATATACCATTTATCTTTTGAATAGTAGATTGGCAATTAAGCAATAGAGAAGCCCTCCTGATATGTAAACTGTAAAGGTCACATCACTAATGAGTCAGAGCCCCAATTCAAAGTATATCTTGCCATATCAAATCAGCATTCTATTCCGTGTGACACATTGCATCCCAAAATGTATGCACAACTAGGAGGCTATATTTTGGAGTCCAACAGTGAAATAAAATGGGTCAGCAGCAATGGAGAAAGCCTGACAGAAAGTGGGGGATGATCCAAAAGACTTCCTGAAGGTGAAAAACTTCATGCTGTCCTTCAATGGAGCCTCAGTGTGTGTGCTGTTCTCTCTGAGAGCAGTGCATTAGACACAGTGACACACTAGCTTTCCTCATGAACTTCTCATAAGAGGTATAGTGGATGGCATTTCTCCATAAATCAAGGCCCCTTTCTTTCATGAAGAACACACAAAAGGGACATGCAGGGATAACTCAGCATAAGAGGAAAACATGAAGACAAGCTTGGAGTTTAGATCCGAGCACTCATGTAAATAATGAGTATGCATGGTGGCGTCTTTCTACGTCAAAGGCAAGGGATCTCAGTGTAAGCTGTCTAACCATACTAGCCATGTCAGTGAGCCCTGCATTCAAACAGACCGACTCCACCTCGATGGATACAGTGGAGAGTGACTGAGGAAGACACACACACACACACACACACACACACACAGAGAGAGAGAGAGAGAGAGAGAGAGAGAGAGAGAGAGGAGAGAGACAGGAGTGCACATCTATATGTATGCAGCTATACTTGCATGTACTGAACAGAGATACACATGGAACACACATGCACACATCTGTACACATACATCAACTACACTCATATACATGAAACATACACAACTATATACATGCACCACACACATACATGAAACACACACATCACACATACACGCACAAAATCACAAAAAAATACCCACTCTAATTTTGGATATTGGCAGCTACTTCTCTAAAATGCACTACTGTGGTCATCTACAGCAAGGGGGCAATCAACTACCATACTGAAGGAATCACATTAAATGTCAAAGACTCTAGTTATAAGGCTGTTAAAATGATGTTATAGTGGCAATTTTAGCATGATGTTCTTTTTTTATTTTCTTTTTTTATTTTATTGTTTTTTTAAAATTAGATACCTTCTTTATTTACATTTCTGTGTTATCCCCTTTTTCTGGGCTCCCCTCTGAAAACCCTCTGTCCCCTCCCACCTCCTACTGCTCCCCAACCCACCCACTCCTGCTTCCTGGCCCCTTTTCTTTGTAACACTTAGTACCTTGCTGCAGCCTTGAGGCAGATCACATGACTTGCTACTGGCTCATTTTGGCCCCATATAGAATGGGAGTGTGATATAGACTCTGACATTGTGATGGGTGCTGAGTTCGATGATCCTGCATGGATAGGTTCTGACAAAGCTGTGGGTACTCAGTTAAAAGCATTACCATCCCCGCTGCTCTACTTCACCCCTTTACCTGCAGCTGCCTTCAGGGCACCCCTGCCTGCCTGCCTCTCCCGTGCCTCCCCCCTGCTCTGAATTCAGCAGGATAGATTGTCCTTCAACATCTCAGTCTGACCACAGTTTAGTAATGCCACTCTACCTTGTCCCACAGCAGGCCTACTTTCCCCTGCTGCGGCCTGCGCGAGGCACAGAGGATGCAATTTTTACTTACTTTTCTCTGCCCTCCTCAGTTCTGGAGAAATTCTTACAGCCTTGTCATGCATGCCCCTGACTCTCATTAATTTGGTATTACCTAACCCAGAGACATTTAAGCTCAACCTGTGAGGCAGGGAGGAAGAAGAGGGGCCTGGATCAATGACTAATTGGATAGCAGTGATGGAAATGGAATGAATGTCATAGGTTCTGCACTTCCCAGGGAACTGACAGCTAGGTCCAGCTCCTGACTTTTCCATTGGTTATCCTTCCCCAATTCTTTCTAGTAATGCATGACAAATTAACCATCTTCCTTCATGTCTTTTCTCCTTTCCCAGCAGGCATAAGCCCTGACTCCAGTGAGGGAGATTTCATTCTTGGTCTTTGCAAAACATAGTCACTTTGACCTAGGACTTCCCTAACCCCACAGGAATGCTTGAAGCAGATCTGATCTTTGATTTCTGATTCTCTACAGCCTATAGCTTGTTACCTAGCACTCTGGCCTTCAGTCTCTTTCCCTTATCCTAGTCTTCTCCCACCTCTGGGCACCTCCAATTCGTCTGTACCTGCTTCGTTTTCAGTGTCCTCTGTTGTTGTCTAAATGCACACTTTAAATTAGCATTTGCTATCTACCTGCTTGTCCTGTGGTAATCATTTCAGCTCATCCATCAACATTCCTACAGATTAAGTGTCCTGAATCCTGTTTGACAAATGAGGAAACTGATGATCGAAACAGGATAATGGATCCTAAGGCCAAGCTTTCCCCCATAAACACTATGCCAATGTGTTTCTACCATTTATCATTTAGAGTCAAGCTGTCTCATCTGCCACTGTCACTTTTACCATTTCAATTTTATAGCTGTGGAAAGTAAGGGTACTGTTGAAGAATCAAAGTAATCAAGTAATCAGAGATGGTAAAGGATTTTGCCTCAACTTTGTACCATCAGGAATACTGGTTCTGGATGTATCCACTATTGACAAAAGTCATTCCTTTAATGTACTTCCTTCTTATTAACCTGAATACTAACCCTAACCTCATATCAAAGCTCTGTTTTCCCATCCATACAGAGAGAAGCTTTGCGTAATTGAGTTCTAAAGCTCTCTCTGAAGAAATTGCAGGCTTTTGAAGGCAAAGCATTTGGGCATGTTGGAAAAACACCTTTCTCAGCCTCACTTTTTTTTTTCTTGTTCTTGTTTGTGACTGCCTACTTCCTCTAATGATTCTCTATTGCCCAGAGAATAAAATAAAAATCCAAGTGTGGCATAGGAAAATCTAGATGGTCTTATATCTGCCATGGCCGCCCACATTTTTCTTTAACCATCAATTTTCTTCAACTGCTGGTGTAATTAAGCTCATTTATCTGACGCATGTATTCCATTATTGACTACACATATCTGCTGCGCTACTCTTTGAGAAGACTTCCTGAGTTCCTTCAGGAGTTACATATTCTCCACCTCCTTTCTCATCTTCTATAGTCTTCTAATACACATCCTCACGTTTTCCAGTTCAGCGCTCTTGCTCCTCAATAAGAGGCAGTTACTGCCTCTGCAGCCTCCTCTAATTTTGACACTTAGTGCTTTAGCCAGATCACAATCTATCCCAACTACTGGATTGACAAACAACAGCAAATGGCACCCTAATGACAGTGTTAGCCTTGGTGGTGGTGATGGTGATGGTGGCCATGGCTGTGCTGCTGTTTAGAGGGAAGACATTTTCCAATATGTATCACATGCTTTCCATGTAGACTTTCCTAAGACTATTGTGTTACAGCTTTCGTGGTTTTAAATGTACTAATTAAGACCTACTGTAGACCTGTAAGGTGAACCATCTGATGTTCCTTTTTTGTAGTTGAGAAAACAGAGCAGATAGCTTTTCACCATCCTGGAAAACATTCAAACCAGCATCCCTAAGTCAAACAAAGGGAAAGAGAGCGCGTCCAGATGTGCTCCCAGCCTGATTCTCGCTGTTGGTCTTACCTTCCACGACTTGCGTTCCAAAGCAGCAAAACCCATTTTCAAACGATGTAGATCCCATCCAGTTTCTTTCTCTGTCTAAAGGTTGGAGAGGCTGAGTGCAGCAATGAAACTGGACATGTACAAATTTCATGTGAAAAATTATACAGGTGAAACACTTTATGACTTTTTAATTTTTTTTCTTTTGTAACTCCATTGGGTGATTCTTGAGTGTTAACTTTATGAATGATAACGCTGTATCAGCTTTATTTAGTCTGACAGGGGAAATTGGAAATGAATATGATCAAAACCCGGTGTATAAATGTCTGAAACGCTCAGAAAATAAATTTGAACCATATAGTTTTTTTAAAGTTTGGTTTACCCTCCACCCCTGCCATTACCTGCAACTATATAACCAGAGATTTCACCTATGAAGAATTTAATGTAGATTTATTATCCTCTTTCTCTCTTATTCATTTATTTGATTTTTGAGACAGAATTGTGTGTGTCTGGACTGACCTGGAATTCACTGTGTAGCCATGGGTTAGCCTTGAGTGCTTGACTATCATGCTCTGCTTTGGGGGTGCTAGGATTACTGGCATATACTAGGTTTGTGGGGATGCAACCCAGGAGTTCAAGCATTCTACTGAGCTAAGTCCACAGCCCTCCATTTTTTAATGTTTGCAACAGTATCTTATAGAGAGAGTAATGCACACTGCATAGTTAAGACAGGGTAACGGAAGCAGCAGTTTTTGACGATCACCTAGCTGGCATGTGACTGAGCTGGAATCTAAATCACTATTAATGTAAACACTGGAGATAACACGGGAACATGGATATGGGAACACCAGCCTATTTCCATCCTGCTGCTTCAGCCCCTGCAACCCACCCCCAACACAGCACGAGTACTGTGTTCCAAATCCCCAGGGATTTTCCACATTCCTCTGTCTCTGGCTTACCCCTGCTGCCTGTTAAGCCTTCCGCTCTGCATCTAACAGTCAACACAAGCTCCTCTACCACTAGGGAGCTTTTTTGGACAGCCGTAGCCCCACTTTGACACCTTTTTCAATGTCCTACAACACTTGTCACTTACCTTTAATTCATTGTTCTTGGCTCCTGTATCACAATCTTCATCCATCTGCTTTTCTCATAGAATCTATTGAATCAAAACATGGCTATAAAATATTCTCAACCAACAGGCAAGCATGTATTATGTTATCTCCTTTAGCTTCATCATACCCCCCCTTTTTTTTTTAAAGAAGGTGAGTTTATAAAGCATTGATAGATTTTTCCAAAGACATAGAACTATTAACAAATGGAAAAGGAAAACCAGAGACAGATGGCTCAGTGGACATAAATGCCACACAAGCTGGATATTCTGAGTTCAGACACCTGCAATTCAAGTAAAAACCAGAAACAGAGGTGAGTGTTGGTAGTCGCACCACTCCAATGGGAACATGGGGGGAAAATGGAAAAATTTTCAGATGCTCTCAGGCTACATAGACTGGGATGTGCAGCATAGAAGGAAACACCAAGAGAGACTGTGTCTCACATAAGGTAGAAGGTGAGGACTAGTTTCCAAGGTTGTCCTCACTTCCTCTTGTACACCACAACATGTACCCACCCTCACACATAAATATGTACACACGTGTAAGTAAATATATTTTAAAAAATAAGTGCAGAGGGACTAGAGGGATATCTTGGGTTTAAAAGCACATGTTGCTCTTGTGGGAGATCTGGGTTCCATTTCCAAAACACATATGGTGACTCATAACCATCTATTACTCCAGTTCCAAGGTATTCAATGAGCCCTTCTGAGAAAACCAAATTTGCACGAGGTACCATGCATACATGCAGGCAAAACAGCCATGAACATAAAGTAAAGTACATAAACCATAAAGAAAAAATAATAAACACTAAACAAGTAAGACCAGAGCCAGAGTTCGAACAAGAAAGGATGACAAATACACTCCTTGAGCTTCTTGTAGGGTTGGGAGCAATTGCCTTCTAGGAGGGAGGCCTGTGGATGGAGTGTGATCATAAAATGGTGAATTCTTGGCTCCTCACAAAATATTCCACCCAAGTGGTGAACTATACAAAGAGGACTTTTTGAAAGGCACCTCATAAATCATGCCTACGAAATGTAATACACAAGTCCAGTCCCTTTTCAGCCACCACACAGGTGCCTAGCATAGTCTCCAATTTGTGGGGTCTATATTATAAAACGCCTTCTCTCCCAGGGTCTCCAGGGGTCATGGAAAGGACACAGAGAGAAAGATGCAGATGCAGACTTTTCTTAGTTCCCAGGACCCATGAGCATCTAAAAGATGCTGGAATGTAAAGAAGCACGTTTCATGTGGAGTATGATCTGGGAAAGAGGCCTTCCTTTCCTTCTCTAAGCTTCTGTGTCTACATCTTTGATAATAGTTTAGCTGGCTAGTTAAGTCTGTGATTCTTAGAAGGTTCCTGGAAAGGATATTTTGAAATGCCAGGAGTCAATTTTATTGTCATGACAAATGTGTGGTGCTGTGTATACCTGATGAGAAGAAGCTGGAAGCTGGTGATCAGTATCCTACATGATTGTTCCTATGGGAAAAAATTAATAGTACTGTTAAAAACAAAAACAAAATCCTTGGACTAGGAGATACCAAAGATCTCACCTAGCACAGACTATGTAGCTATCATTCTCTACTACTAGAGGAATAGTCCATATAAGTTCCAAATGGGGACCATCAGATGGAATGATTCTTGCTTAAATGAGTATTTAGATTAACCTTGGTCCTGTCACATCATGGTAACAGTATATTGGAAGCTTATTGTGTGAATACACTTGACCTAACTCATGCGTCCTCTCAGAAGCAATGGAGGAGGGCAAAGCAGCCATCACTAGTTGAGGGATGGTCTAGAGGACTACAGTGAAGTTCTAATTTGACAATATTCACATTTAGACGTTGATGAAACAGAAACCCAGGTGGCATGATTTCCAAATGTCATGACAGGGAGAAAAATGCGTGAGTCACCAAAGCCAAAGGGGCACATCTAGAAAAGGACTGGACTCACAACTCTGGCTCGAGTGGTCAATAACTTAATATTTGACTTTGGTCAAGTAATTTTCTTTTTCTGACTATAGTTTCCTCATTTGTTAACTGGGAGTGAAAACAAACATTCAGGAAGGATGCAAACATGTAATAAATATATAAAACATTTAATAAATATATAAAAAACATATATGAACATATATGAAGTAATATTCATTAACTTTGTAGCATTTGGTGTCAAATTATAGTTTTTTTCTAGATGTTTTTAAATCATTACTGTAGTAATTTCTGTTGGTCAGAGTTCTGAGACTGGTGTTTTGTCACAAATCACAATTCAGTGAATGAAACTGAGAAAGACAGATCCTAAAGTTGTCCTTCTGGGGAAGGATCGAAGCATCAGTACTCAGCCAGAGGCTTGCATTTGTAAGAACATTCCATCATAGTCCCAGGTAACTCTTGAGTAATTTAAAGTAACCAAACTAAAGTTGGAAATGGGTGAAATATATAGCTTGGGTAAGACCTATTTTAACAACTGTTGACCTTATTTAAGATGTCCTCTGGACTTCACCCTGTTTCTGTCTCTTTGTGCCATTTAGGAAGGCTCATCTGATTCTGCGGAGGCTGGAGAGGGTCAGCAGCCACTGTTCTAGTCTCTTAAGAAGCGCCTACATCCAGAGTCGTGTGGACACCATACCCTATCTCTTCTGCCGCAGTGAGGAGGTCCGGCCTGCAGGGATGGTGTGGTACAGCATCCTCAAAGACACCAAAATCACATGTGAGGAGAAGATGGTGTCTATGGCCCGAAACACGTACGGGGAAACCAAAGGCCGGTGAGGGAGGGCACTACCCTCCGTGAGCACAGAGACGCTCTTAGGGGGAGCACGACTTTCATGGATCCTGGGACCTGGGTGGGCTGGGGGACAGCTGAGGGGCCTGGCACATGACACTTGCCAGCAAGGCCAAAGCAAACTGTTTCTCCGTGGACAGACAACAGAGAACTTTGTAACCAATGGAATTATTCATTTTTCTCTTTTATTTTTTCTAAGATATTATTTGACTCTATCAAATGTCTCTCCTTTTTAAACCTTTTCTTATGGATGGAAGTCAATGTGGCAGCAGGAGCTTTCGGGCGGAGACCAAGGAGCCTTGCATTATCTTCCTCCCTCCTGCCACCATGGATCCCCCTGAAAAGAGACCCGTGGAGAGACAATTTGACTATTTCAGCATTAGCAAGAATGCCCTAGAATTGTTGCAGCAAGGAAGCTTGGGTCTTTAAGGATCTCTCTCTCTCTCTCTCTCTCTCTCTCTCTCTCTCTCACCTCTCTCTCATTGCATTTGCAGGCCCACTGCTTCTTTCTGCTACCTGTGGGTCTCTACAGGATTTTCTGTGCATTAAAATTCCTATTGTCTCTCTTTCTGCTTGGGTGATGTTTCTTCCCGATGAAGTATGTTTGAGGAGTCTCTGTCTATGCATGAAACATATATTGATTAATGAGGTACTGTATGGAGGACACAGGTTGACCAAAGCAGGCATAGGAGTTTTCTGACCTGTAAGAACTTATAGTCTAGTGGTTACTGTAGAAAAGACCTAGGTAGTGGTAGCTTTGCCACAGATGAATGAACTCTTTCTAGATGTGTCTGGATCATAAAGTATGCTGGAGGAGTTATAAAGTGCTTGCTTGAAAACACAATAGCTTATCCCAAAGAATGAGGAAGAAGTCAGAAAAAATCGGAAAATGAAGGATATGGTCCAAGAAAAGGAACAAGCCATGATCAAAAGCAGGGAAATATAAAATCTTACTTTTGCCAAAGAAGCTTTTATTAAGAGTAGGAAATACTGAATTTAGTGTGAGCACAAGTAGCATTTATTTGCAGAATCATACACAACTTCTCAGTGCCCATATTATTTAGGAAATCAATAGGTTTTCCTCCAGCATCTATCAATTCCCCATCATCTCTTAGTGAGGAGTGGGACCTTATAAACCCCTTATACACACATGGTGAAATGATATCAAGTCCAGCCTTGTGCGGCTCTTATACAAGTAACCACAACTTTATTAAGTGAGCTCATGGAAACAATGATTGTGTCATGTATAGAAGAAAAGTATACAGGGGGTTGTAAAACAGGGTAAAAGGGTAAAGGGTGATCGGCACTCCGTATGTGTATATATAAAATGGTCAATATTATCTTTTTTTCACATTTCTTTTTTTTTACTTAAGTGTTTATTTTACTAAACATTTATGGTAGGCCTCCTCATCATTCCCACCCCCACACACACACACTTTTTTTATTAGATTTTTTTTTCTTTACATTTCAAATGTTATCCCCTTTCCTGTTTTCCCCTCTGAAAACCTCCTATCCCCAGAGCTCCCTGGGACTCAACCACCAACCAAAGAAAACACATGGTGGGACTCATGGCTCTAGCTGCATATGTAGCAGAGGGTGGCCTAGTTGGTCATCAGTGAGAGGAGAGGCCCTTGGTCCTGTCAACATTATTTAAAAAAAAATGGAAAGATTTAAAAAATAAAGTTGGAATCAAAGTAAGACATAGTAGGGAAGAGGTTGGGAGGTCAGCAGCTTGTGAAACCTTGTCAACAAGCATGTCATATCTTAAGTAACTAGGCTCTGTTTGTTGTATGACTTTACCTAAGACATGAAATAGTAATCTCTATGAAAAGTCACTCCAACTACAGTATGCGTGACAGATTGGACACAATGTCGAAGAGAAGCTAGCTATTATCTCTTTCCAGGCAAGCGATAATGATGGCAGCCTAGATCCTAACGTCAGCAGGACACCTCCCAACCATGGAATATTTATTGACTTACTTGTTTTACCTGTTCATTTTTACACAGACATAAAGAGGCAAAATTGAAATTTCCATTCAATGGCAATCCTACTGCTACCCTGCACTTCCTGGGCATTGGCAGGGGTTGTGATGAGTTTAAAGAGGTGTTTTTACATTCACAATACCTTGTTGTTACCTCACTGATGTTTTCCTGGACCCTAGTCACTAGAGAGAATGAGATGTAGATAAAGTTATGTCATCGTTAAAAGATGGTACCTGTCTCAGAACAGAGTTGAGGGCACTGTGGGGCTCCAGAGGAGGAAAAGATGCTGAAACTGTTAAAAAATACATTTGATATTTATTTATTTATCTATTTATTTATATCAGAGCTTCTAAGATCGTGTCTTAAAAACCTATACATTGGGTCATTTCCCCCAATGCTTTGATCTGTATAAGGAAAATGTGAATGCCAATTACAGCTCTCTCGGATGATTTATGTGCACAGGGATCTCCATAACCTTCAGCATCATTTTCTCTGAGGAAGGTTAATTATGATGGAGTCCACACACCTGGAAGTATAAAGGCAGAGCTTTGATGGTGAGTTTTTCTGTAGTGTTGTTGCTCATCTTCTCAAAGTGGAGCCAACATTTCACCAAAAGATAAAAATAAAGACTCAAAAATGTAATAGTTACCATGCACTGAGTACTTGCTGGATGCTAATCCCTCTTCTGAATGCCTCTGCTCCTAAACCTAAGGCTAGGCTTTCTCTGAGCCAGCACACTGCTACAACCTTTCGTGGCAACAGAAAGGGTTCAACCTAGCTAGGTACTGTGGCACAAACCTTCAAGGCCAGAGCTCAGGAGGCACAGGCAAGAGGATCTCTGTGAGTTCAAGGTCAGCCTGGCTTACATAGTGAGCTCTAAAGGAGGCAGGGCTACATAGATGTGACACTGTCTCGAAACACCATCTCCTGAATGAGAGGAAAAGGAAAAGGGGAAAAGGACAAAGACAAGGACTCAACCTGATGGAAAATTCAGCCCAACGGCGGACAAAAATAAACCTGCTCAGTATGCTGAGGCAGTGAGCTGAGTCTGAAGAATTTTGACTCTCTCTTCTACTGTTCACCAACCATAGCATTTAGGTGAGTAACTTGACATCTTAAATTCAGTTTTCCTGTCAAGGAATTGGACCAATAATACTCTTGCCTGGTGGGATTGCTGTACAAGTGTGCAAGTGAAGTAGGTAAGAGCTAGAATGGAGAGAAAGGGGAGTGGGGGAAGCTAGGACACACTTGATAACACTTATGGTAGTAATAGTACGGTTTTGTAATCCTAATGGAAATATGGATATTATAATATTATATTAGGAATAATATGAATCTTAGGGAAATCACTAGGAATCCAGTTTGAAAGAAAGTTTACTGAGCTCTGATTAATAGGTAAAAGTATGAAGATGCATAGATGTCTTAGTCAGCAGTGTTTGCTGCACAAGTAGAAAGACCTGATTTTCTGTCTCCAAATGCCACATTAAAAGTACCATGTCAGTGGCAAGCATCTGCAATCCTAACCCTGAGAAGTGGAGACAAGCAGAGCTCCAGGGTTAGTGGGAGACCCTATCTCAGAAGAATAAGATGGGCAGCAAAGAGGAAGACACCAATGTTAACTATCAACTGGTCTTCATATTCAAACACACACACACACACACACACACACATACCACACAAAGGTAGAATTAATGACTAATTGTTCTATGAGTTATGATAACCTAAATACTGTCAGAGATCAAACTCAAAACTAAGCAGTCATAATGTCAGGATTTTGCACACTATCATGATGGTCCCCCTCCCGAAGCCAAGTGATTTTCCCTGAAGCTCTCACAGATGGTGATGATCCCAGGTGTACTTTCTGGCAGGCTTCTCCTAACTCCTTCTCCCCTCCGATCCCTCACTGGCTTCAGCTGTCTTTCCCTGATCTGTGGAGTCTGTTGCCTTTCTCAGCCATCATAATGCTCACAATAATAAGGCAGAAGCTTGATAAGACAGGTGTGTGTGTGTGTGTGTGTGTGTGTGTGAGAGAGAGAGAGAGAGAGAGAGAGAGAGAGAGAGAGAGAGAGAGAGAGAGAGAGAGAGAGACTTGTTTAAAGGCAATAAGACAAAGAAGGATAGCAAATAGATGTCAGCTACCATACAAACAAGCACACATACACAGACATACACATACACATACACACACGCGCTCACCAAACAAAACTACTTTAAGCAGACTTCATGAGAGTTCCTTACACTAAACAAGTCCAAATGGCTTCCATTTAGGAAGTCATCCTCTCAATGTCTCCACACATCCCCGCACTTATCTCATTGAACCATGTATAAAGCATCCATGCCCCTTTCTGATTGCATTTTTTTAGAAAACTAAGATTTAGGCAGACTGGCTGTAAACTCTGTACCTCGTAAGTGAAGATGTTGGATTACCGATGTCTAAAGTATGGCAGGTGAGTTATTCCAGTTGGTGAACATTGCGCTTGTTACAACCAAAGGTAAGTCAAAAGCTGAGTCTGCTTTCGAGCTTGGATCTGAGAGTTATTTTCCAGGTGTTGGACACTGAGACAAGGAAGATTCAATTCTGCCCTTGAGAATTTAACTTCCTAAACACAGTGTGATAAAATCAGACATTCTGAAATCAAGCCAATCTGATTTTAAATATTAGTTAGGCAGTTTACATTGGGGAAGGGCTGAACTTGAAGAGAAATCTGGAAGGCAAACTGGACAGGTCTTGTCATCTAAGAACCTCATGTTTGGTTAGCAGACAGCATCTAAACTGCTATAAGTCTCGATCTCCTCACCTACTGAAGGGTTAAATACACCATTTTTTTCATCAATGCTGAGAATGCTAAATTAAAAACTGGAGATAATGTTAGGAAATTTTATGTATAAGCAGTTATGGTGCAGTGACATATTTATACATGAAAGAAGAGGTGCTATGGTCTCCTTCATCAATGTAATTGTTGCATGGGTGAACGTATAGGAGTTCAGCAAGCAGAGCAGAAGAGAAAGAAAAAAAGACCAGTGTTTCCCTGAAAGTGTGCTATACTTAAGGAATAAATAGTCTGAGCAATAAAATAGAAGGTGTTTGGAGAGGAGGACAGAACCAGCTGTGTTCATGGTTGAAAATTGCAGTGTGTCATAAAGAGATGATAATTTCTAAAGACCTATATCTGGTCTCGTAGTAGAAAGCTAGTGACACAGAAACTAGACAGGAGGCTGGATGTGGAGATGGGAGATAGGGAAGCCTAAGCTAAGGTTATGGCAAGGAACTACTGAATTTGGAGTATGTTAAATAAGTTGACTCAAGGCTATGGGCATGTTCAAGATGGCTAGACCTACCTGTAGATGTAGAATAGAGTAGATACAGAATCACATATGCGCCATAAGAAGTATATGGAAGAAACATGATTTGTGTCATTTGAATACTTTAGAGAATAGTGGTTCCAACTTTCCTAGTGCCTCTCGTTATGGTCACCAACCCTAAAATTATTTCATTCCTGCTTCATAACTGTAATTTTCCTTCTGTTATGAGTCATAATGTAAACATCTGTGTTTTCCCATGGTCTTTGTGGGCTCATGACCCACACAGGTTGAGAACTACTGCTGGAATCAAAGATATCACTTATGTAAAAAACACACACGGGTCTTTGCTTAAACGCTGGACAGTTCTGTGAGATAATGAAGTGCGGGACTTAAGTCAAAAGTACCTAGTCCTTCCCTTCGTCTTCCTCCCCTTCCTCCTTTTCCTCTTTTTTTAATCCTCCTCTCCTACTTCTTTCTCATCCTACTTCTCTAATGGGCTTTCTTTTCCTCCTCTAACTCATCTTCTTCTCTTCCTTTTTCTTCTCTTCTTCCTCCTCCTTTGTCATTACATCATCATCTTCACTTTCCTCATGGTTATCAGTATCATCCTTTGATTGGTTTATTATTGGTTTCCAGATTCTTTACAAAATAATGCATGGATTAACATACCCATTTTATAGATGATATGGTATTTAACAAATTTCCTAATCTCTGCAGCTATTGTGATGGACCCCAAATCCTACCTCAGATCCCATCTGACCTCACTGTTAATACTATCTGCTCTTACTCTTAGAGGTAGGCAACTCTGAGTTCTGGCCCCTTTTGACTGGTACAATGGTGTATGACTTTGAGCAGCTACTTGTCCTTTAGGAACTCAGTTCTCCATATTATCGCTTCAAACTGGGAGAAGTGTGTGTGTTATAGGCATGAAACATTATATTTTGTTATGACTCTTGCACAAAGAAAGATTCTTCATTTCTCTCCATTTCCTATTCACCATTTCACTTTGAGGTTTTCTCTGAATACCCTTAGATGTGACTGAAGTCTCAGCAAAGTCATGTAAGTCTCAGTAAGGAGATGGCCATAGAGAACTGGGGTCCCTGACTCTCAACTTTTTCATATTTCTTTCTATGATTACAAAAACCACTGGTTGGTAATGACCTAGGCAAATGACAACTCACATAAGCACATGTGCTTTTATTTATCTTTTTCCAATTGGGAAAAATAGCTATGTCCCTTACATTGTTCTCGAAAAGATTAAATAAGTCAATGCATGTTAGATACAACAGTACACAGCATGTAAGAAGTTCTATATAAGTGTAAATCATTGTGGTCATTCTTAAACTAAGTGCTTTAGTTTCTAGCTACATAAAACATCTCACAAATGTCCTTTCATTTATATCTCTCAACCTCTGCATTTTCACTCTCCTTTGAGGGAAAGGCTTTATAACTTGGGCAGGGCTGCTTTAAGTGTCATTAACTAGTTCCCTGAGAAACGTTGCTGTTCATAGAAAACCCCAGTATTTTTCTCTCTGAATTCTCACTTTCTTTGTTTTAGCTCTTTCTACAACCCTTGCTATTCTTATCACAGGACTATAAACCACACAAAGGCATGGTCTGGGTCCAATTCTATATAGGTCCTGGAACTCTACACTGGACTCAGGTTATAGACTTATGAAAGTTGAACTTGCTTCTGTAAGATGACTTGGAGAGAAGATTCCCCAGGCACAGGAGAAGACCTGTGATCCTTTAAGAACAGTGGCCCTTCCAATTTACATTATCAGTGCAGCTTACAAAGGGACTGAAGAAAAGTCCATAGCCAAACAAAACCCACTAGCTTCGTGGGGTGTGTGCTTTTAATTGACCTTTACCCGTAAAACTGCCAGACCCTGAAGGGTGTTCCCTGTCTCTCTCCTGTTGGAAACTTTGCCCCGTGTGTTTGTACATATTATACCCAAAGCCAAGCTGCTCTGTGCCTCTTTTACAGGGGTTGGCAGCAGGAAAGGACAAGGATCCACAGGTGTGTCCTGCTGGAGAAGCTGCCATCTGTGCCTCCCCTGCCTGCCCTGCTCCCCCACACACGCCTCTCTCTCTCTCTCTCTCTCTCTCTCTCTCTCTCTCTCTCTCTCTCTCTCTCTGTGTGTGTGTGTGTGTGTGTATGTACATGAATTCATATAAGTGTGGCAAAGAAGTTAGGGAGTTTTTCATTTCAGGTGCTAAGTACCCAACTCAAGATTTTTGATACCACCGTGACACTGGCAGGCTTTGGTGTCTTTCCAGAGCCAGTTTCTTCCTGGATGTACCTTCAGTGTCTCTTCCTAAGTAAGTTGCTCTCACTTCAGCTTCCTTGTAGAGTCATTCTTCTCTAGTGTTCTAGGATTTGCAACCTCTTGTGGCCTGCTGTTGCAACACTTAGAGGTAAACAGCCCTGCATATTTGCAGAGGACATTGATGTTTACAAAGCAAACTCTTGGAACGACATTTTCCAGGAAAGCTGCATGTCTCTAGTATTCAGGATAAGTTCCACAGTTGGGAAAAGGCTCAAAAAAAATTGTGCTAATACTGTGTCATGACATCTGAAAACCATTCTTCTTTGTACCTACTAGGGCAGGCCTCATGATCTGTACCTTGTGGATAAGGACTTGGAAAGTGAGATAGGCTTTGAGTTTACACTGGATCTTTCAGCCAGAATAGGCCTGCATGCTTCTTCCTTCACATGCTAAATTCCTGTGGAGTTGACTAACATATTTGGAGATGCTTGAGGGGTCCCTGATGACTGGAGAGTATGTGTAGAAGGACTAGCCTTGGCATCTTTCCTCTCAGTTAGAGAATGAGATGCGAAAGACAAATTTCAAAAACAAGATCGATTGCCACTTGTTGAGCACCGTCCATGGCCAGGATCTATGCCAAACATACTAGTTACAACATCTCCCTTAGTTTTCCTCCACACTCCATATGCCAGCTGTCAACACTCCCATCTCAGAGAACAGAGCTTTAGACTCAGGGAAGTGGTTCCTGGAGTCATAGTAAGTTAGGAAGAAGCCAGGATACCAATCTAACTGTACACATAGACGCTTAACAACTCCAATCTCATAATTATTTCAGAGACCAGTGTTCCCATTTCAGCAGGGCAGAGACCAAGAGCAAGGAAGGAAAATGAACCTAGCCAAGTTCATACAGGTGGCAGAACCAAGAGTAAATTATCCCCTGATTTTTATCTCTAATACATTCCCAACCCCACAGTGACCCCAGGCCCATACTTGTTCCTGAACTCTGGGCAGGTAGTGAAGGCAGAGGGAGAAAAAAAAAAACCCAAAACTTAACTCTCCTCAGACTCAAGATATGTGCCAAGTCAGGCTAGCCTCCCCAGGTGGTTCTGTAGCACAAACAACAGCCTGCTTGTGGTTCACTAGGTTTTACGGTCAGAAATGACGTCGTTTCTTCATTCCCTTGCAAGCTTTTCAGCTCTACAGAGAATAAACAGTCTTCCTGAGGCAGAACAAGAAGTGATTGCTTAGACAGGGCTCTCTGCAGACATTCACAAGACATGCTTTGCCCTCTTAGAAAATAAAATTGTCGACTAAATATGTATATGCTGTCTTAGGATAATTTTATTCTTCTGTAGATCTTAATTCGCCCATGCAATGTAATTTATTGATTTTAATAGAAATAGTCAAATAACCTAGGACCTTACATGGGTACGAAACAGATTTCTGGATCTTATTTACTAGATGTCAATTAAATAAATCTTAGGGGATACCTAGTAATTTATACCTTCACAGTCTGTTCTAGGTAGCTTTGATATGTGTCCTGTCTTTTCACAGATTTGGTGGTTTCCAAGTGACCTCCCCACCACAGTCTGTACATTTACACAGAGACTAGATCCAGATCTGGTCTCCTATTCACTAATCTCAACCATCAGCATTCGTCTGAAGTATCAGTTTTCTTCTCTGTCTCTGTTGGGGTCCATTTAGAAAAAAAAAAAAAAACAGTTGAGAGAAAGATTAGATTTGCTCAGGGTTTCTCCTTTTAAAATGCTGCTTGGTTGGGTGTAGTGGAGTGAAGGAAGGCAGTGGTACTTAGCTCTTCATACTAGACTTAGATACCAAGGTGTAGCCGAGTAGAAATGACATCCATTGGATGAAGAGCAAGATGCCTATGGGAGTAGTTGGTGATGGGCACAGAAATTACATTCTGAGGCGTGAATGATTCTTTACTGTGAAACTTGAGTTCAAATCCAAGTTTACCCCAAATGAGAACTGTACTTCTTTGATCCACAGTCTGCTCATCAGCAAAACAAAAACCACTAGATTCTCTACGTATATATAGGATGCATGGAAGACTTTGTAACCAGGTAAGAAAGCAGATGGTCTAGATTGTGGCAAATAGCAAGGTCTCAATGAGGGCTTGTGCTTGCTCGTTATTTAGCTTTCACTTGTCCATCCTTGGCATCACATTAGTTCCTACAAAACCTAACCAGAAAGGAAAAGCTCTACACCTCATGTTCTAGTGGATAAGAAACTGGCACTTGCTCTAAAACACAAACAGTAAAAACAGAACAAAAGGTAGTTGAGGAACGCAGGGATTTACCTCATTAGCCAGGTAAATGGATCATTGGCTACACATGAAACTTTCTGGCTCTTGTTCCTTTTTAGTGAAAGAAACGCCTACCAGTGGATCTTTCAAGGCAGCAGTCCATGCAGACAAGAAGGACATGAAACCTGACCACTTCTTTTGTTAACCTGATGAAATCACAGGGCAGAAGCAAGCTTATACATTGCCAGGTTCTGCTGTCTCCATAGCTTGTCTCTAGGAGCCTTTGCTTTATTCCTTATATCCAAGCAATAAGTAAGCTGTTTAAACTTTGCTACTTGCCTTCTACTTTCTCAGACCTCCAACGCGTTGTTCTGAGACAGTCCTGGACTGTAACATCTCCCTCTCCCTCTCCCTCTCCCTCTCCCTCCCCCTCCCCCCTCCCCCTCCCCCTCTCTCTCTTGGTTTTGGATAGGGGAAATGAAGAACCATCTTTGTTTGTCTTATTTGGAATAGCTTGTACACTCCAGATAACTCTTGTACTCAACACGCAGGTATCTGATGGCATGTGGGTCAATTAGAATCTTACTTTGAAGGACCTGAATCCTCAACAAAGAGATATTATAACTGATCGGTACAATGAAGATATTGTTTTAAAATTATTTTATTAATTCTTTGATAATTTCACACAATGAATTTTTATCATATTTGCAGAAGTGAATTGATCATAGTCTCACACTCCAACTCCTCCAACAGAGTTTCGTTTGTCTGTTTGTTTGCTTGCTTGCTTGCTTATTTTTTAAATCCACGGAGTCTAGTCTCTGTTACATAAATACTCCTGTGTATGGGCCATGCCTTAGACCTTCCAGTGGTCTTACCCTTAAAGAAAACTGACACTACTTTTCCAGAAGTTATGACATGCCAAGAGCTGTTCAGATATAGGTGGGGCTTTGTGTTCACCCCTCTCTTTGTGTGCTTGGATTTTGTTCGACTTGACTTGTTCTTGTACAGGTCTTGTGCATGCTGTCACAATCATTGTGAGCCATGTGCAACTTCCCTGTTTTGTCCAGAAAACACTATTTCCTTTCAGTTATCCATAACATCTGACTCTTCCTATCTTTCCTCTCCCTCTTCTGCTAATATTCTGGAGGATTCGCAGGTGTGTGTGTGTGTGGTGTGATATAGATGTGCCAGAACTACTAGTAAAATGAATATTTATCATATATATGTATAATTGTATAATCATATCTATCTGTCTATAAAACAATTTTCTATATATAATCACATATATATGATTCATTAAATTGGCTAACGGGATGCTATCTGAATAGACCAACAATGACTGTCTCCCAGACACAGAGAAGCCAGTAGTGTTCAGTCTCTGAGGATAGATGTCTCAGCAGTCCAGCTCTGGAGTCTGGGAATGATTCCTAGCGAAGTCTTTAACCTGTGTTGGAATGCTGAAAAAAGTCAGATTTGTTACCAGCCAAAGCAACAAGACTAATTAACTTGCCAGAAAGAGTGAGGGTAAACAGGCAATGAACACAGCTTCCACCTTTCATGTCATTTTGTCTGGGCTGTCACCAAGAGGTAAAGCACAGATTTAGATCTTTCTACTACAAATAACTTTATTAAGAAATTTCCTTACTGGAGCAGACAGCAGCTTGGGTCCCATTTAATTACAGATATAGTAAACAAGCAAGATGAACCATCACTAGATCACCCCTGGTTACCCTGACACACAATCCCTTTTCCTTTTGACAGCTAATTTACCTTCTGAAACCAATAACCAAGTGATAATTCTGCCTATCATGATGTGAGTGTTCAACCACATTCTGTATTTTAATATAGAAGTAATATCCCTTGAGGAATGCTGAGTCTTTACTATCTCATAACTTAAATATGACAATATAAATTTACAACACTAACTCACTGATAAGATCTCAATTAATGTTGATGACATGATTAAAAAAATAGAAGAATGCACAAACATCTGGTGATATATGTATATTTATGCATAGATATGCTCTTAACAAAATACTATAAAAGTACTCATGTCAAGTACAGTCCTTGTTTCTGCCATTGGGAACATGGCTATAGCTATATTTTTAAGTTTCCTGCCTCTATTACCCATTCTGAAGCCTCTGAAACAATCAAACACATAAAGTAAGCTATTCATGAGCCATGCTGAGTCACTTCCTTTTGCTATCTACCGGTCCTGACACATAGACACATATAATCAATTATTCCCCATCTCTTCTTTACAGGTTTTCTGAATACCTTCTGAGGCAGGACTTGACATTCATGCTACTATTCTTACGAAGGATTTACCACATCCTAGGTTTTGTTCTGAGCACATGCAACATATAAATATAGAAACTTGCTCCTCCTGTGAGATTCTCAAGCACCTACGTGGAAGCTTGTTGTAATGTTCTAGGCCTTGTGACTTGTTTCCCAAAGTGTCTGTAATCTCCAGTGACAGACAGTTCAATGCTCCAGTCACCTCTAGGTCTTCAATGACAGCATGGTGCCTGGCAGAAACTTAATGCTAAATAAGTGTGTGTTGAAATAAATCGACTTACTTCAGGGACTCCCTACCAAGCAAACTCGGCCTTACATGCAGAACTGCTTTGAGAACTAAGCCAGACACTGCTGTGTTTGGGAAAGCAAATAGGGGTGAAAAAAAAAAAAAAAGAGGTCTGGAAAAAAGTCACAGTAGATGTGTGCTTTGCCTCAATGAGGCATTCTTTTGCTGTTGGTCTAATTTTTTAAAATCACCTTCTAGTGGTAGTCATGACCCAATAAGCGTGTTGGTGACTGGGTGGAATGATCTCATCTGAGTGCTAGTAAAAACCCCAGTAAAAGGGATTCCCATTCCCACCCTCCCCCCACACTCCTTCCTCCTTTTCCATAAGAATCTTTAATGGACCTTCAGTACAACTCTGACATGATGGAAACTGCCAAGGGATGGAATTTCCACATTGGATCGAGAACACAAGAATGTTATTCTTCTCACTGCAACCTTGGCACTGGCAGGGTGCCCTGAATGAGAACAGGGCTATGAGCATCAAGGGCAACAGAGGCTAAGTTGGTGATATGCAAGACTTCCAGATGTTTGCACCTTGCAGAGGCTTGGTGATGGTTTGTCCTGCACATCTGGGTGACATTGCTAGCACTGCTCACATCTGAAGAGCAGCTTAACCAGTCAGTCTGTGTCACTGGAGCCTCTGATCTGAGTCCTCACAGCAAAGCAGGTAGCATTGTGTCCATTTGATTAGCAAGGACCTAAAACTGTCAGAGCCCTTTTGTCCATGGTGATTGCACCAAGAATAACAATGAAAACTATGGGAGCCAGCAGTTACAAAGTGCTTTGTTTTGTTTTGCTTTGCTTTAGTGGACACTAGCCTAAACACTTCACACCAGTAGTTAATCTGCATGGCATTTCCTCATAGAAGACAGAGGACATGCTTATCACCACTTCACAGACCAGTATGATAAGTCACACAAAGGTTCGAAACCAGAGAATCACTGAGAAGACCAGACTTTAAAACCAGATAGTTTATTTTCAACGACTTTCTTTGCCATTTACTTTTCTTGATGCTAGTGACAAAGCCCAGAGCCTCATCATGCTGACAATAGTTGACCATCACCACTGTTTACCACAGGTCTCCCCCTGAATCTGTGTGTTTAGCCTTCACTTCCTGCCTGCCTACCTTCCTGTTGAAAGTGAAAATAGCAGTGAGCAGATTCATTATTTTGCTTCATCTTTTATAGCATTGTGAATATAAAGACAAAAGTGTACCAATGGTCGATTATACATACAATGCCTTGGTTATACATACTCCTGTCTCAGTGATCATTCTATCTCTTGCTCCTTAAAATTCAGAGCAAACACTCGATGGCCCTTGTTCCTGAGTAGTTCATAGTCTAGAGAAATGAATGATCATATTTTATTATGTCTGATGTAATTAATAATGGTGACACCGGTCACAAGAATGCTGAGAGCTATGGCAGAGTCTAATCCTAGAATGGGTGAACATAGGAGTGCTGGCAGCTTCCTGGTACTGCCAGCGTTTTGCCATATCTGAATGGTTAGGTGGTAGAGATAGAGTACCTAGCAGAGTTGTCTGGACATGGAAACAGGGACAATGTCTGAAAATATGTGCATTTTCCTATGTATCAGAGATCGTATACTTTTCATAACAAGATCATACAGCAAGTCTATTAGATTTGGAAGGGGGGATATAATTTCAGTCATTGCAACTTGTCTCTGTGTCATTAAAGCAGCCATATACAGAGTATGAGAAAACGAACCCAAGATTATGTTTCTATAAAACTTTGTGAACTTTTGCTTATTGATTTTGTTTTTTACAAAAAAATATGATGAGTGAAGTTTGCCAATGCCTAGTACAATGTTGGATGCTATTGATGTACTGCTGTTTCATGGTATTTTCTCCATTTCCCCTCAAGTGTTTGTTAAGCCTGCTAGGTACGATGTATAAGAGCAAATATGTTTACTTTGTTGCTTATAGTCCTGAAGGCTTAGTATGATAAACCCTGACAGCCTATAAAATCCTGTGAAGGGTGAAAACAGAGAGTTCGGAAGCACAGACAGGGATAATTAACCCAAACCTAGAAAGCTGAACACACTCTATCCTGATACCAGAACTCTTTCCTAAGGGATGAATAAAAAGAGATGCAGTGTGTGCGTGCACCTGTGTGTGTGTGTGTGTGTGTGTGTGTGTGTGTGTGTGTGTGTGTGTATGTTAAGTCATGTATAGAGGCTTTTCGGTAACAAAGAACCACAAGAATGGAGAATTTAAAGGAATACAGCTTGTGTGGAGTACAGACTTTAAGAGGAAGAGTGCAAGAATTGAAGCTGATCATTAGACTTGGAATCATGGTGCTGAACTAATATGAAATTTGAGCCACTTGGACCTTTTTAGTTAGTCAATAGTCAAATAAAGAATCCCAAAAGGATGGAGCTGAGATGCAATTTAATAATATATTGTATTTACTTCAAGGAATCCAAAGAACCATCATTTCAATAGGTGTCACATGTGCACATTGATAAATGAGATTGTGTAAGTCTCTTCCTTTTTCTGTGTGTGAGTTTTCTTTGCACAAGTTCTTTTTCACACATTGAATATCCTCTACTTCTAGCACATCAAACTGATTGGCTCTCTAGCTAAGTGTGGCAAGTGACAACTGGAATCAAATGTCTTGGTTCAAATCCAGATTTCACCTTATCAGCTATGTGCCATTGGAAAAATTATCTTAAATTCCTCACATCAATTTTCCCATTTGTAAAATGAAGATAGATAGTGATTATTATGCCTTCCTTAATGGCTTCTTGTGTATATTAAATGAGTGAGTTCATGGAAGCTGAGACATGAAGAAAGAATACAAATGAACTAGGCAATGTTAAGTGTGAGTGCTTTAGGAAAAGCAACAGTATGAATCTAAAGGTCAGAACCATGGGAAGTTAGCTTGCTAAAGTAACTAAAAGAAGTTATTTTGAAAAAGAGGATAGAGAACTAGAGGGATGTTAGAAAAAAAGCAAAAAGACTAGTAAGGTGTGTAGAATCTATTGAAAAGGATAAGGCAGGTAGCTGCCTTCACAGAGCAGTATTCTGAAAACAGTGAGCATATTTACAAACTTCAGACTCTGAAGATAACCTAAATGTACAGGTGAATGGAGTTTCAACAACTGAAACTTTGTTAATGTGTGCAGGTGCTTGAGATGAAAGCATTTGGCAAGAAGCTTTGTGGAAAAATCTTTTAAAAATATCAACAGGGAGAAATATTTGTAGCAACTTGTAGGGAATCTATTCTGGTAACAGAAACAAAATTCCCAGGTTTACACTCACAGTCTTGCATAGTATGCTGAAGGTGTTGAAAGCAAATTCTGACTTGGGCTCCTTTTAAAGTAGTTTTGCAATTGACTCTTGGAGATTTTGTTTCCAAGTTGTATGCTGCTGGAGTTAATAGGAGGAGAAATAGGGGGAGGAAGAGAGGAAAAGGGAGAGAGGGGAGGAGATAGGTAAGGGAAGAGAGAGAAAGGAATGGAAGAGGGAAAGGACAGAAGGGAAAGAAGGGAGGAAGGGAGGAAGGAAGGAAGGAAGGAAGGAAGGAAGGAAGGAAGGAAGGAAGGAAGGAAGGAAGGAAAGAAGGAAGAGAGAAAGGGAGGGAAATAGGGACTGAAGACAGCTAAATGGATGGGGAATGTACTATGTGGCACTGGCTGAAGATAATGTATTATCTAGTCACCTCCTTCTTGCACATGTTCTGTTACCTTACTGTGTTTTTAGTCCTGAAATAAAATGTGTTCTTCATGGTACAAGAATCTTAAGCATAATGAGATAGTCCTTTCTGTACAGAGCCACAACTGACCTCTGGAGTGACCCTTAAGGAATACCATCCTCCTAGATGACCTCTTGTCACGGAACTTTTCTCCTATGCTTCCTATGTCATTTGTAGGAAGAAGAAATGATGATATAGGAATTCTTCAAGGCATAGCTTACATTCTATCTCCTTATGAAACCTCCAGTTTTCTCTAATCCTTTCTCCATAATTATTCATATATAGACAATGCACTAATTGTCTAACAACTTGGTAGTTCTTTCCATAAATTCTTGTGCAACTCTCCTGTCCATAGCCTTTATCCTGGATACTCCCTCTGTCTGCAACACTCCCTGTATTCATCTTGTTCTGCTGGACATAATGGAAATTTCACATGTGCATCACATTGTTCGTGTAAAGGCTGCTAAGTTTTTCCAAGACTTGGTTTTCAATACTGCAATTCAAATGTGGCCAATAGATTTACCAACAAAGATAAAATCCCCCAAGGACAGGAGCCATGTTTATTTTATTCATGAAGGAATCTCTACTTATTCCTATAATAAATATGTAGTTTGTGGATTGTCAGAGGCACTGACATCTGTGATTTACTTACTGTGTCCCTCCCATTGTCAGTGAGCATGGAAGGATTTATTTGTTGGTTGGTTGGTTAGTTTAATGTACATTCATGTATACTACTGCATCATAGCCAGTGAAGCAAATCATGAGTGGAGCCTAAGAACTTTTAATATAGTTGAATACATGTTAAGGTCAGAGACTGGCAGTCATGAAGAGGCCAGAACCCTGTGATGAAAATGTCTTAGTTCTTCCAGCATTTGTAGGTTCAAGCTTCAACAGAACTCAAGAGTATTGTGACCCAAGGAGGAAAGTACTCCTGAGCATATACCCAGAAGATGCGCCAACATATAAGAAGGACACATGCTCCACTATGTTCATAGCAGCCATATTTATAATAGCCAGAAGCTGGAAACAACCCAGATGTCCTTCAACAGAAGAATAGATACAGAAAATGTGGTATCTTTACACAATGGACTACTATTAAAAACAATGACCATGAAATTTGCAGACAAATGGATGGAACCTGAGAATATCATCCTGAGTGAGGTGATTCAGTCACAAAGGAACAAACACAGTATGTACTCACTGATAAGTGGATATTAGCCCAAAAGTTCGGAATATCCACGACACAATTCACAGACCACATGAAGCTCAAGAAGAAGTAAAACCAAAATGTGGATGCCTCCTTGCTTTTTAGAAGGATGGGCAAAATACTCACAGGAGGAAATATGGAGACCAAGTGTGGAGCAGAGACCGAAGGAAAGGCCATCCAGAGACTGTCCCTTCTGGGGATCCGTTCCATATATGCCACCAAACCAGGACATTATTGTGGATGCATGGAAGCACTTGCTGATGGAAGCCTGATATGGCTGTCTCCTGAGAGACTGTTCCAAACCCTTACAAATACAGACGTGGAAGCTCGCAGCTAACCATCAGCCTGAGCCCGATCATGCAGGAGTTGGAGACGGGACTGAAGGAGCTAAGGGGGTTTGCAGCCCCATGGAGGGGACAACAGTGTCAACAGGCCAGACCCCCTGGAGCTCCCGGGGACTAGACTTCCAATGAAAGATTATACATCAAGTGGCCCATGGAGCTTACCACATATGTAGAAGAGATGGTCTTGTTGGTCATCAGTGGGAGGAGAGGCCCTTGGGCCTGGGAATGTTTGATGCCCCAGTGTAGGAGAATGCCAGGGCAGGAGGACAGGAGTGGGTGAGTAGTGGAGCACCTTCATAGAGGCAGGGGAGGGGGAATGGGATGGGGGTTTCCCAATGGGAGACCTGGAAAGCGGAAAACATTTGAAATGTAAATAATGAAAATAACCAAATAAAAAATAAAAGTTGCTAGCTGAATTATTAGCACAAAAAAAGGGGGGGGGAGGATTGATATTGAGAATTGCTATCTTGGTAGAAACTGCTGTACAACAATGCTGATAGTAAGGTCACTATACAAATAAACCCAGTGCATTTCAATCTTTTGTTGCCTTCTGGAGAAACTCAAACTAAAACATTCTTAGCAACTTGGTCTCTGTATAACTCTCTGACATTGCCTCTCAACCTTTCCTTCCCAGTGTGGCTCCTTAGTCCTTTTTCTCAACATAGGCTCTGGTGAGCTTGACACTTGCTTGGTTTTTGTATAGCCACGCCCTATTTCACTCTTTCAAATCAGATGGATACGCATTATTATCTCTGCCTGGATCATTTGTCCTTGCCCATGTCTCCTGGGTATAACACTGCCTGGTTGGCTTCTTCTAGTTAAAACACCGCCATGTACACACACACACACACACACACACACACACACACACACTGCATGCCAGTGAGCTGGGTGCTGATCTCTAAGATGGGATGGTAAAGCCTAGATGATTCTTGTGACTTCATCCTGACCCAGCATTACAATGGCTATCAGTCAGCCTCTGCTGATATTAAGCTTATGCGGCTTCCACCCTTGAGGTATTTGAATATCAACTTAGGTTTTTGCTTTAAATAGACTCAAAATATGACAAGAAAAAGTCTGGACCATACTCTATAAATCTCAAAATGATTAGGGTTTGGTTGAGGGGGGGTGAATTCATTTTTTTATGAAAACAGTCAGTAAAATTCTGATCCTCAGTTTCTCTCATCTGCAAGACTGACTCTTATGATTCTATAATCACAGTATTCTGTTAGAATTAAAAGCAACACTAATCCATTTCCACATATGAAAGAAAGAGATACTGTGTCTGTGCTTGCTTTTCCTGTTACCCCTTGGATGCACATTCCAGGAACTATGGAATTGTGCTTACTTTTCAAATTTTTTTCAAATTTGTCTTCACTCTGGACCTATTCAATGTTTGGCTTGCAGCCAAGGCTTGTCTAGATTCTTAGAGATGGAAACAAGCAAAATGAACTGTAGAGCATCTATTCTGGTGATATAAAAGTGATGCAAGGTTTCTCCTTGGTAAATACCAAGGAGCTGAGACCTTTATAAGACACCTGACTGTTCACCTACCCACCTCCTTTTCTACTGATTTACTATTGTGCAAGTCAGAGATGGAATGCAGAAAAGTAGAGGGCAATGGGGCTGGTACATAGTATTTCACGAGTACCTCCCATACCCCTTGCTAGACACCCCATTTCAACTGTTCATTGTTTTCCTAGGACACCCCAGTTTTGATGAGAGAGGTGAACAGAGCTAAGAGGGAGAGTACTGCTCAGGATCATACAGCATGTTAACAGCTGCGATCGCAGCTTCTTTTTCAGACCTTTCCAAAGCCTTCCTCTGACCTCATCATGATACATCCCTTGTAAGATCACTAACTGTGTTTATATAGTTATATTATTTGGTTTGGATTGTTTATGAGACAGGTTTTATGTAATATAGGAATCATACCCAGGGCTTTCATGTGATAGTTGACAGTCTACATACTGAGCCATATGAGCAAAAGAACATTTACTGATTTTCCAAATCTTGATCATCTGATCTCACTTTCTCTGTATCCTAAATTGTAGAATGTTCAAGAAACTAAAGATGACTTTATCTAATCACATCATTTAACGGGCAGGAAATTGAAATTTCACATATCTTGTACCTCAGTCTTTTTCAGTTCCTTAAGTGCATTATACTATTTATTTATTTATTTATTTATTTATTTATTTATTTATTCATTTACATCCCAAACTCTGCTGCCCCATTCTTCCTTCACACACACACACACACACACCCATCCCCTGTCCCCTCTCTTCTGAGAAGGTGTCCCCTGGTGTCCTCCCACCCTGGCAATCAAGTCTCTGCAGGGTTAGGTGCAGCCTCTCCCACTGAGGCCAGACAAGGCAGCCATGACACCTGGGCTACCAATGTTCAGTATCTGCCAGGGGGCCCTTGCTTTACTTTCAAAATCCTTCATAGGATGATGAATGCACCTGCTAGTCTCATTGGCTTAATTACAGCACCTGCATCCTCTCATTAGCAGCTCCTTCTGTCTTCACAAAGGCAAGGGACTTGCTCAAAGTCACCGGGCAGATTGTCCCTGGTCTTGGTTCCTTTCATACCAACATTGACTTGCAGTTGAAACCTCGTTCCTTCGGTGTTTAAAATATTTACTCAAAAGATGAAGGATCCCTGAGTTGAATATCAGACAGGCTGTGTTTTTATCCTCAGTTCTGACGCTTGCCACTCAGAAATTTGCTAATGTCACTATAGCATCACAGAATGCACCCCAATCTTGTGTTTTTAACTATAAATGATAAACACTTGCCTGATTTGAAGCCATACCCCCATTAAATGCCATAAAAGAAGCAGTTAACTCTGCACTTGGCTTCTCTTCCTCCTTCTTCCCCTCCCCTTCTCTTTCTGTTGGGTTAGAAAGACGTCATTATTGGCTTTTTGTAAACTAGAGCGTACAAAGAAGGTTTGTCTCTTCAGACAAAACTCTGCAGAATGCTGAGCTATATCGACACCATAGAGTATAATCTTTTTACTTGGAAAATATTTGTTTCTACTTATGAAGTCATCCTATAAATTTTATTTTATATTTTTTTCATAGTGAACTGAATATAACTGTAGAGCATAAAATATGCCACAAGAAGCTTATCATTAACAACTAGCTAAGAATCCTGGCATGATGGCATACCTTTAATCACAGCAGAGGCAGTTAAATCTATATATTTGAGACCATCCTGGTCTCAGGACAGCCAGGGATACACAGAGAATTCTTGTCTTCGAAAGAGACAAACAAACCCAGTTGTGGAGTAGGGGAGCATTTAGCAATGCTTCTTGTTGGTTGGTTTAGTGGCTTCCCTCGTGATTCTTGATATACTCTATTTTAATGATTTCAAAAACACATTGTGGGTAGTCCTGATTTGCCTTATCATGATCTCAAAAATAATTCCAATGGATGTTCCCTCAAACAATTCTTTTTGTACCAAACTCAAGATCTTAAGCATCAGCATACAAAAACATACTTTGAGGTGCCAGTCAACAGCTCAGTGTACAATGCCACTGATATAGAGATGCCTATGCAAGTATCATATCTTCAAGGTATATTGTTCTTATTCTTTTTTTAAAATAAGGTCAATAGTAAAATTAACAGGTTATTGGTACTTGTCATAAGCAGCTTTGGTCTCAACCTGACACGAGCCAATGGAACCCGTGTCCGATAATGTTCTGAATCACTGGAAACTTATCTTCAAAAAAGAACTCAATTAAGAATCTTATGAACTTGATATTTTATTTTCATTTCACAGATAGTAAAACAGAACCTTAAAACAGTTTAATATCTTTCCAGAGACTGCATAGCTACTTACTAGCTGGGGATGGATGAACAAGAAAATGGGCTAGATAGAGAGAAAGCAGCAATATTCGGTCTCAGTGCAGGCTCACACGATGGACTGGGTGGTTAAGTGTTCATACTTTTTAATTTATTATTTTTCACATAACATCATTTTGAAAACTTTATACATATACATTGTGTGGTGATTCCCACCCATGCCTCACTCTCTCTCCCATCCCCGACTCTGCACATGCCCTTCTTCCTAGTTAGTTTCCTCACTTGTTGTTGTTGTGGATACTGTTGGTTCTCACATTTCTTTAATGAGGTTTGCTTCGATGAGCTTGGGCAGAGGGTTAAGAAGCATGGGCCCCTTGCCAAGTCTTACAACACTGAAGAAAATAATCTCTCTCTGCCCCTGGAACCATCAACTGCCAATAGCTCCTTAGGGGGAGAGGCATCCTAGCCAGTCCTTCAATCCCTGATCCATGATGGGATCTTGAAGGACCCAGATTTCTGCAGGGTTTGGGTAGTATCAACCTGTGCAGTGAGCTCAGAATGACAATGACAGTGTGACATCCAGAACACAGGTTGTGTTCCTTTTTGTTGTTGTTTGCTTGTTTTTGTTTGTTTGTTATGAAAATAAAAATATTCTCAGAGTATATTGTTGAAGACAGAGTCCAAATAGCAGTATATAAGGACATGGAGGATATAAGTTAGTGTCATAGAATGGAAATATATTACAATGTATAATAATGTTTGCCAGTTATTGCATGTATAAAATATAGATACTTTTCAGGAGTGATATAGAGCACTTGATATATATTGAATTCAATTTCATGCTCTTCATTGATTTGTTTAAAATTATAAGATCACATGTTTTCTTTTATGTTATTTCATGGGTGTGTGTGCATGTGTGAGTGTGTTTGTGTGAGTACGCGCATGACCATTCTATATGACTATAACAGTCAAAAACCACACAACAACATGCTGAAGCAGACAAGCTATTATATATTTTCATAATATAGAACTTTAAGGTATAGTAATCAACAGTGGCAAAATATTTGTCTTTGACATTATTTGTGTGAATGTGTGTGTGTCAGATCTAACCTGTAATTGAGACCAGAGAAAACAGTATGGAAACACAAATCCATGAGAAGAGCATAAAAAATACCATGAACAGAAAAATACGTTTGAGTATTTTAAACCGTATAGAAAAAATAAATTAGATG
This sequence comes from Mus pahari, assembly GCF_900095145.1. NCBI lineage: Eukaryota > Metazoa > Chordata > Mammalia > Rodentia > Muridae > Mus > Mus pahari. The sequence continues at coordinate 19,175,938 of NC_034595.1, read as the reverse complement.
AACCATCGTGTAAATATAAATTAAAAAAGATGACATTCTTAATAAATAAAGTTAACTATTTACATTTTTATATATTGCTGAAAGACTTAACTTAGATCCATAAAAACACATGAACAGGAAAAATAAAACCCAAAACAAGAGCAGCACATTTCTGCGCATGAGGTACAGGAAGAAGAACAGGGTTGTATTTAGTTTTTGCTGTTTACTTTAATCTTTCTTTTCTCTTTCTTTCTTTCTTTCTTTGTTTCTTTCTTTCTTCCTTTCTTTCATTTTTTGTTTATTTTTGTTTGTTTGTTTGTTTTACAGTAGACCAGTAGAATTCTCATGAGAACAGGTTCTAAGCACTTCAATGAAAAGTCATATTTTTGGTTGCTTCCAGAAGGTGCTAAACAGATTCTAACATCATAATAATTAGAAATACCCTCAATAATTATGACAGTAATAAAAAGGTATACTATGATACATAAATATGGAAGAGCAGTTTGTAATATGAATACATTTTCTCTAGACGAGATCACAGTTTTGTAAATATTACATTTAAGTATATATATACACACATATATGTACAGCTATATATACATGTGCATATATATGTAAATTTTTATTTATATATAATATCTTTATATAGATAGATATCTGCAGATAGGTTATTGATTATAGAGACCCAAGAAAGCAACTCAATAATTGTTTAAAGTTCTCCTCACTGGCTGCTGGTGTGAAGTTTATGAAGCCCAACTTGCACTCAGAATGTTATCTCTTCTCTTCATGAACCATATGATGTGGAAACTAAGTCTGAGAAGTGCATTTTCTACTGGAGAAGAGATGCCAGACCCTCTTACTCTGTAAATTGGAAATGTGCCCTCCCCAATCTTAACTAGATGACAGTAGACTGATTTTTACACTGTAGGAAGCCGTTGAATTTTGATCAAATCATTAGATTGGTAAAGGCTAGAATAACAGAGGGAAAATGTATCTGAAGAGTAACTATTCCCCAGTACACACATTAAGGTGGATGGTAATCCAGGCCTTCCAGTTTTGTACCTTGAAGTGTCCATCAAGCACTCCCTGTCTCAGAAAAGGGCAATGAGCCTGTGCATTTTATGAAATAAAAAGGAAGGAAGGAAGGAAGGAAGGAAGGAAGGAAGGAAGGAAGGAAGGAAGG
>NC_034595.1:19161371-19174756 GCF_900095145.1 Mus pahari | reverse complement strand
AGAGAGAGAGAGAGAGAGAGAGAGAGAGAGAGAGAGAGAGAGGAAGAAAGGAAGAAACCCTATGAACATTGCCTCAGGCTGTGTACAGAATGGACAGTCCATTTAATATCCTCAGGGCCTCAAGATCCTCCCACTGTGAGGTAGGTAACTAGTTGTATCCCCATTTTTCAGCTAGAGAAACTGAGGCAAATATGGAGGCAATTTAATGACTTCTCCAAGATCACGGAGTAAACTGAAGGCTGGGGGAAAGCATTCTGGAGCTTTGTGCCACACACATAAACTTCTATCTTGATCATTAGTACATTGCTTTTACAGAGGAAATGACAGCTAGGAATTTGGGAAAACTTGAATAAATCACAAAAGGAGGTATTTCAGAAAACTTGTTCTCTATTTCGTTGTTTGCTTTGTTTGTCTTCTTTCTCAGTACTCAGTGGGATCCCCTGCCTGTTCATGAAGCAGCTTCTTAAGAACAGAGCTGTGCAGTGGGGTTCTGAGTGCCATACTGGCAAATAAAAATACCTTATAGTATAAAAACGACAAAGAGACACAGTTTCTATCCTTAATATTTGGTAAAAATCAATATGAAACCCTCCCTTATCCCCTCTACCATGGACAGTCACTAAAGAAATGAACCAATGCTTAGCTAACAACAACTCAAGGGCAAAAATGCCTTACTTCCTGGACCTACCACAATGTTCAGCAAATGTTAGTCAGCGCCATAGAATCCCACTCTATGCCTTCTAGAGAAATATCTATGTCGTCTCTACCTACTCAGTCTATAGAATAGTGTCCTCAAGGAAGCATAAAAATGGGGCTTATATTCTTAGGTTTTCATCATGCATTTCAGTCCCTCATAATCACTTTGTCTCCTATTAATTTCGGTCTTTACAGCTTTGTCACCTTCAATTCCTTCTATTTATTTTGTCACTTGAAGTAGTTTCAGGAAAAAAAATCACACAGACACACACACATAAAGACACAGAGATACACACACACACACACACACACACACACACACACACAGAAACGGTTAACATGACTGCTTTCCTTCCTGTTCTTTTCTTTTCTTTCATGTCTTTTTCTATTTATTTCTTTAAAAAAAATCCACACAGGTAAGACCTTTAACAAATTGACAGTTACAACCAAGTTAAATCAAACCTGGAAGGGAGGTAGCTGAAATCTGTCCCAAAGAATTATTTTCAACAAATAGCATTTAAGCATTGGCCAATGTGGGAATGAGACAGAGAAAGGTCTCGGCAGAGGTCCAGTGTGCTAAGGCCAAGAGCAGCAGCTGATTCCCTCTTTCTCCAAAGGCCTGCTATTTAAGACTGTTAATCTCTCTTTTGCTCTACACCCCACCTCACCTACCCACACTGACTTCCCAAGGACTGACTGACTTCCCTCTTGAGGCTGTTGGCACAAAATCCAGGGGGTAATGCAAGTCCTCCGGGCAGACAGTGTGTTGCGGTTTGGAACAGTTCCCCAGATGGGGCTCAGAGAACTGTCCATCTCATCATTGCTTCCTTGCTGCTAACAGACATACTGCTTCAGCTGCAGAACTCCCAAGTGCTTTAGGGCCCCTTAAGCTGTGGATGTACAATAGTGCGCCAGACCCGCCTCCTCCTGATTATCCCATTGTCCAAAACAGATGACTGAGGAGATATGACAAGGAGTTTATTCTCAGGAAGAAAATGAAACTGGGAATCAGTGCATTGAAAAAATACAGCTGACTGTCCTGCACTAAGGTCTGAGAAGACCTTATGAATTACACATCCCTTGTGGGCATGAGGCAGGCTACCAATTGGGTAGCCTCTTTTATCTATTAGGCTCAGCAAATATGAATTTGTTCTTAACAGGCTTGAATGGCGGTGAGAAGGAAACTGGATGGGACTCTTCCTGGAAAGCTCCCCCCACCCGCCACCAATTCAGTCTATGAATCTCAACAGAGGAGCCAGCCTCCAGGAATCTTTGCCCAGCAGGAAAGTATAAGAGCAGATGACAGTGAGACCAAAGACAGAGTTTGGATGTGGATTGACTGGGAGAAGTTCTTGTGGTCTTTCTTAGTTTCTACAACTCTCCTATTGATAATGTCATCTGGGGTCTTTGGAGATTTCTGGATTACTTATCTGGAGGGATGGCCCTGTCACCACTCTTTTGCTTGTCCCTTCTAAGCTGACACAGCACATCAGAGCAAGAGAGGAATCTGAAGGCTTGACAACAGTTTGTGGATCTTGGAGAGATGATCATAATCAGGCCAGCTACCAGAAAAAAATTGTTCTTATATTTTGCTAAAGATTGGTCCAAGAAATCCCAGGGGGAAACACACTGTGAGATATGCTTTTGGAGGAGACAAAGTGGCCACTTCCCCACTCTAGACTTCAACCTCAGAGGCTAAAGGACAGGACAAGCTGCATAATATAAGCACTCTATCCATATTTTTGGGTACCAGTGCAAAACCATCTTGGTACATTTCTTGATATAATGGACCACAGATGGTCCATAGCTACCTTTTCAAATGTTCTTGATCAGCAGGAAAAAGCTATTGGTCATAATATGAAAACACAGTTGGCTAAGTTACTATTGGTTCTAGTAGAAAAGGGGATGCGATAGTTGAACAATTAATGCCTTAGATGCAGTGTGGCTACACATGGGCTGGCATTTTGCATTCTGTTCCAGACTTTGTTATATTGGTTGGTTATCTCCACTAGACTTGAGATCAGCTGATGTACTGTCATCTTTCTGTTATCTAATTCATTTAGATCCCCCCATTCCATTGCTTCCCTGCTCCACCTTTCATAAATTATGTCAAAGTTAGCTATTCTATCCACATCATCCTGTGTTAACTCTTCCCATATTAATTCAGAGTGTGTACATAGGTAAGAAAAGAGTCAGGAAAAAAGGCCCTGCATATATTGCTGGCTTCCATGTACAGTTGACTCATTTCCTCTTAACATTTAAAGGCTAAATATGGGAGGGGAAGGAGTGGTGCCCAACAATGAATGTGGAAAGACGTCCTAACATCTGAAAAATTATGTGGAAAATGTGATGTCTATGTTGGGCACTCAGTCTGGATCTCCAGGGCTTTCCTTCGATGTTCTAGTGTACAGTCTAAATTGCCAATATACAAGATGTTTCACAACTGTATCTGCTTAGAGTAATAGCGGGAGTCTCAAGACCAAATCTTGTTCTAGCCTAGAGAGCTAGGAAGACTGGGATAAGGATGGTAACTTAAGTCCTTGCTATTCCAGCAGTCTCTGGGTAGCTCCAGCATTCCCAAGTTTAACACTGTTCCACTTGATTAGGAAATCTAACACTGGCTTAGATATTCTGGACTTTCCAGAAGGGCTCCAGCATCTGGCATCCCTCAACTCTTTCCCAGAATGAGAAGTCTACTCATGAAAGGGTTAAGCCCATGAAGGATTTCTTTTCTTCTAGATGGGCCAAGAAGTGAGGAAGTGTGGGAAAAGATGAATCACTTTTGAGGCAGTCTACTTGGTTATATGGAGTTTGTTCTAATCTAGTTCTACCATCTTAGGGCACTCAATGTATTGGACAGAGCAGCAGGAAGAGTAGCAGCAAATGTGGTCCCAAGGTCAGATCTGGAAAATGGGTGGAATCTGGAAGGGGTATGAAGACCTCAAGCAGGGAGCTGATAGAATACCTTAATTCTGCAGTCCTAAGCCATTTCCAGCTCAACCTTGCACCCTGGTGTTGGAACAAAACCCCCATGGCAGCAAAAAAAAAAAAAAAATTGGGGAGCTTTGCACACCTTGGAATATTTACCATTTAGGAAGCCCTAGTTCCCTAGAAGACTGGTGATTACAACCATTTCACTTCCAGTCCCAAAGCACTACACAATATTCTGAGCCTTAGAATCTGAGATGTATTGGCTTCCCAGTACTTGGTCTTAGTTTCTAGGACAGTGTTCCTTGGGAGCTTAGAAAAATGAAAGATTGAATTTTTTGGATTTTGTTCTATTTTTTTTTTTCAGTTGTTTTCTGTCCTCACACAGACATTGGCACGGGTGTGCATGCATGCCTGTGTTCTAACCACAGATGTGCATACTCCTTGATACACACACAGTTTTGTTGTTCTTTTGGGCTATGGTCATTTGAGAAATGGAAACCATTTTTCGAGGCTCTGGGACTACATGCCGTGTGTGCAATCCATCTTAGACTACAGGATAGTATTCCACTCCGTCATTCAACATGGTGAGATTCAGTTCATTGCCCCACAGTTGGTCCTTCCTGGGTGAAATTAAAGGCAGACCGGTTGGGTGCTAAGGATCCCTGGTGTGGAGAGGCCATTTCATTGAGCAGCAGACTGTGAAATCAATACCAGAGGGATGCAGATCCTGGCATTGGGAAATCTTTGACACCTGTCTTTCCTTAGCCATGGCTATATCCCCGAAGGTCTTTCCGGCTGTGTTCTTGAGCCTCAGGGTCCCGACAGGCGCAGTCATTTTGTAGGTCACAGGACATAGGAAAGGGAGTGACCTGCAGAGAGAAAATCAAGAATGAATCAGATGTTTCGGTCTGATTTTCGGGGAGTTGGTAAAGAGGAAGGGGGTGGTCACTAGATTTGAAAAATATATTCCAGTTCAAATCACAGTTCTACTTTCTGATAGCATTACAATAACCTTTTCCTGTAATACAAGGATCATTATCATAGCAGATTACATTTGAAGAAGCATCTCTGTCAGGGAATAGACTTTTCAGATAAGAAAATACTGATTCTTTTTCCCTTTTACAACTATATACTAATCAACATTTTTACCAAGGATGAAATTGAAACCAAAAACTACTCATGTCTGTACCTTAGAAGGAACTTAGTAAACTCCATGAGCTGAGCAACATGGGTAAAAATCATGAGTACTGTTGCAGTGTCTTAGGGTCATTGTACAATGGATTATCTAACAAGTAAAACTTCTTGATGAACAAATTAAAGGATGTGAAAATGCCATTTAAAAGAACAAAACTTTTTATACATAGTGGTATATTTGATTTGGGGAGAAAAATGAAATCAAAAGAGTGCATAAAACAATTTTGTGTGACCTTGGATGGGGCCTGAAGTCCTGAACAAGGAGCACTTTACATAAAAGTTCTAATTAAATTTGTTGGGAGGACCTTTCTTGGAAACATATTTTAGCATAAGAAAAAGTGTGAGGCCAAAGTTGCATTTCCAGTCCATCCCTTAATGTGCTCTGTGACCTTGGGCTGGCTGGCCTTTCTAGAAAGTGTAAGGAAAAGCCCAACAGAGCAAGTGTCTTCTCCATCCGACACATGATCCATCTTTCCACAGATCGCAGTGCAGTCCCTGCTGGAGTCCCAGCCTGAACTAACACAAGTCGATTGCACCGTATTGCATCATGACATTTGCTTGTAACTTTCCCCAGAGGGTCCCCCATCTGCGCAGATGGATTTAATGACCTCATTCGTCTCCAAGTGCTCACAATTGTCTCTGAGAGCATCTTTCTCTCCCTTATTATCTTGTACTAGTGAACTAATATTCTCTCTCTCTCTCTCTCTCTCTCTCTCTCTCTCTCTCTCTCTCTCTCTCTCTCTCTCTCTGTGTGTGTATGTGTGTGTCTCCTCCATAACTCTCAACCACTCTCCACCTTGAAATATTTGAAATGATTTAAATTTAAGTATTAACCTTAGCCTCTCTTTTTCACCTATCTCAGGGGAACTTGGAATATGTACAATTTCTGGAGTCTTAGCAAACTCATTCATGAAATAAGAACAGTGGAAATGCATCCTTGTATCTTCTAACACTGATAAAGCATATATGAAATAGCTAATGAAAAATATCTAGCATGGGGCCTGATAAAATAAGTTATCAATTACACAGACATATACTCATGTACATACATTACACATACACCAATACATCTTATATTAATTAACACAATTAATGAATACATTAATAAAATTCTTTGATACTGAGATAGATTGGGTCAATATTGTTCAGAATTGTTTTCTTAGAGTCTAAGCCAGAGAGTGAGTTATTATTTGCCCCATGCCCCCTCCCATGTCTAAGAAAGAGAAATCTCCTTCTCCCTGGTGGGGAAAGTAAATAAGGATCTGAGACAAACTCCAGTTGCTGACCCAGTCTGAAGAGGACCACACTGACAGTCCAAAGGCCTACATGACATGTCTTTGCTTCATGCTCACTGAACAGTTTGGGCAAATTCTTTCTCTGCCATAGTCCATAGTTTCAACATGTATGAAACATTTAAAAGCAGCAATACCTCTTGTCATATAAGGAACCGCACAGAATTCTCCAGAACGTGGCCTAACATGTAGGGTATGCTCAGTGAGGAATAAGACATACAGAGACAGCCTTTTCTCTCACACATGCCATCATCTTCCCAGCCTCTTCTCCCCTTCTTCCAAACTCCATCCAGACTTTGTCTAAAACTTGTCCATCCCTCACCCAACCTTTCTCCTGACCTCACTCAAATTCTGTCCTTAAAACTTCCCAGTTAACCTTTACTGGCTTCTCTATACTCTCCTGGCAACTCTTTCCCACTGAGCTCCATTTGACCAGGGCAACTTCTTATCTGTGTCCCACATATCCAAGTATTTGGCAAATTCTGTCTCTTAGAAGAAAATTCAATAACTCCACCCTAAGCTTAAAGTCTGATGTCATCTGAGGACTCCATGATTCTCAGACCTCACCTGTACCTTTTCTCACACCTGCCCTGTGGTGTATTCACTTAAAGAGTTTTTAAACAATCCAAATATTTTCCCATATTTAAGTCTTTAGCCTTTTGGTCTTAGGATATCAGCATATTATTTTTACAATCTTCCTACACAGAATTGCTTCTCACTTGTGTGTCTGCTTGGTCTGGAAAGGAAGAGGGGCTAGTGCTGAACTGTATCTTAGCCAAGTGATAGCCTTGAGTAGAATCATCAGTAGATGGGCTCATGGATGCACAAGCAGATAACAAGCACACATCATGGACTTTCCTGATTTGTACAGTAAGCATTAATCTTTATGACCTATATTACCCACTATGGCTGAAAATATTTCTCAGTATGGAAAATAGGAAAGCAAACCCAATCCAGAAAAAAAAAGTTAATTAATGTAGCTTGTGTGTGTTTGTTTGTTTCTGTGTGTGTGTGTGTGTGTGTGTGTGTGTGTGTGTGTGTGTGTGTTTCATTAAGTCTAGAGCCTTACACAGGCTAGGCAAGCTTTCTCCCACTGAGGTACCCATACCTCTTGCCTAGACACTAGAAACAAAGAATTTTAGGAACAAACTCTGCCTTGCCTGTTTATTTTCCTACCCTCTTTAGTTCCATTAACTTCTCTAAAGTCATTGGCAGGCAGAGCTCTGGAACCAGCTGATTCTCACACTGGTCTGCTTATGTTTGAATGAGACTTCTAAACTCCATCCTAGCAAGGCCAACCCTGGAAGTTTTAAAATTTCTTAAACAGATACATCTGAAAGTAAACATTAGGGAATGTAATTAGAATATGATAAAAGTAGAGAAGGCTTGGGTTCTAAAGGGAATCCACCACCTTCTTGTGTCTTTAAATCATGTTCTTTAAATATAGGTACAGTAATGCGATCATGGTAGAAGTTTGGAATTCATGTGTAGGCTCCAGCTGAGAAATGATGCCTTCATAAAATCTCCACAATGTTCTGGTGAGAGTCAATAAAATCAGCTCCTCTCCACACCAGCTCTTAGACATTTGTTCCTTATGGCAAACCTAGCCCTGAGCTACTCTCAACGTGCATTATCTCATTCTTTGCTTCCCAGCAACTGTAATAAGGTAGCTATTCTTACTATCCCTGTCTTATACCTTAGAGGAAACTAAGATGCAAAGAAGTGAGTCACTAGCTGGCAGGTGGCCAGGAACATGCATCTGTGTTTATCATCATTTCTCAGTACCATGCCCATGCCCCCCATAAGCAAGAACAGGAATCAAAACTCATCTCAATGAAGAAGATCCTTAGGCACAGGGACAGGAATCACAGTTCGATATAGTAAGAACTGCGAGCCTGACTTCCAGTTTCTCAATCCCTATCTAGAGTCCCTTCTGTGCTGCCTCTCTTGAAAACCTGCCACACACCATGGTGACCAGATAATATTTGAAGATGCCCAATAACCGTGTAGCTCTGTTGTCTCATGCCAGACTCCGTTAACAAGACTTGAGTCAATGAGTCAAGGGAGGATTCTCTCCCTTTCCTTCTTGGCTAGAGGACGGTGCTCAGACCTGGACTTTCTCCATCTGGGTCAGTTGCCCATTCATCCATGGGTGTGAGTGGCTTAGAAATGCAGCTTGGGCAAATGTACCACAAAGCTCTGGCTGTGGCTCTTGTCTTAGGCTGGGAGACAGGCAAGGGCTAGATTCTGACTCATCCTCAACAGGGAGGTAGTGGGCAAAATATGGTGTGTGTGTGTATGTGTGTGTGTGTGTGTGTGTGTGTGTGTTAAGGAAATACAAGGTATCTTTTGTTGATGGTCTGAGAGGTATCTTTCATTGACAGTCTGAAAGCTTTAGTTCTGCTGCCCCATAGCAAGGTACCTATGCTATGGTACCTTGTGTCAGTCACTGTATCTCCCTGAATCACAGGGACTGTACAGCATACATATAAATAGTTAACAAGCCAAGTAGATAAAGACATGACACATACAAAAAATATGGTTCTTGGGGGAGAGATGGATACAGCGCCTGATACAACACAATGAATGGATAGAGTAGAGTGCTCAAGTGTGGGTAAATTATTCATGATTGATGAACAATGTACACGGGTATAAGGAGGAAATGTACTTGTAGAGATGGAAGGAGAACTTAGGTTGGAGCTTTTGCTCTGTAATAGACTTAAAGTATGCTCTCAAAAAAATCACTTCCTTTTCTGAGCTCCAGTTTCCCTTTCAATAAAAATGGAGGTAATAAGAATCAGATCAAGGGAATTTCTTCCCCCAAAGTATGAAATCCAGGAAATCAGCACAATGAATGCCACAAAATATGTGTTCATTAAATGATGGTGATAATGTTCCTTGTCATGGTGAGGTTGATATTGGTTTTGTCAACAGTGGCATTGATAGTGGCATGGTGAAGATGATGGAGGTGATGGATGATATTGATAGCAGTGACAGTAAAGGTAACTTTTTGAAAGAACTTAATTAGATTCCCTCACAGGAACAAATTATAAGTCCTTTCTGTGTCTGATCCACATGAACATGGCATGGTCAACCTTGAATGGGAGGGGGAGAGAAACACCTTTGGTATCTGTGATCCCCAGCCACCAAATGCTTGGGATGCTCTGTTGAGCTAGCTGCTTGTTTTCTGCTACTAACCCTTTTAGGTTGGCATACCAGCCTTCTAAGGAATATTTTTGGCTCCTCTAAGCCAGTGCGATGCTTGCAATTCTTGGAGAATGATCAGGCACAGTGGCTTGAGCTGGAAAATCCTTATCTATCTAGGCTCCTTTCTTCTTCCTCTGTGCTCTTATCTGCCTTTATAAAGTAAGATGTGACTTCCTTCACACTTTCCCTAATTGGTATCTGGGTTCTGGTATACTCCATGACCTCTGCCAAAGGCACTCTATCTTCCTTTCACCCTGTGTCTACTCCTGTCTTAAACCTCTCGCCTAAGGTCTTATGAAAGTGTAATGTCTTACCTGGTGTGTAACAGATTCTAGACATCTTTGTTAATACACCTCATTTGCTATATTATCACCAACACATTAACTTACTAAAATTCTCTTACTAAAATTATTACATTTTTATAAGAATGAGAGCTCCCATCACGGACAGCTGCTTTGTATCAAGGCTTGTGGCTCCAACAAGAATAAAAAGCCAACATCTTAAGAAGAGGAGGCCTACCTACCCATTTCTGCCTACCTCATGCTACAAGGCAAGTGTCTGGGTGGGAAGTTGGATAAGTCCTGCTATCAAAGTTTCCAATATTGCTTTGTATGCCAACATGGCCCAGGATATACTACACGGTGGATGTTGGTGAAGGAACAGAAGACCAGAAAAAGTTCACAGATGTCACACTGAGCCAAGTAACTGGAAAGACCTAGTTCTAGGGAAGTCTATCTTAACCATGGGCCTAAAGTGTACAGATATGTATAAAGGAAGACACTTGCTACAAGTAAAAATGCACGATGCTTTGACAAGTCACAAGCCCATTGAATGATGGTCATAAAGGTTAGAGGTGACATGTTCATAAAATACCATCAATCTGTATCTCAGATCTGATTGTTACTGCCTGGATGATGTGAGACTTTCTAAGTCTGAGTTTCATCAACATCTACAACAGAGCTACTGTACTGGTGAAGTGAAATACCAGAGAAAAGCAGTTACTACTATGTGTGACAATGAGACAACTGTCTGTAAATACTTCTCTAGAAGTGGGGGATCATAATCCCACATACATCTCTGTCACCTTGTCCTCATATTTGACCTGACTGAGTCTGTTTTCTTCCTCTGTGGCCAGTTCTAGAAACACCATGCACAAGAGATTCCCACCACATTCACTGCATAGTAAGCGTTCAGCAGGCGCATGCTTCTGTTTGTAGCAACCCTGCCTTGTGGATCAGTTTTGAGGACAAGACTGGGTGATCAGGGAAAGGGATAGGGTCCAAGGGTTTGGGTGATAATGACATAGACATAAAAAGTAATGTCAGGAACACAGAATCAAGAAAGCCTCTCCTTTCCAGTAAGAGGTTCCTTACTGGGGAAACTGGAGAAAGAAACAGAACTTTCTCCTGTCCCATGTATATACAGAATAACCCCCAACTTGGTCATCCTGGGATGTCAGGGACTACCTAGGCAACGCTGCTTGTGGGATAGCTGCTTTCATGTGACACAGGGAGGGTCCCCCACCCAGGTTCCCTGGCAGCCTTGGAACACCATAAAACGTCTGTAGCCTAAACTGAGAGAGCCAGGGCCAGGTGCAGGGAGAACAAGGCCCTATTCACAGGTACTTTCAACTTCTGAGTCTCAGCCCTGTGCAGAAGAAAGAGCAGGACTTGTGAGTCAGACAGAGCTTGATTTGAATTTAGACTTTGCCAATCATTGGTCAAATGAACTTGGGCAAGCGTCATAATTATTTGAAGTTCAAGTTAGTTTGTCTATTCTATACAGGTAATAATATTGACCTGCCAGTGTTGACATGGAGATTAAAAAGAGTCTTGGCTCAATATTTTATATCTACAAAATAAATACAGAAGAAGGGAATGGCAGTGTAGATGAAAGAAATACAGAGTAATCTGTATAGAATTCTCAAATTTCCGCAAAAGGGGAGTCCAGGAGAGAGTCTGGCACATGAGGTGATTTGTGTAGATGTTTGCTATCCTTGGGTTGTTTGTGTTTTGTTTTGTTTTGTTTCCTATCATTCTCTTCAAACCAGTCTACTATAGAGAGTAGCAGGGGGTATACAAAAGATGCTTCAAGATGTTGAGGCTTGAAGCTTATTTAGAAGGTACTTTGGGCAAACTTAAAAGGGTGGATAAGTAATGTTAATGTAAGATATTTTCCCTCTTCTTTCTGGAATCTACATTTTGAGAAGTGTTAAACACAGGTTGAGTTACTATAACAATGCCACGCATGCCCTGAGAAAGTCCTTTAGTCTCTATAATCAATCCTCTAGTTCGCAGAGCCCCACCACTCTGTCCTGAGCCATATTTACCTTCACTGGGACACTCTTCCCCCTTAGAGCTACATATACATCCTCAGGGAACCTTTCTCCCCCAAGTCCTGAATCGTTCACAAAGACAACTGGATGGGCTGTTATTATCTGACTGCTTCGTATTAGCTTCTCTAACAGACAAATCTCACAAGCATAAAAGAGTTGTATCCATCGAGTCCTACTGTGGGTACACAGTATGGTCCAGAGAAGATGCTCAGTGAACAGTCATCTCACTGTGAAAAGAAAGTCTGGACCCATGTAATGTACTGCTTCATCCAGAAGGCTAGAGCAGCAGAAAGTAGAAGATACGAATGGGAAAAATCCCAGACTACCAGGCCCTGCAGAGTGGTTATTGCAGATTCACCCAACTCAGGAAAAGAGAACCAAATGATATCATACACACACACACACACACACACACACACACACACACACACACGTAGTAAATTACTATAATAACTTGGAGTCTACATGTGAACTTCAATCACATTATTTTACCTCCCCACACCACATTCTCATAAAAACAGTAATATATTTAAAAAAGCTCCCAAATAGGTTTATAATAGTTTAATTTATAAATTATAATAGTTTAAAATTATTTTAATCAGAGGCACCATTTGACAAACTTGTGAGCTAAATCAGTGTTGAAATTCTAAAGAATCTTCTACTTAAAATAGAACTATACCCTTCATTACTTATAAGAAAAACCAGACTACTCTGATGGGCTAAAATATGAATTATGATAGGTTATATTCACTATAAGCAGATATCAAGAACCTTATAAATGCTTACACGTTCAACTCTAGTCATTTCTGACCTAGAAATAATTTTGTAAAGGAACAGGTGTATTTCTGAAAGTACTTACATGCACAAAGATATGAACATAACTCCAAAGTTCAAGACAAGAGTTAAAATCAATGGCTACCTAGCACAAATGCTGTACATCACAATCGACTAATAAACACCAGCATAGCAAAAAATATACCTGAAATATTAGATCACTTATGTGTATAAATTTTCCTGTGCCAAATAAACGGAAGTTAGAACCCAAACTGGGAATGTAGTGACATACATACAGAGATCTACATGACTTATGTTGTGGATAGCCCTGGAACTAATTACATTTGATGTTAATTCCCTTCTCCTGCCAGAGGTTGAAAACAAGGAATGAGTCAGCATTCAGGTGATTTCCTATAAACCTGCTTCCCACCTTAATTTGTAAAATAGAGGAGAGCTGATGATTGGGCAAAGAAAAGGGAAGATGGAGCAGAAGGTAGGAGAGAAGAAGGAGAAAATGGAAGAGGGAGAGGACACAGAGGAGGGGGAAGACTAAGAAAAGTGGAGTAGAAGCACATGGCCTGGAGAAACCACACGTTCATGGATGTGGAAGATGGTAGTGTAGCGGTAGATCAGCACAATCTAGGCACACAGCATGTATTCATATTAATTGAGTTGTGTTTTCATTGCCAGGGCATATTTGGATTGGAGATTTACCACAACAATGCTTACAAAATATGTTTAAAAATAAGAAGGCGGAGATGTCATTTTCTTCAGTGACATAACCATTAGTAAGTTACCCTTGCTGCAGTAAATAACCCTCACCCATGCTCAGGCAAGAACTCACACACAAAAAGAAGGCTAGAAAGTAGGAGCTACATGGATTAGCAGGATTAACATAGTAAAAATGGCTATCCTGCCAAAAGCAATCTACAGATTCAATGCAATCCCCATCAAAA
>NC_034595.1:19157081-19158208 GCF_900095145.1 Mus pahari | reverse complement strand
GAGGACTGTGGAAGGACTTTGGAACTTTGGGCCAGAAGATTCTTTTGGTGTTAAGAGCTCTGTGAGATGTTGTGTAGGAGCTCAGAAGATAATGTTTGAGAACAGTGCAGAAGATGGAGGCCTGGTTTGTGAAATTTCAGAGGGAAAATTTCAGGGCCATTGCTATTTTGGATTGTGAAGATTCTGTGGTTCTGGTTAGCTGGGGATGAAGAATCAGCTGTGATTAACGAGATACCAGAACCACCAAAGTGAAACCAGAACCACCAAAGTGAAACCTTTGTATTACTGGGACTATTGATACTGGTTAGCTGGAGCTAAGGAATTAGCAGTGATTAAGAAGAGACCAGCATCATTGAGGTGACATCTTCTGGGAAGTGTTTTCTGAGAGCACAGAGGCTGTGTTCCAGAGATAGCCAAGGTTGTACCTTGTGCTGTGGCTGGAATTAGTAATGTGTAAGGGTTTCCAATGTGGTACTGGTTTTGAAGGCATGAAGGGTTCATGCAGAGCATCTGAGGCCATGGCAGCACTGTGGGGGCCATGGAAGGCCACTGGTGAAGGTGCAGCCTCAGTTGCAATTGATGGCCCAGGACTGAAGGGGTCGTAGCAGCATTTTGGAGATGCCAGAACCACAGCAGCAGCAGTGAAGTACAGGCAGCTGGAGCTGGAGCCGAGAAAACAAGCTGTGTGCTACAAAGGGCATGGCTGGAAAAGTGGACCAAGCCCTTGGAGGAGCCCAGAAGATCATGAGTTGGATCCCAGACATTGGATGGTTGGAGATTGATTTTTGCTTTTGATTGTGATTGTGCCCTGATATTTTTCCCTCTTGAAGGAAGTTTTGTAGTGAAGCCCACAGTTAAAAGACTTTAAATTTTAAGGTACTTTGTATTTTAAAAGATACTGGATATTTTAAAGGGATTGAACTTTTATTTTGTAAAGACTATGGGACATTTAAAGTTATTTAGATCTTGGGGATGAATAAGAACTAAGGGTTGAGGTTTACTAGTGATCTGTTTGTATGTCAAGTTGACAAGGGGTCAATTGTACTGTCTGGTTTTTCATCAACTTGACACAGCTGGAGTTATCACAGAGAAAGGAGTTTCAGTTGGGGAAATGCCTCCATGAGATC
>NC_034595.1:19155126-19156911 GCF_900095145.1 Mus pahari | reverse complement strand
CGAATAAACCCTTTCTTCCCCAACTTGCTTCTTGGTCATGATGTTTGTGCAGGAATAGAAACCCTGACTAAGACAGTCCTCTATAGGATAGAACACAGAGACTCCAATGGAGGAGCTAAAAAATTTACCCAATGAGCTGAAGGGGTCTGCAACCCTATAGGTGCAACAACAATATGAACTAATCAGTACCCCCAGAGCTCGTGTCTCTAGCTGCATATATAGCAGAAGATGGCCTAGTCAGCCATTGTTGGGAAACGAGGCCCCTTGGTCTTGCAAACTTTATATGCCCCAGTACAGGGGAACACCAGGGCCAAGAATTGGGAGTGGATGGGTAGGGGAGCAGGGTGGGGGGAGGTTATAGGGGACATTCCAGATAGCATTTGAAATGTAAATGAAGGAAATATCTAATAAAATAATTTTAAAAAAAAGAGAGTAGGAGCTAGACCAATTCCGAAGGAAGGGTTTCAGAGGGAGAGGGGAGTGAGGGTGAAAATGGCTAGAATTTATTATAGAAATATGTGAAATAGTCAACAATAAATATTTGAAACAAAATGCAACCATGATTTTCTTCAGGCTGATAGAGATTATTTTCTCCTGTTCTTTTCTTTCTGGACTTCCCAAAGAGTGAGATATATATTATTCCATTATTAGGACAAAAATCATAAAATTTATTAGCAGGAAATTGCTTTTATTCTCCTATATTAGGCAGAAAACATGTATCTTCAGTCTTTTAGCAATGGCACAAAAACCAAAACCACAAAAGGCCAGGCATTTTGTGAAAATACTGCCCACTTGGGAGTGACTGGACCCCGCTGTACCCAAGCATTCTTCCTGGTCGGTCATTAAGAACTCTCTGATTTGAGTATGTACTCAACAGTCTCTAAACTGTGAGGCCTGAACAGGTTTTATAAAGCGACCAACTATCCTAAGGTTGTTACAACAGCCAAGGGCTCAGGTTGGCAGCCAGAAAGCTTGCATCATTTCCTCTACTATCTGGCACAAATCACCCTCTTTCTGGCCTCAATGTCCCAGTAATGAAATGGGGAGATTATGTGGGACAATCTCCGAGTCCTCAGCTGTCACTTTGATTCTTTTCTTTTCTAGTGACCCAGTTCACAGTTCTTTATGACAGAATATTTGAGAAAATCATCTCTGAGATGGAAAGACCTTCTGTCTCCCGTTAGAGATGGCTCCAAGCACCTGAACATTTTTTTTCCTCCATGGCCACATTTGTCACATGAATGCTTTTACGCTCTGGGTGCCCAAGTGTCTCATTCTTTTCAGAACTGGAGCCCCTAATTCTGGTCTTAGCTCTTCTCAGGAAGTTAGCAGAACTATTTGGAGTAGCTGATGAGCATCATGCACTAATGTTTCTGCTTTAGTACAAATAATTTAACCACTCTGTGTGTGTGTGTGTGTGTGTGTGTGTGTGTGTGTGTGTGTGTGTGTGTCCTAATGCCAAGGGGAGAAAATGACATCCGCAAACCCTTTGCTCACACACAGATAAAGCCCTTCATAGACCTATTCTATAGATACAAAACCAAAGCAGATAATAGAGTATTCACAGGGTATAGACATTCTAGGTGCCAGTGTCTTGTGTTTTCTTACCTTCTTCTTGGATACATCACTTAGAATATATATACATACATATATATATATATATATATATATATATATATATATATATATATATATATATATATTCTATAGAATGTACAAGCTAGTCACTTGCTTTCAATGATATCTTTCTCACCATCTCTGTGACCCTTTCCTTGCTGTTGTGGC
>NC_034595.1:19145258-19153966 GCF_900095145.1 Mus pahari | reverse complement strand
CTCTCTCTCTCTCTCTCTCTCTCTCTCTCTCTCTCTCTCTCTCTCTCTCTTTCTTCTTTCCGAATTAGAAAGCACATTTTACGTTAAGGCAAAATCTTGTTATATATTTCTTTAATAAACTCTATGCAGACAAATTAGAAATCTATGTAAACTATCAGAATTATAAACATAAAAATTAAGGATTCGTAGGGAATAGGTTCAAGAATGTGTGTATTAATAGTGGCCTCTCCCTTGGGCTTGCAAACTTTATATGCTCCATACAGGGGAATGCCAGGGCCAAGAAGTAGGAGTGAGTGGGTAGGGGAGCAGGGTGGGGGGAGGGTATAGGGGACTGTTGGGATAGCATTTGAAATGTAAATGAAGAAAATATCTAATAAAATAATTTAAAAAGTAGATTAACATAAAAAAATAAAAGATCTGTTACACTAAAAAAAGAAATGAAAAGAAAGAAAGTTAAAAAAAAAGTGGCCTCTCTAAAAGAAATTCAGTTCTACTCAGGGTCTTAAGTATTTGCAGGTCTCTTACTACATTTTCCTGAAACATATGAGGTCCCCATGACTATCCCCACTTCATATGATAACACCTGGAGAATAAGGATAACAAAGGAACTTGGTCAAAATCATACTAGCAGAAAGTAATAATAATCATGATCTAAACTTGTCTGCTTCCCCAATTCCCCTACCCATTCTATAATGTTATAGTTCGTGAATTATTTTCTTCAATGAGTTCTATAAATTTCAAAGACTTCTACAAATGAGAGTTTCCTCACTCTAATCATCAACTCAGTATATTATATGCCTGTTTAAGTGTTTATGATGGTAGGAGACTGTAAGTCCCTAAAAACATTAGCAGTATTCTATTCATCTGTGTCTCCCAATCATCCAGCACCATGATTCAAGTTAATAGTGTAAGAAACATGTCATCACTTGTCTGAGACTGGCTCATCCCAGCACACTGCCATTGATTCACCTATGACCACTGTTGGTTCCCATCATGGCTTGCTCTAAGGAGAACCAAGTTCACAGGGAGTCTAATCTGTGTTTCATGACTGGCTTTTGCATGTGTGTTCCAAATTCTCATTCATCCAGCCTTTGTGCCTGCAACTCTGTATGTTAAATTTGTCTTCCATTATTTCTCATTTAGAGTGTAAGACAAATCTTAGTAAGATGGAGCTAAGAATAGTGCTGAGCTCATATATATGAGTACACACACAGACACATACACACATCTACACACATGGCTTCAAGTTGAGCAATGACTCTGCCATGTAGCTTCTACAGCAAACGCATTGTTACATTCATATTCAACAACAAAGCATAAGCTCCTTTCCATTTTAATTCTCCAGCAGATAATCTGTAGACAGATTATTAAAGGTACACCCTTTCATATAGTAAATAAAACTGGATTGGAAAAGGAAGGGTTGGCTTTCTACATGTGGTCTCTTCCCTTGGTGCCCTTTCCTGTAGTCATAATCATCCATCTACCCATCTATCCATCCATCCACCTATCTGTCCATTCATCCATTCATCCATCCATTCATCCATACATCCACTTCCATCTATCCATCTACCCTACCCATCCAGATAGTACACTTTATGAAAGAACGGGCCTTTAATCAAATAGTCACTTGGTGCTATTATAGAAAAGCTTTTGAACTTGTCTGAGGTTGCTCAGTGAAAATGTCCTGGAGGAAATAACATTCAAATGGAGATCACAATCATAAATAAGAGTTAATTACATGGGGTAAGAGAGAAAAATGTTTAGAGATAGGAAACAACATGGAAAACATTGCTGTATAGAGCTTTATCCCACATCCAGTCAGTACTTTGAATAATAATTCATTTCAGACAATAAAAAATTCTATCCTTCAGAACATAGTTCAAAAATCATCTCTAACCACTCTTGTGCTTTTTCTAGTAGTCTCTGAATGCTCTATGCTTCCATACCCTCTTGTACTCGTTTTATATATAGTTTGGTCCATAATGTTAGATTTTTCATCTTTATCTTCTTTATTATCACTGTAAGTTTTCAACAGATTAGACATATGTCTTCTGGATTCATACCCCAAATTTCCTACAAAAATGTCTGGCAACTCACAGAAAAATTTATCAATTATATGATCAATAAATATTCAGCAAAATGGTTAATGGAATGGTGTATGTTGAGAGAATATATGAGGGACAAAATATCACAGGTGACTTGATGTCATTGTATAGAGTTTAATATCTCACTCATGATCCCAGCATTTATTTCTCTTCTGAGCATCCTTTTATTTTCAATAAAACACCAAGTATTAGCTCTAAACTGAGAAGGACAGAAGAAGATGAGGGGTTACGAGTGATAAGCATCATTGTCAGGGTTCAGTGCCCAGCAGTGATAGAGGGTCTTTTGGCTCAGTGCTGAGTCAAAGGAGGGATCAAATTCTGCTGTCACACTGAATGACCAGACTGCCATCTCAGCATAATGAGTGCTCAGGTAACTAAAGATGTCTTTCTCACAAACACAGCACTGATTCAGAAACATAAAAAGAAGCAATGGTGGCAAGGCTATGGCCATATTTTATCATTCTGGATGAAGCCTGAAGGAATGGGAGTTCTTGAAGACTACCATGGTGCCTATCATGATAAAAACATAAATGATCACTAGCCACAGAAGAAAGACATCTGTTGCTCCTAATGTCTTGTGACACAGGAAATGGCTATGAGCAGGTGATAGAAAGAATGGGAGACAAACCAGCAGGCTAGCAGTCAGAATATCTGGGCTCATGCTTCAAATCTTTGGCTATCATGGTGTACAAACATATACCCGTCTATCCATTTCTGACTCTAATTTTCCTGTTCATGTAGCAATTGGGTATAGCTAGATCATGTTAGGAATATTCTCAGTTTTGGAGTTCCCCCAAATTCTCCTGAAAAGAGTTGCCTGGGTCTATTTCCCCATTTTTTTTAAAAGAATTATTTGGTTTAGATGATCTCTTTATTTAAAGAATATTTCCAGTTCACAGAGATTTTTCTAGAATATTATCAGGATCCTCTATGTGAAGTCTAAGACTACAGAGCTTTGATACCCATTTGGGTTGTGGGACTCCTTTTCAGCTCCACCTGAGAAGACTGGGAACACCTGTTTCTTTCTAGACATTTTTTTAGGGACAATGTGTTGTCTCTTCTCAGGAAGTGTCAAGGAAGTGTCAGACTAATGCAGAGAAGTCACTTTGGTTTCCATGTAAACCTTTCCCCAAGAACACAGCTGCATCCCAAGAACTTACCTGCTGCCCCTATCCCCAAACTGTCACTGCTGGAGCTAGCTCTCCATAATCCCAAGGCTAGGAAATGGTTTAAGTGGGAAGTCAACAACTTTGAGGGTCAGAAAGGATCTTCTACTTAAACGCAAAGGTTCTGTTAAAAGTGTCCAGATTATTTCTGGTACTAAAGGATTACTAAGTGACTAAGAGGTAGAGCCAGATAGAATTCACCTAAAAGAAAGGGTCATTAGGAAAATGAAAATTAAAAGAAAGATGTGACACTATACAAGTATTTGTATATTATAAATGACATATTGCTATTATAGTACCTGCTATATTATTTATGTTACATAAATATGGTTTCTGTATCTTATTTGCCTTATACCCATGTGCACATGTTGTGAGGGACCGGCCATATGTGTGCTTCTGCATGCAAGCCTGACATTGATGTCATGTATACTTTTCAATTCCTCTCTACCTTATTTTTTGAGCCAGGATCTCTTAGTAAATCTCAGGTTCACTGTAATGCTTGACTGGTTTGCTTCAAGGATGCTCCTGAATCTATCTCCATGATGCTACAATTGAAAGTATAAACCACATTGCCTGATGTTTTGTTTTGTGTGAGTGCTGGATCTGAACTCATGTCCTCAAGCTTGCATATTAATCACACTTCTGGTTGACCATCTTTCTATCGCCTGTGTTCCAAAAATGTTTGGCTCTAGGCTTTGCAGAAAGAAAAGCTTGCCTTGGACTCTCAGAACTGTTATATACTCACTTTATTTTTTGAGTATGCTTCTTCATACCTCTCTATCCGGATTCTATCATCTGTAGAATATAATGATATTTCTGATTCATTCTTAACAACTCTCCCAATGCATGTGTACACAGCTTAGCAGGTATAGTAAATTGTAACCATCAAAATCAAAACAACACCCTAAGTGCTTCTTCTGAGCTTAGACATCTCTTCTTGTGACTCACCTCACAGCCTTTGACACAGTGGATCAGAGCGGGGTGGGGATACCACTGGAGACCAGCAGTGCAGACGATCCTCTGCAGAGAGATGGAGAAAGGGATCAGGTGGGTTTGGGCTTGGGAGGGAACCAACTTTTTGTTGGCAGCACATTAAAGCACCTCACCTCTTTTAGACTATCCAAATCCTGACCTCACCCTGGTATTTACATGAAGAAGTTGCCCAAGTACTTGCAAAAACAGGAGCCCTAAGATTAAAATAATATTTGTTTTCACCGTACGTGTCATGGTTCTTTATTGCTGTGGCAAGAATAAGGGTTAAGGAGAAGCAGACTTGTGGGGAAGGAAACACAAGAAGAAAACCCTTTCAGAAATTTTCTGTTTGACCTTTGGCTTGTTGGGGACAAGGTAAGAGAAGAAGGGTCTCTCTCTCTCTCTCTCTCTCTCTCTCTCTCTCTCTCTCTCTCTCTCTCTCTCTGTGTGTGTGTGTGTGTGTGTGTGTGTGTGTGTGCAAGTGTGTGCGCATGTGCATGAGCATATGTGCGTGTGTGTGTGTGTGTGTGTGTGTGTGTGTGTGTATGTGTACACATTAGTGACTATAGTAGAGACATTAGTGAAAGGTAAAGAATGAGGCTTCTCCCGGTATAAGCTCCTTCTCCCACAACAACCTGAAGATCATATCTTATTGGAACTTGTAGGATCTGTCTCTCCTTAAGAAAACAGGTTTGTTTACTCTGTGTTGAGTTCTAATAAATCCAAATATCTGAGTGCAGGACTGTGACTTTGTGTCTGAAGCACGTCTGCAGTGATGCTGCTGTAGGATTTAATTATCCGAGAACAGTGGGACTGGCTCAGGAATGGGGGGATCTGTTGTGGCGCTTCAGAGTTTCAAAGAACCTTCTTCTATCGTGTTCTGCTGATGAATTCCGGAAGCTGCACACACTTTTGTTTCACCGAGAACCGGTGCCTCTGCACTGAGACACCTGTCCCATTCTGGCATCTGAAGAATCTTTATCTGTCCTCTGAATATCTCCTCATCTCAATTCCTCAATGGTGTTTTTCACAACCATGTCAGACAGAACACAATCACACTCACACACACACACACACACGGACACACACATTCACACACACGTGTGTGCACATACGTGGTGTATTGTTTTAGCACTAATAACTACAATGATGGTAATAACATTTAAAATATATTGAGTACATTCTTGGCATCGATACCTTCTGCATTATCTTATTTTTTTTTCTTACTACCAAGCTGTGAGGTAGGCATCAATCTTGTGTCATAAATTTCCTAAAGCCCATAGTTGTTCAGTGGTGGGATCCAGGATTTAACAATACCAATTATTCTGGGAAGGATTTAAGTTAACCTATTACATAAAATCCAATGTGACAATATTTCATAACATAGATGAACAATGAAAGATAAAGCCAAAAAGATGACATAGTATCCAGGATAGGATAATCATAAAATTCCTAAATGCCCCCTTTTAAAATTTCCCATAGAAGCCTCTCTTTTCATGTAGCATTACAACTGTTTCTTTAAGAAAATGAAATGTCTGCTTGTTTATGGAGCTAAAGATAGCTATGACTTGGACCAGCCATGAAAATATGGAAGTTATATGTATGGGAAGGGATTGCTCTCCTGGCTGAGTGCCAGTTGATTAATTTAATTAAGAAATGAACAGTCACATGGGCCAGAAAGTGGGAAATGCATGAGACCATCCTATTCTCTCCCTGAGGGCAGACTTACATGAGAGCCAAAGTGTAATTAGTTTCTTGGCACGCTTCTAACAGAGGAAGTCACATGACCCCAATCTAAGTAAGGTAACTTTCTTCTCCGTTCTACAGCACTTCAGGTTCACAAATTGGATATCCTTGCCTGAGACAGTGCCTGACTCTCATAGATTACTCAGTAAATAGCTTTGTTTTATTTTATTCTAAATAAAGGAATGGATCCATCTCATAATGGAGATTATTTTTTTCCAGTGGACAATAATTTCTCCATCTTTCTTATTTCTTGAGTGTCAGAATATCAGTGATGTCAGTCACAGTGGCTAGTTGGCATAGTCTGAGTTAAAATTAATATCTTGTTCAAAAAGCATAATGTATACACACTATCTTGCCTCTGTCAATAGGTAAAGTCATGGGATTTTTGCCTTACCCACCCCTCTTTTTTGAGAAAGGGTTTTACTCTTATAGCCCAGGCTGGCTCAAATTTGAAACACTCCTGCCCCAACTTTCCAAGTGTTGGAAAGATCTATGCTGCAACACCAGGGCCACCATGGAATTTGAAATAAAACACTTATGTGTAAAGTTTTAACTTGAAGTGCTGGTAAAATTTTTGTGCCATGTGTCCTGAAAAAGCCATAAGCTTGCTATGATGACATGTTGAGATGAGCAAATACTAAGAATGGCTTCCTAGACAAAGCACCCAAGCTTTCTGAGAGTGGGCCTCACTTTCAGATATCTCTGTATTGCGCAGAGCCAAGCATGGTGTCCAACTGAAGAACGTGTGAGGCGATGTCAGTGTGTCCCACATTCATTTCTGCTTCTGCAGCCCAGTCATAGGGCCAAAGTTGACAAGCCCACCTGCTTTACTTCTCTGAGGAACTCTAATAAGACTTTCTTCTATGAGTCTAAGAGTTTGTTCACAACCTAAGCCCGTGGATACTGGAAAGTATTTAGTAAAAGGTTCAAGTAAAAGAAAACAGCCCTGTTAGGATCCACCGGGGACTTGATAACCATTTTGCCCTCCTTTCTTGAGATCTAATTTCATCCTCTGTAAGAGTGTGTTGGTGTGGTTGCACAAGGTTCTGTCAGTTGAGGTTTATTTGACGTGAGTTCAGAAAAGGGACTTTTGTGCTATCTGCATAAGCCTATTTATCTTTCCAAGTGTTTGCACTTTCCACTGCTACTCAAGGCTGCATACCCCACCTGTTTGCCACAGGGTTCCTCTGTGTGCTAGGGAAACCAAGAAAGGCGACTGGCAGTGAGAGCCAAAGGAGAGGCTAGACTGAGTGCACCATGAACTGGGAGACCCTGTGAGGCACCTCAAATGTCAGCCTTTTTCTTAATGTCAATGAGACATCAGGCCCAGTCAGAGTTATTCACATGAGGTCTTGCAAGAGGGCTTTCACTTTCTGCTTTGGGATGGAGGAAGATTGGATTATCTTCTCTTCACGGCTGTAATTTCCATCCTCACAACATCAGCAGAACTAGAGAAACCATCCGCAAAAGTTCGCTAAGTCTTACTTGGGAGCTGATGGGGTTTTAGAACTTAATTGGGTCAGGAAAGATCGGGTATAATCAATGAACTATGTGTTGATACATTTATAATTCACTAGACTCTTGGGAAATAGTAGAAACTTTAAAGGTAGGTCCTGATTTGAGGAAGTAGAAGCTAGGCCATGACTTTGGAGAGACTAGATCTTATCCCAGATCCTCTCCTCTGTTTCTCTCTGACTCCTGTCTGCTATGATGTAAGTAGCTCTGAGACATCCCATGTCCTCACCATAACATTTGACTTCTTACCTCAAGGGTTCCTCACAGCATCACTGCCATCACCACCGTCATGATCACCACCAAAATATTAGCAGAGTCATTATCAACTCAGTCAACAGCACTACCACCACCATCACCCTTGTCCTCAGCACAAAATCTTCTCTTAAGTGAATAGTCTCCAAGAACAGTGCCTACATCTCATTGACACCTCATCAGAACTCTGAGAAAACTATTTTGACTCTGGAAACTGTAGCAATATGAAAATCAACAAGTTGTTCCAATCACATACATAGGAAGTGACCATCAACAAGTAAACCTATCTTTGTCATATTTCAAGGTCTAGGCTTCTAACTCTCCACTCTTCAAACCCCTAAAATTATGATTTTCAAGTATCTCCATTTTTGACTAATGAGAAAAGCCAAGGTTTGGAAAGGTAGAAAAGCTGAGAGGCCGATGTAACAGCAGGGAACAGCATTTACCTCACTGGGCTATGATGCGACAAACGGAGGGAGATGGTATGAAAGAGCAATAGCAAACTACATAATGCATACTTCATCCGTAAATAGGCATGCTTATTTCCTTTTTCTTTTTTCTATTCACCTCTTCCTTCCCTCCATTCTTTCTAGAAGTAATTGTAAAAACCAAAGACTCGGTCACCTGGAATGATTAGATACTTATGTTGCTAGAATAATACCTTCTACTCTGGGACACTCCTGATAGTCCTAGCAAGGGGTAGTGTACGCTAGAGACCTTCATCAGAACAGGGGAAAATCTGTGTGGAATAGGCTCTTTCTCATCCAAAGGTTGTAAGCCAGTAGCTTCCAGGCTACACAAGCCACAGAAATGTTTGCTTTGGCATACTAGTATTTTAGAGAATTGAGGTTATTCAAAGCAAAAAGATATTTTGACATTAACAAAGCTTCATATTCATCACACACACACACACACACACACACACATACACACACACACACACACACACACA
>NC_034595.1:19114957-19145233 GCF_900095145.1 Mus pahari | reverse complement strand
ACACACACACACACACACAAGAAAATGTGGCCACACAAACCCACATTTCCACATTGCTGTATTTTGTAAGAACCAACTCAATCTGGCGATAGCTTTTTAACCACAGTGTCCAAGTTGGGGGTGGGGGCGCTGTGAGCAGGTTAGTGAGTGAAATGCTTGCTGTGAGAAACTGACAACCCGAGTTCAATCCCCATAACCCACAAAAAGGTGGTTCTCACTTCATAAGCTTGTTTTCTGACTTTGACAAACACATAGAGGAACATCACACACACACACACACACACACACACACACACACACACACACACACACACCATACACATGATGATAGCAATGACATCTTTCCTGCTTTCCTATAATTACTAGCATCTCCTACAGCATGAGGAGATACATGCTAGGTACAAGCTAGAGGTATTTCTATCTCTTATTGGATTTGTACCACCTCATTTTTTCAAGGAGAAGAGTCTACTGTACTTGTGTACCTGAAGAGTTTATGGTATATGTTCATCAAGGGTTATTGAAAAAGGAACGACCTACTTAAAAATGGTCTCTTTCATAATATCAGTTAAGTGTGGTTACGACGGAAACTCATAAGACAAACTATATGAATCCAATTATATGAAGTACAAAAGGAGGTACCATTAACCTATAGTGATAAATACATAAACACTAGTTGCCTTGGTGATAGAGGTCACTTGATAAAGTTATGTATGATCTCCTGACTATCTGGAAAGTTTTACAGTCTGCTATGGTAGTGGTTACCCAGGCACACACAAGCATAATAACTTACCGAGTCCCAAGCTTAATAAGGGCATATAAATTTCATGTTAAGGAAAAGGAGGCCACATTCTCAACACCAATAAAATTTTTGTTTAAGTTGGGTTGTACATACAGCAGTGTCTGCTGTAGTTCTCTATCTTTCTGAGTTTCTGAAATATTTCCAGTAAACACTCCAGCTACCAAAATTAATATGATTCTCTGTATAAAATAACATACAGAGCAAAATGTTCAGCTAGCTTCCCCTTCTACCCCACATGCCTGGGTCTATGTGTCCTTGAGCTTCAAACACCTCACCTGTGCCTAACTCTCATTTCAAAAATAGGGGAAATTGTGATGTAGAAAAACAATAGAATTTGTACCAGAACATGCAACATGAATATGCCACGTGATAATTATTTTTCTCATGTCTGTGATGAGATTGCTGACAGAAGTAAAATTATGGAACTCTTTACTATTTACTGTAGCTGAGGGCTGCATGGGATTCAGGGGATGACAACTGCTTGTGTCTTTCCAACCTGGTGTTCAGTGATAAGCACTGAGGAGCCTTGACATCCTACATAGTGGGAGAGTTTACACCAGAGATCTGGGGAGTGCCACAAACCAGAGCTCATAGGTTTGCATGTGTATGTGTGCATACATGTGAATGTGTGTATGCATGTGTACAGCCCTTCTTAATAAGCATTTGCCAGAACATCCCGTACAAGCAATCAATAAATGCTTTGCCTTTGTTGTTATTCTCCATCCCATAGGAGCTGCAGGGGTGGCTACAATAAACTGCAACTTCATGGTGAGGGGATCCTTCTCTGAGATTTCATTTCCTCCACTGAAACAATAGGAATCCAATTTCAGCTACTACATAGAGATGCTTATGTATAGTGTGTGTGTGTGTGTGTGTGTGTGTGTGTGTGTGTGTGTGTGTGTAGTGTGTAGGGGTAGGTGGGTGGATGGCAGACTAGGTACATGGCAGAGATGGATGGGAAATGACTGCTCATAGCAGGTATCTATTAAATGTCAGTTCTGGTCTCACACTCTTACCCTAGGGCAAAGGTGGCTAAATGGGAGCAGAGCCACACTTGCCACCATCCTCCTCACAGCCATACATGAAGCCACCTCTTAGAAGACCGAGGAGCCATCCAAAAGCTCCCTGTGTCAGGTTGGAGAGGTCTGCACTAGCCTCCTGCTCTCACTGCTCAGGGGGCAAGGGTGCAGCAGAGGCCAGCATTGCTGCCTTATTCCTAGAAGTCATCAATCTATGCCCTTCACCCCCTCACTTTTCCTACATTTTCCCCCTTTTGGATAATGAGGCCTCCAGAGACTGGTGGGGATCTGAACCTCGTTATAGCTCTCTTGGTAGTCCAGCATCAATAAAGGCAAGCAAACCAGGGGGTGGGGGTGGGGAGTGAAGCTGTGACAGGCAGCGGGTGGGCAACTCAAGAAGGGGGGCTGCTTGTGGTCTTTCAAATCCCTGAATTTATATCATGATGAATTATTACTGAACACTTTAGTACCCAGAGTTCATAGAGGAAAAGGTAAGAATTCACTTAGTGGGTAAGAAAGGACTTAAGTAGGAACTGGGCCAAGCCTCAGCACTGAGTTTGTCAGGGAATTCTCTTGTGTGGGAGGCACTCCTGTTTAGGAGCATGTGAGTAGTGTGGGGGAAAGTGGTGGGAGTTTCTACTAGTCTGGAGTACTGATCAGTAGGTCAGGGAGCAGACTCACGTGCTTGACCTGCTCTTCAGACTATAATCTTCAGGTTTTCTACTGTAAACTCTGGGGCTTGGGCTGAGAGACCAGCAGCTTTCTGGGGTATCTTACATGTAAACAGGATCTGTGGCTACTGCTGTTATGTATTCAGCTGTATCAAGCACATTGGGGAATCAGAGTGAATTAATCCCCTTATTGATCTGGTTAAGAATGTGGAAAGGTACCCTGAGACATAGGAACCTAAGGTTAGGCAATAAGGGTATACTGTGTAGAAACTGAAAGAAAGGCAGATTGGGGATGATGGAAGTGTAGAAGGGAGAGGCTGAACCTGATGAAAGAGATGGAAAATGAGAGAAATTGAAACAATATTTCAAAGTAGAATCAGGATAAAAGTAAAACAAAGGGTAAAAAAACAAAAGTAGAGGCAGGAGAGCAAGAAGAGAAAGGCAGGGGAAGGAGGAAACGTGGACATTAGTGTAGTTGGATAGCTGAGGGGTCTGGCCAAGCCCTCATGGTAGAGTGCTGAGTAAGCCCTTGAAGAAAGTCTTCTCTCAGCTCATTTGAGAAACAGAACACCCTGTATCAGGTTATAGAAAGCTATCCAGATCTCCATCGGCAGTAGGCAGGCAGAAAGCAGCTCCGGAATCTCAGGCAGAAAAGCTGGTGGCTAGAGATACAGGTGAGACTTGCCTGCCCACCCTCTGATCCTACTGCCCCATCTTGCTCTCCAAGGTGAGAAGTCATCCTCAAAGGGATTCATGGAAACTTCAGAACTATGCTGTCCCGGAAGATGACAGTAGGTGCCGAATCATCTCTGGAACCACAAGAGGTACCACAAGAGGAACTAGGAACTAATGGTTGTCTTCAAGGTCAGCTTAGTAGTGGTACCACTTTAGGGCATCAGCAATCATGTGTCCAGGAGCCAGACAGCCTGGCTCCATGGCAAGGTCAGAACTGAGAATAAGCATCATGTTTGAACTGTCTTTCTGGTATACCTGAGATAGCAGATTCTGTGAGTACAGAGTACTGGCTGAGGTTTACGTCATCCTGTATGCAGAACTCCAGGTACCTGAATACAACACGAACTCTACCAACACTAAGCTGGACTAGTCACCTGTCCTGAATTTCCCATGATGGTTGCATTCTACCAAGTAAGGAAAGCATTGGGGAAATCTAGAAGAGATTGAGGCAATAGAAACTGCAATTACGCGGAGGTGCTAGAAACACAAAGCAGCCCTAACCTTATGAGTACAGAGGGATCTAGTTCTATGTCCCTTGCATATGTGCATTTGTCTCAATGTCCTCAATAGAATATTAGGAACCTGGTGGGGAAATAATACAAGGCTTTTAGGAAAAAAAGCTGATGAGGCATACTAAAAAAATTATAGATGGAAAACTGTGGTGAAAACATCCCTCAGAAAACAGATGTGATTGAATGAGATCCTCTACACAGAGAGATGAACTTGGATAGAGCAAAGGCACAGTAGGAGCTCAGCAGTGTCATTTTCTTCCCTGTTAGCCATAGCTGGATGTCCCTAGACACTCACCTGTACTCGTGTGGGGTTCATCCAGTGGGGTATGTCGCGCACTGTCAAGTTAGCTGGCAGGATGATGGACTCGCTGTTATGGTCCAGGCACGAGGTGACGCACTCTAACCCTAAGGGGAATCACAAGGTAAAGGAACGGCTCAGCCGGATCTCCAAATACCTACGTGGCGCCATGCTCATGGTAGGCGCTGCTTCTTTTCTCCTTTTTCCAGTTGACTTGGCTATCAACACAAGCAGGGGAAAGGAGAGAGTCACCTCAGATCCCTTTAGTTCCAGTCACCTGCCTCTGATCCAGTGAGCAACCCTCCCCACCGTGACTCACCCAGAGCTTCACTTTTCAATGTGTTGTCTCCACCAGAATGCCTGTCAAATCCTCCCTACAAGCCCCTCGGTGCAAAAACAGTGGGGCAAATCTTTCTAGCAAGTAACCTTTTCAATGAGCCATTCTAAACATCCCTTTACACACACACACACACACACACACACACACACACAAACATACATAGGTTATCCGGTGCCCTCCTTATTACAATATTAATATCATCTTCCATCTAAAAGAAAGGAGCAACTGGGTTTGCACATTTAAACGAATGTTAAGATCCATTTCACCATAACCTAGGAACACCGAGTACAGAAGAAGAGATGGCTTTCTGCCAGGTGGCTTTCTTATGTCATTCCACTTTCCTGAAAATCCAACATCATGTTGAGACAGGTGTCTTTGCCACCATTTCTTAGGTAGGGGAGCCAAAACACAGGAAGTCACCTTTCTCTTCTGCCATGCAAAAGGCCCAGGCTTAGACACGGATCTTCTCTTTTCAGGCTTGGTGTTGGGTAAGCTACAGCCACATAGAAAAGTGGGAATAGAGAGATAAAGAGAACAGTGAAGACGCACACACACACACACACACACACACACAGGCATGCACGCACACACAAAACCCCAAGAAATGAAGACACAAGAAGATAAACACAAATGATGACTAATGGGACTAGGGAGACAGATGTCACTGAGCTGTCAGAGGAATTCTGTGGCATGCCTTATGTTACTGTGAGACCAATTCTAAAGGAGTTTGGAGTGAACAGAGATGAAACAAAGCTGTCATGAGAAGATTATCTTGAAAAAAAAAAAAGATGTTTCCTCTGGATAGTAGACAATGAATGGCATTCTATCCCACGAAAGGAGGAAACGGCATGATGGGAAGAGGAAAAACTGGTTGTTCTCTGCCATTGTCTCTCCCTCTCTTTCTCCCTGTTTCTTCTGTCCTTTCTTGCTCTGGCTCCTCTCCCAAGTGCCAGACTCAGGACCAAGCTGCAATGTTGTGATATATGAGCCACAGTTGGCATCATCACAGAGTGCTGATTTCACCAGGACCTTGCTTCTTCTTCCCAGGAGGAGTGACTTCCCTTGGAGTTCATGCTAGGCACACATACATGTGGAAGGATCCAGAAAAGGTCAGAGTGACTCCCAGTGAGTCTTCAGTCACATGTTTGACCCCTACCTTGCCCTAATAAAAGGCTTATAAACAATCCCTTCTTCATAGAGAAATAGAATTCCTGGGTAATGTTCTTCCTGTGGCTAAATGAGAGCCACTAGACAGTAAGGAATAGTAGAGGGAAAATGGATTTTCCCCTTTTTTCTCTGCTTCCATCAGTATTCTCCTGATATACCCTTCTCTTTCTCCTTTCCCACTAGAGGTTCCCACCCACTGATTGACAACTCTGGACTATCCATAGGATGAGCATCCAGGGTACCATGGGAACATGGGTTTGAAGGGACAGGAAAGCGACATAGAACTGGTATCATAGGAATTTACTCTTTCCTGCTTTGACTGTATAAAAGTCCCACTGGGTGAACAAGGAATTCCACTACCCATCCTTTCTTCTGTCTCTAGACGGTTCTGTCATAGATGTTCACAGACATTCAAACTCATGAGGAATAATGGAAAAGAGGAAAGGTTGGCCTTGGGATACAACAGCCACTGTTTCAGATACTCGTTGCCCCAACTATCTAGAATGATTATGTGACCACAAGCCCTCTCCATAATTCTTCTGGTCTGGCCCCCCTTAGTTGTTCTGTAAGATCTTGATCAGGTAGAGCATACTGAATCCTTGCTATATTTTGACCCTGGCAGGAGCAAATACTGTAAAAATTGTGGAGGAGTTCTGGCACTAGCTCTAAGTTCAGATGGCAACAAATTCTGCTCTCTGACTTTCTGTGTTATCATCTTCAAAAAGAGATGGGCAACCACTAGGCACCTTCTATATCCAGACACAGACCTTTTTGCTCCTGTAGACACAGTGATAATTCTCAGCATGTTTCATAAAGAACATATTGGCTTTGTATATGTTCAGATGACCTTCTGTGCCAGAGAGTCCTGGAAATATTCCTATAAATCACACTGGCCCTGAGTAAGAACGTTTAATTCCCTGGAGGTCACACTTTGGTTAATTAGGAAATCATCTTAATGAGGTAAGATGCCCTTAAACCAGGTTCTATATGCTCTAAATTTCCCCCACAGAAGCCATGCACACACATACAAACTGAAGGTTGAAAAAGCCATTTATTCTCTAAAGGCAGTCTTGAAGAGAGGTGAGCCTTTGGAGTAAGCCAAACCTCAGGACTTGGATAAGTTCCCCTGTCCATTCAAGATTTTATCTCTCATCTGTCAAGGTTGGTTAAAAGGATCAGCAATGATGCCCTTTTGGGAACCAGAGTTTGACCAGCACCAAATGCTCTTGAGTGCTCTGCATGAGGTATAGTCTACAATTCATCATGAAAACAGCCGCAGTGGATCCTGTGGGCTGTCATACTTCCTGCTCATTGGTCTCTTGGTATCAGCTTCTTCTCCCTAGAAAATGTGACAATGTCTAGCAAATCTGTGGCTAAGCATCAGTTCCTCTGGGCACTTCTTTATCCCAGCTGGTCACTGACAGCTTTTCTGTACCATTGCTGTGCTCATTTGCCCACCATATATTATATACTAAGCCAGGATCCTGTTCCTGAGTTCCTTGGTGGGAAGGTAGAGTTTGTTTCGCTCTTCTCTGTGTCCCTCACAGAGTCAGGTTTCATATGGATATAAGCTCAGAAATGCAGCAGGCATTAGCCTAGGCTCATGGATGAACACACATATGCCACTGTTCCCCATCTAGATCCCTCTTACCTATGGCATAGCCATCAGGACACTGCAATTTGAGGTTACTGTTGAGTTGGTTTGGGGCTGAACACTGGCCTTGCATCTCTCGGCAGACGTGGAAGGAGCCGCTCCAAGTGCCATCTTTCCTGCAGTGAATGATGTTGCTGCCACGGCCCTGAACACCAGAGAAACACACTTAGGACATGACAGACTCCAGCTGTGCAAAGGACATGCATCGCAGAATGAAAGATGCCATTTCAATGCGTCATTCCCCCCCCCCCCACAGGCTTAAAAATTGTTCCAAAATAACTTGTATCTTATAGTTAAATCCCAGTCATGTTGAAACAGGGGCATTGTGAGTATCTTATGGAGAAACTGAGGACTCAGGAAAAAAAAAAAAGAAGAAGAAGAAGCTTACTCTAGTCTTCCCAAACCGAGTAATTTCAAGCTTTACTAATTTCTAGAATAATGGCCTTTGGGAAATTCCAGTTGGATTAATTATGCTTTATATTTGTTTTACATTATTGCTGTTTCCATTGAGAAACCCATCATCTACTCTTTGTATACAGACAATAAGATGTAAGAGTCAGGCAGGGCAGTCACAAAAAAAATGGTAGCTGTGCACTATGTTGTCTTTCCTTTTTAGATCCAGGAAAGGAACCCAGGTGAGAAGCTTTCTCTTCCAGCTATGATGGCCACAAGACAGTTCAGAGCAGGTTATTTAAGGTAAGCAATAGTTCATTTCTCATTCGTCTGTAAGTAAGTAAGAGAGTGCAGTTTAAAGATAGACCATTTCTTTATGACCCACTCAACACATGAAACCATAGCAGACCGGAAGTTTGATGGGGCTCCCAGAAGGCAAAAAAGATATGGAAGGACATTCCTGAAAGAGAGAAGTTCAGACACAAATGCAGGACAGTGCAGTGGCCATGGCTGAGGAAGGTGTGGTTCTGCTGAGATGTGAGGGTTGGGTAAAGCAGAACACAGTGCAGCAGGTGACTGGATTCTACTCCAGAACTCGGGGAGAACTACCATTTCCAGATGGATCAAGAGGCTCTGCAGGAGCCTGGAGGCTGCTTTGACTCAGCATCCCTGTGTCCTCAGAGCCTGCACGTAATGTAGGCCATTCAGTCTATTACTTGCCTCTCCGCCAATGCTTAGCTAAAGATGGGATGGGGATGTAGTTTTTTTTTTTTTTTTTTTTTTTTTTTTTTTTTAACTAATCAGGAAATAAATGGATTCATGGCCAGAAAAAAAAAATAAAGGCATAAACGTCTAAACAAATGAATGAGGGAATAAACAATGAATGTCTGGGAGATAGAATGTGAAAGGACTGATATGGACTGAAGCTGCCTTGTCTTTAAACACACACACACACACACACACACACACACCAGCTGCATGGAATCAGGACTAAGAAGAGAAAGGGGCCCCTCTTGAGGTCTATCCTGGGCCAGCAGGAGGTGGGCACCATTGCAAGAGAAGCTCCCCCACCCCCACCTATAGGAGAATGTGGCCCATTTGAGATTGCAGTTATGTGGAAACTAAGAGGGCCTCTTTAAGTGGCTTGCTGTGGGCTTGTGGCAAGCTTATGCAGTTTCATGGGACTTTAGAGAACTTGGACTTTCCCTCTTGGAGCCCCAAGCTCTAAGCCCCATGATTGTGCTGTGTCCTCAGGGGAGTAGGAAATTGACCCCAATTTCCTGGATCCTTGGCCTGGGACTACGATGCATTTGGCCTCCAGCCTCTTAAGACCTGCAGACCTCAGCACTACATGGGCCAGAGTTGGCTGAGGAGCAAGGCTTGCAGCAGAGGATGTATTAGAGCTAACTGGAAACTACTCAGGGAGTTTCAAGTCCCAGAGGCCTCACTGTGGAAGGTGGGAACATAAGGTACTGGTCTTACATTCTCAACACTCCCCCTCTCTCTCCTTCTTCTGCTTGGTTCAGCTGGTACTTTCTGTGGCTAAATCTGCCTTGAAAATATGGCACCCACCTGCTAAGACACTTCAGCCTTCAGAAGAAGGCAGGCATGTGGGCTAGCACTCCCATAGCTTCCATATGGAACACGGGAGATTTCTAGCCCCACCTCTTGGCTATATGTGTGCCCTTCATTCTCATCAAGCAAACCTATCATTCCCCTGCTTGCATCTCTGGCTTGCCACCCTTCACACCTTTGCTTTTTCTGCTCCCTCTAAATGGCAGCTTGGCAGGAGCTGCTAGATGCTCCAGTCTCTGCTAGGGCTACTTCCTGTAGCGCTCAGCACTCGCTGACCGTCTGACAGTGAGGATATCCTTGCTAACGACTCTGTCTAATTTGAGCACAGATGAGCCAATGTAGTTGAGCATCCAACCTGAGAGCACTACTTCTGTGGGTGTTGTAAGGGAACCAAACCAAGTGAGTGTGTTTGGTTCCAAATGTACAAGCCAAGTCCCAGCACAAGACATGACTTTACCTGCTAAAGTAACATTTTGAACAAGAGGACGGTGCATCCTTTACCAAAACTACATTCCTCTCTGTTCTTATGTATGTCTATAAAAGTCATGTTCCACTCTCTTTATACCCCCTATCTATTTAGCCAAGAAAGCCACATAGAGCTGAAGTTGTTTACAACTATATTATTGGAACTACGATATGCTCAATGTTCTAAAGAATTATTTTAACTACTGAGTGGAAGAGAAACCATATCCTATGTCAAATCTGAAAACTCAGGCTCACTACAGGAAAAAAAAAACGAGGAATGCATGCTATAGTGGTGGTTTTAACTGTACCAGTTCAAACGTCAGCTCTGCAATAATCCAGCTCTGGGACCTGAGAGAGTTTATTCATGTACTTGTGCTTCCGTTTCTTCAACTGTTAAGGGGCATGGAGTCTTTGGCCTAAAGGAGTCATCATGGCAACCAAGTGATCAATTTATGGAAGTGTTTAAGATCTAACATGCCTTCACAGAGCTATGCGTTAACCATGGCTCCTAACTTCCCTGCTGCAATCACTGTCTCTAGGGAACTTGGGAATCAAGGCAACCCTTTGTGCCTTCTCTACTTTGGAAAGGGAACAAATAAAGGGGAAAGAAAGACAATGGGTAGAGGAAAAAATAACCCAGATCATGACAGAGGCTGTTATAGCATCAAAGTCACCCAGAGGCAGGGAGCAGGGGACAGAGTGAGCATCAGCTATGAAATCTGGATCTACCACATCCTTCCTACTTGTATAAGACAGCACACTCCCCCTTCCCCCCAAACCCTTCCATGTCTGCATGTGTAAGTAGAACAGAAATGCCCAATGCATGTATGTGAAAGAATTGGTATGAAGCAACCATGCACATGTCATGAGTATCTCCGGGAGTAAGGATGAGCTGGGGGAAAAAAAAAATCACTTGTGCTGTTATTTGGTTTGAGACCTGACTCTGCTGGTAACTTGTGTAACTTTCCTTTTTGGGTGTCAGCGGAGCCATCTGTAAGCTAAGTAGGTTGCATGACAGTCTCTGAGCGTTTGCCAAAGTCTCATGGCACATGATATTGCAATTTCTCTCTCTTTCTCAAGGTAACGCTGAAACGAGACACTGCTTCTGCTCCCATAGAGTATATAACCATGGAATTCTGCTTCCACGGACAGAGCTCATATAGTCTGAGCCAGGTCCGTGCTATCAGAGCAGAAAGGACTACACAGTCACCCTCTGTCTTCCCTGGGTAAGCTGTTGATTCCACTCTTCTCCTTCTTGTCTTGCAGGAACTCCTGCTGAGTTCTGCAGATCCATTATTAGATGTACTACTTGGCCTATGAAGCACTTAGCCTTTGTCTTCTCATGCTTCAAGCATCTGCCATAGACCCTGATCCTCTCCAAAGACCCACAGCTTCTCTATACAGTTGCAAAACTCCTGCAGAGCTTTTCACTATGTCCTCGGACTACATTATCTCTCCACACATTCAATACCTTCTAAGTCCCATTAAGTCTAGAGAGGATTAGCACTTCTTATTTCTTGCCAGCTGTCTGGAGAACAAACTTCACCCTTTGCCACCAGCCTGCCTGGCAAGGGTCTGGGGACAGTGGGCAAGAATGGCTGAGTAGTCTCAATACCACCTACAAACTCAGTAGAGGCAAAGATTTGGATGCTGTAGGTCTCTCTTCTGTATCTATAGAGTGGCTAGATGATTTATTGGGGAGGGGGTTGTTTTGAACTACCAGAATGAAAAAAAAAATCTGTTAACACCAATCTGGCACCCTTAAAATCCTCATATTAAAAAAAAATCAATGTTATGACCGGGTGTGGTAGCACACACCTTTAATCCCAGCACTCGGGAGGCAGAGGCAGGCAGATTTCTGGGTTCAAGGCCAACCAGGCCTCACAAAGTGAGTTCCAGGACAGCCAGGGCTATATAGAGAAACCCTGTCTCAAAAAAATAAAAATAAAAAAAATCAATGTTATGACCGGGTGTGGTAGCACACACCTTTAATCCCAGCACTCGGGAGGCAGAGGCAGGCAGATTTCTGGGTTCAAGGCCAACCAGGCCTCACAAAGTGAGTTCCAGGACAGCCAGGGCTATATAGAGAAACCCTGTCTCAAAAAAATAAAAATAAAAAAAATCAATGTTATGATTATTTAGGCTTCCCAACATGATTTAGTCTAAGGGACAGGAATGCTATGAACATCAGAACTGAAATGTCAAATATTTAAGTATGA
The DNA here is from genome assembly GCF_900095145.1 of Mus pahari. NCBI lineage: Eukaryota > Metazoa > Chordata > Mammalia > Rodentia > Muridae > Mus > Mus pahari. The sequence continues at coordinate 19,133,386 of NC_034595.1, read as the reverse complement.
GTATGTCCATTTAGATGTGAACTATGAGGCTAGACATGATAGCTCACGCCTAGAATCCCAGCACTGAGGAGACAAGGGAAGAAGGGCTGTCATGAGGTCAAGGGAGGCCTGCCTGGCCTACACAGTGAGATCGTGTATCAAAAACAAATAGCTAAAATACCATGGTTGAGAAAAGGTCTCCTGTTTCATACAGCTGAGGCTTGCCTCAGACTCACTGTGTAGTCAAGGCTAGCCTTGAACTGCTAATCTTTCTGCCTCTACTTCCCACATGTAGGGATTAATTACAGGTCTACTTCACATTTTTAAAAAAAAATGTTGTGATATTAAGTGTAGTTTAATATTTAACTACCTGTACATTCTAACCCTATTCTAAATACTTCAGTTACCTGTGTCTGGAGACACAGCGCAGATCTGGGAGACACAGATTCTATTTGGGCAAGTGAAGAAGTTTCCACACAGCTCAGATGGGTAAGTGCCACCTTTGTGACTTTGGGGGAGGTAGCCAGCATAAGGCTATCTTCCAATCTATTGCCTGTGGTTTTAGGGCTCTCTGGAAGCTTAAATAAGTAACAGAGCTCTCTCTGCTGCTCTGGCTGTAAAAGCAGACTAGTCTATTTGTACTTTCCTGGGGGCTGCTGCCTACTGAGGTATATGCCCACTCACCAAACCTCTCTGGATTTACCCACATCTAGTCCCTGCTATCACCAACAAATTGTGAGGCAGGCTTTGTTGTTTCTCCTCAGGTTACACACAGGGAAACTGAAGCTTGATGGATTAAGTCATTTGTCCCTCAGTCAAGGGTAAAGTCAGCATTTGAACTCAGGTCTTCACATCCCGCTGGCTGCCTTGGAGGACTCAATGAAGTAGCATTTTAAAAGATTCTGCCAGTCGTAGCAGTGGAGGGAGTATAAGACTCTCCCCTGTAGTAGCCTCTGCCCTTCTAGGCCAGGATCTGTAGCTTGTTTGGAAAACTAAGAATCTCTGTTCCATATAAGCCAGGGGATTCAAGAAGCGTGGGCCTTGCGTTCCTGCTGTGTTTACAGGCAGCGAGAGGGAATCTGAGGTGAACACTGGCGTTGGCTCTCAGGCCCTGGGTCTGAGGGTAGAGGAAATTCATTCTTAGTACAAACTAGAAACGTCAATTGTGTAAAGAGCCCATTTGGCACACACCCCCTCATTCTTTGAGCTCACAAGCCATACCCTGCTCCTTCGAGTCTAGTCTCTCCACCACTGCCAAACAGCAACACTCCAGTCCCCTGATGAATTTACATTTTCCTCTCCTTTAAATACAAACTGCCCATGAAAGCTACTTGGCAGGCAGCAGGCAGACTGGGTTTCAGTTTGATAACATGGCCATGGCCAGAATATTATTTGGCTCAGGGATAACTGTTACCAACAGTTCTATGTGAGGGAGTGAAAGGGAAGTTGAGCAGTCTTTGAGAGTCCCTGCTTATTCCAGGACTCCTGCTTCCTAGATGTTAGAGGACCCACAAGGTTCCTAGGAGTGATTCCCAGAAGTGACCACCAGCACCCTAGAGTAGCCCTACACACCTGTGAATATATGATACTTAAGACTTGGAGGCAATACCTACTAAAGTCAGCTTATCCACAGAAGGGGCACCCGGTTCCTAATTTGTCTGTCACTTCCTACCGACCTAGTGGGTGCCTAGCACGGTACTAAGTGCTGAAGGCATACAGTCATTGAAAGAGGCAGTAGAAGACTTTACAGCCTCGTATAGGACCACTGTGAAATAAATCAGAAACTTAGCATGGGTGGCTGCTGCTAGGAGTTGGTAACCCAAGGGAGGTGCAGTTGAGTCCAGGTGTGGAGGAGTCTTAGAAGAAGGATTACTCAAAGAGGAGAATCTCTGAACCAAATAGGTTTGTAGAGCGGAAATGCAGCTTGGAGGTCTTACAAAAGGAGATACTGGAAGTCCTGCTTCTCAGAAAGGCATCTGGACCAAATGAAGAAAGTGCTTACCAGAGATTCATAGATAGGATAGGGAACCTGGGTCTTCAGGGGTGGGAACGGCATCTAGAATACTGCCTAATAGGTTGAATTTTATCCCAAGGAATCAGAAAGACTCTGACCTAGAAGGGTTTGAAGCCAGAGACTTGGGATGACAAGAAAATACATGATCAAGAGGCTGCACTGTGGGGGGGAAAAAAAGACTGTGGTGTTTGTTTTTTGGTTTTGTTTTGTTTTGTTTTGTTTTTAACTAGGGTAGTTGCTTTGGGTACAAAGGGAACAGCTTTAGGGGGCATTTTGGAAAGACTGGGTAGGTTTGGGAATAGCTTAGATGTGGGAAGAGGAAGAAAGAGATGCTAAGGGTGACATTTTTGCAGTGTTTAGGATTTGGAGGCTAAGAAATAAAGAACAGTGAAGACTTCAACCCTCGAGAAGTCTGAGCAGTTATATTCCAGCTTCACCTGGCTGGTGACCCTTGCACACCCAGGAGTGGCAAAGCTAGCTTGTCGAATCTGAGGAGTGGGTTCTGTGGAAATGGGGTTTCTGTGGACTTCTGTATTCTTTCCAACTTTCATTTTGCTTTTGGGCCTCCCGACTTGTTCAACCGGGTAGTAGAGGTTGGCGATAGAAGCTGAAGTGTGTTTTTTCACCAAGTCCCTTCAGCAGAGGCAGGCAGGAGCACTAGACATATCCTGTAGGTACATATGGCTTGAGATAAAACTCGAACCCCTGCTGGCCCCCTCTGTTCTCATTTGGTCCACACTGTGGTCTGAAGTGTTCTCCCAACCTTCAGAAACCACTGTCTATAGGCTTCCAGGGCCAACTGATGTCTGATGATCATGACTGCCTTGTGTTTGTAAAAGCTTTAAGAAAAACATGGGTAGTAGGAAGTGGGCAGAGCCGATCAAAGTCCTAGACACTCCTATCAGAATGACATAACAGATCAACCTTAACTGCTAAGAGGGTATACATGTGTTTCTTTAACATTTCTCAATAAGTGTCTAATAGTTCTAATGCTTAAAAAAAAATCTCAAAGCTAAGAATCTCTGAATAAAATAGACTTGTAGAGAAAAACTACAGTTAGGAGATCTTATAAAAGAAGATACTGGAAGTCCCATTTCTCAGCTTCTGCAATGGTGATATTGTCATTTTATAAGTTTTACTGTGGAGTCAGAGCTCCTGAGAGAGCAGCTGTTTAGCAGAGGGAAGAAGGCTGTGATGGAAGGTTTTAGTGGGCTTACCTGGGAGGCATCACTGTCTTCACACTTGATCCTACACTCACTATTGAACTGGAAGCCATTAGTGCATTGGTAGAGCCCATGGAATTTGGGTGGAGGTGGGTCACAAGTCACCGGCACACAAGTTCCTTCTTGCCAGCTGCCATCTTGAGTACACTGAGTCTTGAAGGCCCGTCTTTGGAAAAGATGAAAGAATAATCATTGTAAGGATCACATGGCTTGAACCTGAGCATTAACAGGGCACCTACCATTGTCTTTGTATTTATAATCCCCTGGCTGTATGAGGAATGCACGAGACATGCATGATAGAGACCCTTACAGAAAGCAACAACTGGTCAAAATGCAGAGCTATGGAGCCCAGTGCCAAGTGGTACAGCTACAACACGACCCCTGCATCTAAGGCTCAGCGATGTAGAACCAGAGAAGGAAAAGCTGTAAAACCAGAGGAACAGGAAGTTTGCTATAATATTTTTGTCTCCTTGATCAATCTAGCACCATGAACTCCCAACAACATGGTTGCTTAAATATGACCTAAACAAAAATGGCACCAATTGACTGCTAACATTTAAAGGGGAAGCTTATGACCTAAAGAATGCTGAGAGCAAGAGAAATGATCTTCCTCCCATAAATACAGATAGATATATAGATAGAGATGTATGTAATGTTATATTAACTGAACAGATTATATATATATATATATATATATATATATAGTGTATATATACACATATGTGCTTAACAAAAATAATTCATCATAAATTTGAAAAGAGCAAGGGAATATAACATGGGCAGGTTTTAGAGAGATTAAAGGGAAAGAGAAATGGTATAATTATTTTTATAATCTCTAATAATAATAACAATAAAGAACGAAGGAAACTGTATTCATTGAACAACATTGTTGGAGGTGTGTACCAAATGTGGTTTGGGATGAACCTCAATCCCCATCAGCCCCTTGTCTTCTCTTTTCTTTCCAGTGTGTATTGATGGGTATCTGCACAATGGTGATGCAACTACTCAGTATTTCTTGAGCAAGTATTTTGTGCAAGGCATTTTTGCAACTTTATCTGCATCATGACAACACTGTGTGGTAACTTACAGTCTTCATATTGCTTCCCAAAAAGACAGGAGGCCTGAGAAAAAATAAGCCACTACCCTGATGAAATACCTCCTCTTCCATGTCTTTTCAATAGGACAGCATGGCATACTACTTGGTATGGCCTCCTGCAAAGCTGAAAACATTTCCTTCCACAGAGGAAGCCACATCTGACTCTCCTCCTCCTTAAAGTCTATGACCATGATCCTTGCAGCACTTACTTCTTGGACTTCCGAGATGAGCCAGGCACGTGGTATCCAGGTTTGCACTTGTACTTGCAGAAGGAGCCCACCTTGTGCTTGTTCTCTCGACACCGGGCTGTCTGTAGGTCGGCATTGGGAACTGGGGGTGGGGCGAGGCACATGAGCTCACACAGGGCCTCTGGGAAGGACCACAGTCCATCTTCCATACAGGTCAGAAAGCTGTTGTTGCCTGGAAGACACAGGCAGGAAGGGTTGGCAGAGGAATGAGTCACGCGACAGCTAAGATAACGCATGAGCTGCCTGGATTTTAACCAATACGTGGTCCCTTGAGATCCCTGGTTAGAATTCCAATGCCTTCCTCTAAGAACTCAGTATCTCTGGAGACTGCTGGGCAGTTGTTACAAAGCAGGCAGCCATAGAAACTAGACTTAACTACCCCCCCCCCTTTTTTTTACAGCGCATTAAAATCCAAACCATTCTGCACTTCATATGCTGCACAGAAACAAAATAAAATAAAACAAAAACACAAAAACTCTTCCTGACCCTGCATCCCTGTGCCCTGCAGGTGCGCATCTTTGCCCAGGACAGTGGGACCAGCCTAAAGGATGTCAGCCCTACTAACAGAGACCTTTGTGACCCAGGGTTACCTCTCCTCTGGGACTGGGCCCTGTTCCTGTCCTGGCTTCCTCATACCTGAACGTGACAATACAATATTTTCAGGAAGATAATTTTTTTTTTATTTATTTTTTATTCCGCCCTCAGTGCTCAGGGAAATACTGCCAGAGAAGCTGAGCGAGCATTACTTCCCGCCACAAGCACCAGCCAGCTCTTCCAGGGTGCTCATTGCCTTCAGGATACTTGCCTGATGGGGTCAGTGAAGATAAAAGTAAAAGCCAGGAGCGAGGCTTTTCATTGCCAGCTCATGTATTATGAAGACATAACCATTCCCAAACTCAAGGTAATTAGAGGAGGACCTGTAGTGGGTGTTTCTCCAATGCTTCTCTTCTGATTGGTTAACACCAAATGGGGTTTGCAGCCAGTGCTGGGAGCACACAGAAATCTCTGGACTTGAGGCGGAGCAGGGAGACCATCAGTGACAGGAAGAAAACTGACATTTATTGAGCAGTTACTATGCACAGAGTGCTTTTGAAATGCAGGGTGTGTAGCATGCTAATTCTCATTTGCAAAAGGAGGGGATAGCTTGATCAAGCTCTTACAGCTTGTGAGTAGCAAAAAAAAAAAAAAAAAAAAAAAAAAAAAAAAAAAAAAACCCAAAAGGTTCAAAAACAAGTTTGTCTAACTACAGATAGAGTTGTTTATACAATAAGAGGTTGTGTCTATATGTTGAGCAAAACCCTTTATTTTTCATGCAGGATGGACCAACCTTATTTTTTGTATCCATAGGAAGAACGGAGGATATTTGCCTTTCCAAAACTCAGATTAAATTACAGCAACACTCTTAAAAAGTGTCTATCAAAGTGTCCTCAATGCCCTTGTTTGCTCATTAACCTGTATCCTTCCTTCCTCCCTCTCTGTTAACATCACACTTACACAAGCATGTCGGACAGGACACATGTGAGATGCACAGTGACCCACAATCCTTCAGCCAACTTCTGTTTAGTGCTTGTGGCATGAAGGTACTTTGTATGTTAGAAGCAAAGCAATGAATGAAACGAGACAAAAATAACACGCATGCAGTGCTTGTAATCTAACAGTATATGAAGGAACATGACAAATTATCATCAAATATGAATTAGCTAGTATTCTTGATGGTGGCAGCTAGTACCACCTAGGATAAAATGAAGAAACGAGGAAGACAAGAGAACTGTTTTTGCAATTTTATGTTCACTCCTGAGTCTCCTCTTACCATTAATTTCCTGCGATTCACTACCTTGTCAGTATGGTTCATCTGGAGGATGTGAGATGCCAGTGTTTGCAAACCCCACAGAAAATGCACGTGGTATGCTATAATACCATAACTAGATATTTTCCCTTCCCATGGAAAGAGAAAAGGGTGAAAGGATGATTCATTGAGTTTTCATCAAAGCAAAGGAACTTCCAGGGCAACAGAGACCAGAACTTCCCTATATTGTTGATGGGTTAGTTATTGTGGTAAGGTGCTTGGGAATGCCAGATGTATCATTAGTTTGGTGAGAATGGTGCCCTTTACAAATTGCTCAAGGGTGATAAAATATCCACCACTGAAGTGTGAGTGCTTTTACCAAAGCTACGAATGCTATAAACTATTAAATGAAGGGCGTAGTTCTTTGTTGTGAGATGAAATGAGGATTGCAGAATGTTATCCAAGAGGAAAGAATCAAACAGAAAATGGCCATTCTAGGAGAGAGCAAATAGGAGTTATCAGACAGTGCTGGACGAATGAGCAGGGTAGAGCAGGACTGTGATTCAGAGCCGTGGATACGTTCCCCACCCTCACAACCAGTCTAGAAGTGCAGGCAATGGACTTTGCAGGATGTGGATTTCCAGTCCCTAGCTATCTATCCTTCCTCATGCATTTACCCAGTGGCTCTGAAGAAAGCACTACATGGTATACACACTCTGTACCTTTGAAAATGGCCCATATACTCTGAAGAATGTTTACTACAATGAGGGTATTTTGTTTTTTGTTTTTTTTTTTTGGTTTTGGTCACAAATACATACTTTTAGAACAAATGCACAAAAGAACACGGAGTGAATGCTGCGGATATCAGCATCAAACCAGTCATTGTTGGAGGACTTATAGACTAGAGTTTTGACCACTCAGGCATGTTCTAATCTCTCCTTCTAAATTCCTCATATACAATGAGCTCTCATTGTTTTTATGTTTAACTGGCTGTAGAAGAGACACTTAGAACCTCATCAGTACCATATCTTCCCTCTTCATATTCCCCAACCTGTGCTTTCTGGAGAATGTGACTTAAGTGATAAAATGGAGTGAAGGCCGACATTTCTAGCAGAGTATGAAAGTATAGATATAAGACACTAGGTTCTCACCAGTTGGGGTACTCTGTAATCTCGTTTGTTCGTTGTTTTTTATTTTTTTTTTTAAGATTTACTTATTTTTATGTGTGTAAATAAATACAATTTTATTCTAATTTATTGTATTAGTATTTTGCCTGCAAGTATGTATGTGTGTGCTGTATATCCCTAGTACCCATGGAGTGCAGAGCAGGGTGTTGTATCTCTATAGGAGTTATAGATGCTTGTGAACCATTTTGTGGGGTTTGAGAATCTAATCTGGGACTTCTGCAAAAGCTGGAAGTGCTCTTAACTGTTCTTCAAGACACTGTTCAGGCCGGTGAGATGGCTCAGTGGGTAAGAGCACCTGACTGCTCTTCTGAAGGTCCAGAGTTCAAATCCCAGCAACCACATGGTGGCTCAGAACCATCTGTAACAAGATCTGACTCCTTCTTCTGGAGTGTCTGAAGACAGCTACAGTGTACTTACATATAATAAATAAATAAATCTTTTTTTTTAAAAAAGACACTGTTCATGTTGTAAAGCTTGACCTTTAACTATTTCATATATTTTTTTGAGATTATCATCTAATTATATCATTTCCCTCTTCTCTTTCTCCCCTATAACACCCCGTATACATATATCCCTCCTTGCTCTTTTTTTAAAATAATGGCATATTTTCATTAATTATTATTACAGACTTAGATGTATATACGTATGATCTTTTAAAGTCAGCAAATTAGTCTTGCTTGGCCTGTCTACAAATGTGTTTAAGGAAATTCCCCTTCTAATGTGAGTAAAAGAACTACAAGCATTCTGTTGTGACAAAAGAGTAGTGTTAATTGCATTTGTCTTACTTAAAAGATTATACAGTAGACCAAATCCCTTTCAGAGTGCTTTCAAAGAAAAACTGGTTTTTGTATCCTAAGGCCCAACTGTGGCTGATAATGCTTTCCCGTACATTTCAAAATAACGAGAAGAAATGATTTTGAATATTCTCACCACAAGGAGATTATAAATGTTTAAAGCAATTGGTAGATCGGTAACCCTGTTGTGATCAAGGTGTAATTTATATGTAGATCCAAGCATCATATTGTCTCCCCAAAATATGTGACATTGGAGTGTGTGCCTGGAAACACTGCATTGAAGTTGTCATTAGAATAGCATCATGAAGTGAAGTGTCACCCCTTAAATCTGTTTTGTTGTTGGTGGTGGTTGGGGTTCATTTTGTTTTGTCTTTTTCATGTTTGTATGTAGTGGGGTCCCTGTTGAGGTTCTAAGATAAGGGGCTATGTTTTGCTCATTCTTTATTTCTAGAGCCTAGCCTAGTGTCCAGTATACAGTAGTATTTCCATTTTTGCATGAATGAAGCATTATGAATTTATTTGTGAATCTGAAAGAGTTGTTCAGCCTCTCTAATCCTAATCAAAAACTACTTCTGAGCTGTTAGTCAACTTTTTCAGTTGAACATTTTAAGATGTGAAAGGACACAGATCCCTCACAGTTTGCAGAGAACAAGAATTCAGTTTGCTGGACTAGAATGAGGACAAGCAAGCTTTCCAAAGACTGCATTAGCCTAAGACTACTACGACTGCTACAGTTGCAAAGATACTCCCTTTCACTGTTCTTGGTAAGGAGCAGACACTAACAGAAGTTACAGAAGAAGTGGTAGAATGGGGGATGGGGGGACTCAGTGGAGCAGGAAACATGGGCACAAAGGACTTTAGACGGATTTCTCAAAAGTAATCCATGAGAGTCTCAGTCATGTATGGGCCTTGAAAAAGAAAAGAAGAAGCCGAAGGATTCACAGAGGGAGCAAAAGAAACAGCTAATCTTCTAAATGTATACCTCTAAGCTACTGGGATCCCAAGAACTTAAAGCTACATCAGACTTGGCATTCCCAGAAGGTCTGCCAGACTCTTCATCCACACAGGAATATCTACCAATGAACCTGTCCAAAGAAAAACTGCAAAACTGCATTCAATGAAAGGCTTATGGAGTAAAGAATTCAGAGCAGTGGCAGATCTGCTACACAGTAGGATGCTACCACACACCTAGCTTCTCACCTTACAAGTAGACTCCTTTACTAAGGTAACCCATTTTTCTTTCCAAATATTAAATAAAAAGAAAGAAGAATGTCCTATAAAGCAGTTGTTTTCAGGGATCATTGATAGAAAATCCTTCTTAAGATGGAAAAATAAAGGAATCTAGAACACTGCTTACACCTGTGCAAACATGGATGGAGGAAGGCGAGTGTGAGACATGGGAAGACATATGCTCTTTGATGGCGAACACTCCTAAGCTTATCTTTTAAGTAGGACTGTGGTGAGGCACAGGAGCAACATTGCTCAGCTAAGATCAAACAGCTGGCAAAGGACAAAACCATCAGTGTCTGGAGTTTCTTATTTGTAACTTATTACTGCATCTTGTGTATTTCTTACTCATGTGCACAGGTATTTGTGTGATAGGCGTGGGTGCGTGAATGTCATCATATGTCATCATATTATCAGCTTCTTTGCTGGATCCAACATGGAACTTTCTGATTCTACAGTCATTACTTCCCGTATCCCCCTCCCCCATACACGCAAGAGATAGTGTAAGTGAGGTACCATCAAGAACCTCCCAGTGAGAGTGGAACTCATCCAGGCCTTGCTGCCAGCAGAGCCAAGTGGAAAGGTCAGAACAAGGATAGGATAGTGCTGATAACAAAGCTACATGGACTACCAGCTGGTCCTCACAGGCCACTGTGGAAAGTCAAGGTGTTTCCCCGAATTCCCAATCAATGGACAAAATGGGAATCAGCACATGTCAAAATGTGAGTTCCCATGAAAGCACCTTTCTATAGCAATGTCCAATTCGCTTCATGCATAGTCACATAAACAGTGGCAGAAAGATTTGCTTTAGGATTTGGCATTCTGAGAGCTTTAAGAATCAATGCCAATTTATTTGGATTCTTTTTGCATGGCCTCTAATTAAGAGAGGTATGGTTTTCTTGTTATTAATACAACCTACATCTTATTGACAGACAGAGCCATGTAATGGTATTGGATTGCTTAGATTCTATCAGGGGTTCTCAACCTGTGGTTGCAACCCCTCGGGACAACCATTTTATAGTTTAATTCTTTTCTTCCCCCTCTTCTCTTTAATTTTAATCTTCATAGAATCTCAAATGAAAATTCTACATCTATCTTACTCAGGTTTTTGATAGAAATTGAGGAGGAGCTATGGAATGAAGCCCAGATGCATTTTCGCTTTTCTTAAGGAACAGCTTATAATTAAAGTTGGGTCTAATATTCATCGATTCCTTTTCCATCACAACACTCAAGTACCCAGCCAATGCTTTTTATTATGTTTTAGTACAGGCCATTCCGCTGGCTTCGGACCACGTAGCCATTGCCTACAAAGGCTGCAAGATCATATAAGCTTTGGGGTCAATCTTCCTTTGAAAAACTGATGAAGCTCTTGATGCCCACCACAGTCCTTAAATCTTCACCATGCACAGTAGTTTGTCTGCTATTAAGAGAGTACAGGGACATACTCCCAAAGTTCCCACACTCAACTCTTCATTCATACTCTGGCATGATAGGCCAAATCAGACCTGGATTTCAACATGGTCTCTGTCGCTAATATGGCAACCTTAGGCAAGTTCTTTAATCCCCAACAATTGGTCTCTTCCTTTGGAAAACTGAAAGACGAGTCACACTTCACAAGGCATGCTGGGTCTTAATTGTCCACGGTAAACTAGTTTAGATATATCAGTTTAAATATAACTCTTTTTGTTCCCCTCCCCCACCATATTCTTACAAGATTTTCAAAACCTTGAAGGGGGCATTCATGTCTATTTTTTATACACATATAAATTATTATGCACATTTTAAAATTCTTGACTATACAACAAGGTGGTTGACATGACTATAAATGGTAAAAAGAAACCAGGAACAGATGCAACTCCATCTTCCTGATGGTGCCTGAGACTCAGAAGGAGGCTGGGAAACAGGCACTAGGTTCTCAGACATGATGGAGGCCAGGTTGAGATAAAGAGCTCAGAATACCTTTCAGCTGGGCAGGGTGGCGACACTGAAAAGAGCATCTTCTACCAAAGGTGGTACCCTCTGGACAGGAGAAGGAGGCAGCATAGACGTGATGGTGATCTGGGATACCACAGTCCACTGGCTCACATGCCACCTGCTTGTTCCACTTGCCCTCTGTACACGTCACTGTGATGCCTGGCCCTACCTGAGAGACAGAGAAAGAAAGGTACAATGTTAGGGATCAGACAGGTGCTCCTAGATGAGGAAACACACTTCTCCACAGATGGTACATCATAGTCTTATCTAGGCACAAGCTAACCTAATCTCAATGTTTGACTCAAAGTCATTTTTAATAACTCCTCAACTGTATAGATTAGATACTTTAATCCCCATTAAATGACACAGAAATGGAAGCCTAGAAATATTATTTGAGTAATCTCAGGTTACCCACCAAGAGAAAAGCTAAGTGTGACTTGAACCCAAATAATGTGGTGAGAAATGCAGTCTATAATGTATTCCAGGTAGATCACCACATGATAAGAGTCTTGAGGTTCAGAGACCACACAGAGACAAACTTCTTTGTATAAAATAGACTCTCAAACGTATTAAATAGAAGGATATCGGAGGCTGATCTTGGTATCTATTCTTGAAGGGTTTTGCTTAGAGATAGCTAAATCCTTGGTACTAAGTTAGGGGGTGTCTTTGGGTACAGGAGACTTGATGACTTTCCATGGGAGGGTCCTCGCTCTATGTCTCCAGTTGGTAACACGAATGGATTGGACCCAAGGATTCACTATACGCTGCTGCCTACTCTGAAATTTAGTGGCTCCAGAGAAAAGGCAATTTGAATAATCAAGAAAAAAAATACATCGAAAGGAAACACATTTCTGAACTGTGAACTGTCTGGCTGATTTAAACCAAACTAGAAAATGGCAGGGCTGTGTAGGTGGAAGGGTGAGGCCATGCTATAGAGCCAAGAGAAGACCTGTCATTGGCAGGCCAGAGTCTTCCATTCAAGGAGGAAGCAGCCAAACCCCCCTGGGGGGTTGTGAAGGCCAAATGTTGATTTAGGATTTTTAAAAGCAAAGGACATTTTCCTCTCCTAAGTACACATCAAAGGGAGCAGAGGTCTTTCACTGCCAAGTCAGCCTAATTGTTTCCATAGGAGTTCAGACCTGCCGTGTCTGACACACGGAGGAAGGTGTCTAAGACAAGCCAGTCCAGAAGCTCTACACAAATAGGCGTTCCCAGCAATAAAGACCATACCCCTGTGTGCTAGAAGCACAAATGGTCTCCTGGTCTACTGGTAGGGCCGTGGAAAAGCTGTGTCTATAGAGACAGTTCTGGAATTCCCAAAGCATGGGGCTGTTAAACTTGTCCCACTCACTCCCTTTGGACCTGACACTCCCAGAACATCAGACTAAAGGAGGGATTTCAGTGTAAGTTATCTCTACACACTACCAACAGATTCATGCAGGACATATCCCAGCTTACAAGGGTTCCATCGATAACATTCCCTGAGTCTGTCTGCTGTCGATCTCACTGCTTATCTTCCATGCCACCCCCATGTGGGCAGCCAAATGAGGCCTTTGTTTATCAGGATTTCATCATGCCATGTCCTTCTACAGCTTCTTGCTGCTATAACAACTTCAAACGTCCCAAGTAAACTGGCAGGATCTGGCACCTGTGGACTCTGTTTGACCCTCTATCCTCATGACTTACATGATTTTCAAAGAAGAAAAACCAGTCCCCACATGTGGTACCCTTACTGACAGGTTTCTACATACACTCCTCTGCCAGTACCAGAGCATATTCTTCTTGCTGCTATCCTGTAGACACACCTCTGCCCATCAAACCATTTCTCAGTTCCTATGTCACTTCCTGCAGGGCATTTTCCTTAAGCACCCTCCCCCCACCCCATTCCTGTTGTATGTCTTTCTCTGTCTCCATGCTTTCTGCTAGTCACTATGCAACAGATCATTCTTAAGGACTTCCTTTCTCCAGGACCTAGCACAGTCTCTGATTTATGATGAACTCATGTTTTGGAATGAATGAATGAATGAATGAATGAATGAATGAATGAATGAAGAGATACTCATAGACTGAGAACACCCATCTACTTAAAATAGCTCCTTCCATTATGCAGAAGTTTGAGGGTCAGCATCTCATTCTAATATGATCTCATTCCTAGATCATAGATCTCAATTCTCTGTAACAACACTGACATTCGTTGCCTGTAATAATACCTTTTGGACAGAAGCTCTCGTCTTAGAGAGTTCCAGCAGATTTGTTTGTTGGCTATGTGTTTGATCCATTCATTGTAGTAAACCTACATGCATATGCGTGTATTGTGTTATGTTTATACTTATATCTGAGAAAAAGGTGGAAAGAGGGAGAGGGTGGAGAGGGGTAAGGGAGATTTTATTTATTTGTCTTATGTGGTAACAGTATTTCCAGTGCTGGGGATTCTGCAGAGAGCCCATTTTCCACCTGCCAGCCTTCCCTAAAAAGCACTCTTCTGTCTGAATCGACAAACCTGGCTCTTGATTAGCTCATCGTCCCGCTGTATCTGTAGCACATAACCTGTCTGGCAGCTCACAGTGCACTGGGCACCATGGTAGTGGTGGCTGCTGGAACAGTTGAGAGAAGCATTCTCCACGGCCAGTTCTGGGCAGTCGGAAGCTTCACAGGCAAAATGCACACAGCTAGGGAGGAAGAAAGGAGAAGGTGAAGAGGGATTTCCTCACAAGCCAACTCCGCTCCAGCTAGAAGGCCTCCTCCCAGATTTCAGGAAGCGAACCCTGAAGAGAAGTCGGAGCACTGAGTCAGGCAAAAGCGATTTCCCTGGTCATGGTTATGGCTTACGAAGAATACAAGAAATGGAGGCTGGCAATCCTGGATTCAAATCCTTTCACTTGAACGCTTTAGTGAGTGCTGGCTTCCAAGAGTTGTGGGGAGGATTGGATCAGATAATTCATAAAACACACGGAGCCAAATTCCCAGCAGATTTTAAACCTCAACCAACAGTAGCTAATGTTAAACAGACAGCCTGCTGTATTTATTACCTAGGAATTGTGTGACTTGGGCAAATATGTTATTTATGGGTGTCTCAGTGTACCTGCAAGTTTATGCCACTTCACAGAGCCATGAGGCCCAGTGACAGTGACAGGGAGTATCTTTCAGAAGTTTAATGTAACTCACAAATACTTAAGGAAAATGTCTAGAAACCATGCCGTATGTCTTGCTCTGGCTGCTGATTTCACTGTTTAGTCAATCTGAATTCTGCACAGTCTTCAAATCAGAGTTAATTCTATAGGAGGCGTTCCTTTATGTCTCTAGATGAGTTCTATCACAGACATTTTTGCCTTCTTGTCTTTCAGACTGTTGCCTCCCACTCCACACATTTGAAGTCCAGGATGTAGGTGCCTACCAGGCACCCAAATGTTTACTAATCTTTAAGGATAAGAGTAAAAATGACATAATCCCCTTTCTGATTTGATAGCCTTTCCCATTAAGCTATAGGGACCCAGGCACTCAAGAACCTTAGTAATTAATCACTGAGAACATATCTAAATGAGCTCACGTCATCCTTGCAATAACCCTATGAACTAAGTGTTATTTGGGTTTATAGTTGAAAAGATTGGAGCCTGGCAAGAATCAATTACTTGTTTACATTCCCACTCCTGTGTGTGACCCTAAGGTCTTCATAGCTAGCTTTACTCTAGGGTCTGAAATAGAACATTACTGTGGGTAGGAACAATGCCTGTTACATCCTGTTATACTATGCATTATGAAGAAAAATGGCTTGGACCCAGATGCTCACTAAATAGAAGCAACTGGTTGCAGCACTTTCAATGACTTGAAACTTCAACGACCTTGTCAGACATCAATGGGAGGAGAGGCCCTTGGTCCTTGAAGGCTTGAAGCCCCAGTGTAGGGGAATGCCAGGCCAGGGAAGCTGGAGTGGATGGGTGAGTGAGGGAACACCCTCACAGAAGCAGGGGGAGGGGGAATGGGATACGGGGTTTTTGGAGGGGAAGGGGTTTTCGGAGGGGAAACCAGGAAAGGGATAACATTTGAAATGTAAGTAAAGAAAATATCTAATAAAAATTTTTCAAAAAAAATGGAAAGTTCCTCCACAATACATATTTAAAAATGAAAAAGAAATATTGCTTTCAGTAGCAAAACCCACAGTATAAAACTTTATGTTCACCCTAAAACCTTGACTTTAGGTTATAGGGCTGTACAGCTGGCTAGATTTGCATCCAGGTCCTCAAGTCTATGGTTTTCCTGGTATGTTTGTTTGTTTGTTTTTTATTTTAATTTTTTTTTAGTGTGTGGGTGTGGGAATGGGGGGTCAAGACAGGGTCTCCTTCTGTAGCTCTCGCTGTCCTGGAGGTCACTATGTACTCCAGCCTGGCCTCAAACTCACAGAGTCTCATCTTTCTTTGCTTCCCAAATGCTGTGATTGAAAGCATGCACTTCTGTGCCTGGCATTTGTTTTATTAGCTTTTTGTTTGCTTTGGTGTTTTGTTTTGTTTTGGTTTTTTTAATCTAAAAAAAAAGTTTGTCCAGGTGCATCTTCATAAGTATGCTCCGAACCTTCCTGATGTCTGTTCTGATTGACACCAGTATTTTGATTTTGGAGGGAGTACAACATCTGGATGCTCATGTTCTCAACTACTCAACTTGTCTAGTGAGGGACAGAGCAGGAGATTTTTGAGGAAGTAAAGACCTGCAAAACATTTCATGAGCAAATCTAGTTTTTAAAATAGCCAGACAAGGACAATCTTTTCATATGGGGCTCGGACACTCTTGATGTAGCTTTCTTGTGTGCTCACACTCTTACAAACTTCCGAACAAGTTGGCATTCTGTATCCCCTACTGAGCTATTAGGGCAATATCATGCTGTACCAATGCGGAGATCTGGCAGAGGCTGTGACTGTGGAGTCAGCCTATGTGCTTTGACAACAAGCATTGAACTACTCACATTGTTCAAGCTCTGGGCAAAAGCCACATGAACAAAACAGCTTACTCTGTAAGCTGGGAGCTCCCAAGTTGTCTCTCTGACCTCTGCCTTATAATTTGGACATTTGGACTCTGCTCTCAGAAGGCCCCTGGGTTTTCATCCTATCAGGACTCAGAAAGTAAACATCCTGGGGCCATTAGAGGAAAACCACAACCTGTTCCCTGCTCTGTGCATACCATGTTTCTTTAGTAGACTATGGAAACTGCAATCCTTAATCTCATAGAATGAAACAGAGTGTAGGAGTGAGGAAAGTTTAAAGCTCAAGGTACAGCTCACTAAATTATCCCGTTCTCAATCTGAAAAGCTGTGCAGTGCCCTGGTCTCCTGATTTGCCTCTCAGAGTTGTCACCAAATGAACTGCCATCCATTCACTCATTTAATAGGTGTCAATCTGGCATCTCACTGGGGATGGTTCTGTCAGGAGGACACATAAGGTATCTATCACCCTGTGTATTGAAGAGAAAGTACATTTACTCAAGTACCTACACAACTGCAGACAATGATGTGCATTGTAAGTAAGATCACTAAAATCAAAGAGAAATGATAGCAAGCCATTGATTTGGTGGGAGGATCAGGATTCATTTTAATGGAAGGATCTATGAGGAATAGAAATTCTAAGTAAGACCTGGATGAAATGTGGAGATGAACTTTCCAAAGTTTTGGGACACAGGGGTCCAGGCAAAGTGGAGAAGGGGCACGTAGAACCAAGATGGGATGAAGCTTGGTGTACTTGTAAACTAGGAATGTTAGTACAGAGTAAATGCTTTGGAAGCTCTGGATCCATGGCAAGATGGCTTTTCTGTTCTGTTTCTTTCTGCTATCTAAGGAAAATATTCCATGTTTTGGGGAACTTCCTTTCTAACGGGTTCTGTACGTAGACAAGAGCGGGTGGCCATGAACTTATGAGATCAGTGAGATTTCTTTATTCCAGAAGAGTGTTCTCAAACTTCCTGATGCTGCCACCCTTGAATATAGTTCCTCCTGTTGCTGTGACCCCCCCAAACTATAAAATTATTTTCATTGCTACTTCATAACTGTAACTTGCTACTGTTATGAGTAATAAATATGAATGTTTTCCGATGGTCTTAGATGACCCCTGTGAAAAGGTAATTGAATGCTGAAAGTGTTCATGGTCTACATATTGAGAAATGTTCTAGACCTCGTCAGAACATTGAGTCTTCTGATGCACTTTGATGTTCAGAATGGGCTAAAAGGGGGGGGGATTATTTTCTAAGGTCTAATATCCCTTCTATTATGGGGCGATTCTTAGGAACAATTTTTTCTTAGAATACACTTTGGAAGTAAAGCATCTTTTGTTTTTCAGCACATCTATCTGCACCTGGCTCATAGACTTGCAAAGAAGAGGAAATGAAATAAGAAATGCCAGGCATTAGCCACTGACTCTCACTGTAACATCTTCTCCTCAACTGCACAGGGACTCCTTGAGGTAACACTATTCCCATTTGAGAATACACATTTGGAATTGCTTGCCTAAAGGCACTTTAGTCTGGACAGAGTTCCAATAGACATCAACCCCTATGTTCCTTGAGGTCTTGTTCTTTCCAGTTCCATCCCACTATCTAGAAAGGTTGTACACATACCCAGCAGAGGATTGATGACTAAGTGTCTTCTGTACCCCACCACAATACTGGTGTGATTCATTTCTAAAATCCAAAACTAAGGAATATGAAACAAAAGCCTTTGATTTTAAGAGGAAAATCCAACACTAGTGATTGATGGTCAATAAAAAAGAAGAAGGAATGAAAGAAAGTTAGTTCTCTGAAGGAAGACTATGGTTGTGGGTGGCTGAAAAAGTGAATGTACCAAGTTCTCACACTGAGGCAAAGATGATCTCTCTCTCTCTCTCTCTCTCTCTCTCTCTCTCTCTCTCTCTCTCTCTCTCTCTCT
>NC_034595.1:18997173-19114889 GCF_900095145.1 Mus pahari | reverse complement strand
TGTGTGTGTGTGTGTGTGTGTGTGTGTGTGTGTGCCCAAATGCTCCTGTGTCTATTTACTTATATGTTCAAGATCTTCATGAGGCCAGAACCATTTATGACACCTCAGCAATCTTTTAGCTTCCCTTCCTTCTCCATAGAGAACTGAAGTGGGAATCCCACACTTAATGGCTGACACCTGGCAAATCTACCAGCCAGGACAAAGTTGGTATTGAAGGGCTAGAAAGGACTTTTCTTCTGGCTCTGCTCTTTAAGTCCTCTCTTAACCCTTATAGCCTTCTGCTTAGCCTCAATTGTGCCATTAAATGACAGTCACCACCATCACAACAACAGATGGATGGCCATATGGTCTAAACTAGAAAATGAGAGGAAACATAACCTGGGCACCAACTCTTCAGGTCATTTGGGGGAGACAGAGAGAATTTAGCCTGATAGGACCTTCTTTTCCTGCCCAGACACGGGGGAGGGGAGGTGTCAAGGGAAAGTAATAGTAAAACATTTACAACCCAGCACTTCATGGTAGTAGGGTATGCAGACCAGTGAAGAGTAAGAGATGCAAGCTCAGTGCTCCACAAGATATATAGATAGACTACTGAAACTCAAGGTGAATTGGTGGCTGTCCCCTGGCCAATGTCTGGCTACAGAAGCAGTTATTCTTTCCTTTAGTCTGGTTTCCCTGTAAGCAGAGGCCTGTGGATTTCAGTCCATCTGACTTATTAGATAGTTCCACATGACCATGAGTACCTTCAACCTGAGCTTGAAATGCTATATATGAATTCCTGTTACTGCATGAGGTATTATGCACTTGGGGTTCTGGAAGTGTATGCTCCAGCAACATTTATCTCCATCCTAGGTCCTCTTATCTCCAACTGAAATGGGTTTATCACAGTCACATGAAGAACTTGTATTTATCAAACAGCCTTTAAAAAGTTAGGTATCAGCATCACCTGTAGAGAAGTGCTAGCATGTAAAAAGGGAAAAGTTTGAGGTAGAAGAAGAGAATAGGAAAATAAAAGAGATAGGAAGAAGGTAGGAAGGAAGGAAGGAAGGAAGGAAGGAAGAAAGGAAGGAAGGAAGGAGAAAGAAGAGGAAACTAAGAAGTGGAAATAACTATTTAAATACTTAGCCTACTGAAATTTATAATATAGTGTTTGATTTTCATTAAGAACCACAGAGTACATGGATGGGTGGATGGATGGATGGATGGATGGATGGATGGATGGACAAATGGATGGGTAGATGGTGGGCTGGATGATGGATGGATTGTGTGTGTGTGTGTGTGTGTGTGTGTGTGTGTGTGTGTGTGTGTGAAAATAGTGTAGGAGGGGAAAGAAGAGGACAAGAAGACGGACTATGTAGAGACAGACACTGGAACCTCTTGTCATGACTACAGTCTTTCTCCTTAATCCTTCTACTCCATTTATCCTTTATCCTTCTACTCCATCCCTATGTTTTCACATTCGTGCATCATTCTCCAAGTAGGTAGAGCTGAATTCCCCAACTGAAGCTCTATCTTGAAGTCTGATCCTATTGGTGGAGAAGGGCTCTGAATCCAAGCACAATAATGTCCCAGTGCTAGGAACCTTTGAATCCAGATCAGAAAACATCATCTAGGTTGATTTTGCTTCTTTCAGAGTAGCTCACTGGATCTCATAGGGCTCTCTGTATAGGAAAGTGGGAAGGAAAAGAGCAAGGGCTAGAGGGAGGAGAGAAAAGTGTCTGGATGGGAGGGAAAAGTGCCTTTTCCTGCCAGGAAAACAGCCTAGAGTAAAGTGGACCTGTCCAAGGAGAGCCAACTGGAGTCTCTGCTGTAAAACCCTATGATATGGACCTCTCTGACTTGCCAATTTCAAGAATAAAGGACCATATCCCAGGCCTTTGTACATGTTGTTGCTTATCTTTATTTTTCTTGTCTTCTGAGTTGTTTTACCACATTTGCATGACTGTAGAGTTCTGCCTGTTTTTGTCAATGCCTCTGCAGCTCCCCACTGGACAGCTGCTGTCCTTTCCCCACTGGGGCATTCAGAAGAATCCTGCAGCTTTGCAGCCTCAGCCCGCTGTGCAGCCTGGTCCAAGTGCAGGGCCCAGTAAGCCAAAGTCTTCCTGGCTGCTTCTGCAGCCCTCAACCAAAGAAGGGTGAATGCTCACACATGACAAGTCCTAAAGATTTCTCTTCTCCCATTCATGTTCTTGATGTATTGGGCAGGGGTTGTCCCATTTACTGTCTACTCTTCATGGACTCACTGACTGTTTCTCTGAGTCATACTGTCCCAAACCAGGTGTGAGGATTAAATAAAGTAATGCACTTATCATCAGCTTAACAGAAGTTTGTTCCTTCCTCTTTTTTCTTACTTTTCCTGGCTCTTGGAATTGCAGGCTGTGAAACCTGGAAGGAGCTACAGAAAATATACTATTCATCAACAACTCTTGAAGAGAAATGGAGGCTCAGAGAATTGGGGGTGACTACAGTCCACAGTCACATGAAGCAAACAGGATGATGTTTTATCCCAGATCCGTGTTTCTCTACCACTAAAGAACTGTGTAGTCATATATCGACTGATTTGTTTCAGAGCGTAAACACTGTTTGCTCAGCACATAGGAATCATCAGTTAAGGGCTCTGAGAAGCCCTTGCTGGCTTTGGTCAGCTTGTGTATGGTACAGAGAAGTGGCTGGAGATGGGAACACATTGTGAAAAAGATCCAATGGATTTGCATTTTCCATCGACATTGTTTTCCTGGGTCCAGAGAATTAACTTATTTTTATAGAGGCTGGAGAGCTGGGGATAAAGAAGTGCTGTTAGGATGAATTATGACAATGAGGGATATTTAAGGAGCTCTTCCATCGCAGTGATTGCGACACACTTTGCACAACAGAAGCTGGAGACTGTGGGTGCAAAACAATGTGGATTTTGCAACCACCTTTTGTGTCCTCTATGGGAGCAGGGGCGTGGGAAAGGCTAATGTCCCCCTCCCATCACCAGTTCTCTTCCCTTTCTCTGCCCCCAGGTGTACAGGGCAGGGCAGAATGGCCATGTAGAGGGCTTCACTCTGCAGATGCCACCAGCACACCAACTCTCCTACCCTCTGGATCTTATTAAACAAACATGAGAGACACTCAGCAGCACTGGATCACTTCCCTTTACAGGGCCCCAAAACCCTAGATGGTGACACTAAGTTTGAATATGTTCTTTGCCCTACATCATCTCTGAGGTTTCTTCTACTTCTGATCTTTAAGAGCAATAGACAGATTTCTTCACACAGAGGTATCACCATTGTGGATGGAAGGTAACTGTTGTTAATAGTCCTCACTGACACATTAACTTTGTACAGTAAGTATCCTGCAAGGTCATTTTCACCTACAGTGTAGTACTTGAGCCTCACAATTACCACTATGGGTAGATGTCATCATCTACATCTTTCTAAATAGGAAACAGAGACTCTAAAAAGCCAAGTGTCTCATGCAAGGACATGCATCTGAGAATCAATAATGTGGAGATTCAACCCCAAGATGAGCGTATTCCCTAAACTCATTCTTTCAAATAAATACTGTCCTTTCATGGCAAGAGGTGAACAGCATTAACAGATACCAGATCAAAGGCACTAATAGATGTGATGAAGTAAAAACACAAACTCCTTCACTGCTGGGGAAATGTCAGGGGCTAGGCCCACGGAAGATATGGTAGTTTCACTCTTTAAAATATACAGTGAACTGAAATTAAGCTATTGGTAGTCACATCATCTGCAACTGAAGAGGATCATGTCATCTACTATGTCTGTACCATCAAAATAGAATACTAAGAACCAAGAGTTGATATATTTGCCCTGTCTTTGTTCAGATGGTGATGTTGCAGCCTAGTGCAGAAAATTGCTATTTCTAGTTCACTTTGTATCCTACCATCAACTCAGTAGCTGCAGGACAGGTAGAAGGAGGGTTCCTTTCTACTTTCTAGTAGTTCACTCCAACATTCAAAGATTTTTGGTCCTCTCGATCTATAAGGACAAGCTGACCAGAAGTCAGAGAATGGAGACTAGAGAAACGGGTAGAATTTAACAGCAGCAGCAGTGGCTGTTCAGACTCTCTGTCTCCACTTACTACAAATGATGCAGGGTGAGGAGGCCCTGGTCGCTTACCTCTGCTCAGCAGGGCTGTAGGTCTCTCCTCTCTGGCAGCTGCTCAGGGTGACGGGGTCAAAGTTGTCGAAAGAGCGGAGGGCCACCCCCGAGATGGCGACCAGGGGCGAACTGAAGCTCACATGTACCGCCTGGCTGTGGTAGAAGGGCTGGCTGAGGTCATGGACCACAGGGATAATCAGGGGATTGTTCCTGCAGCTCAAGACATGGAGGCCTGTCAGGGGAGACAGAGGGCCGAGGGGCCAGGCTCATTACTCAAGGCCAGTCACGCCCTCCCCAACGGGCTCTTCCCGAAGCCCCGAGACCCTTTCATGTCACTCCACAAAAGCACCATTGGGCGGCCAGTGAGGATTTTGAGTTTGATTGAAAGTTTCTTTGTCTGCCTTTTTTTCCGTGGTTCCAAATCTTTCCAATCCCCCTGCCTCCCCGGCCCCTAAGCTTTCCTTCACCTAATGCTCACAGTCTCTCCCTCCCCCAAATGGCCACCCTCATCTATGGCTCTCCCTCCCTCCCTCCCACGTTGCTTCAGGCCTTGAAGGTTTGAGCCTTCGGTGTTCATGCTGCTTGCCTGGGCTCTCATAAAGATGGGAGAAATGATTTGTAAGAGCAAGCCTTTCCCAGAGTCAAAAGCTCACTGTTATGGCTAATCAGTAGACCTGTGAGCAACCCTGGGTGGGAAGGACCTCAGCCCAATCTTCAAGGATGGAACCTGGGGTTCATGAACAAGCACAGCATGGTTGCAGCACTAAAGACAAGTAGAACCCAAATTGGTCTCAGACGAGTCCTTTCATGTTTTATTGTTCTTTTCTCGGGTTTAGGAAGGGACGGATGGTAGCGCAGAAAAAAGACTCATGGATTCCACAGAGTCAGGAGTAGATTTGGCAGGTGGGATGGAGTCAGGCCAAAAGCAGGCTTCAGTGTTTAGCTACATGCTGGTGATGGAATTCTAGCAAGATCTTAAACCTTCATCCCTACATTGTAAACGTAATGTGGCCTTGACCATGTGCTGACAGATGGGAGAGCTCTCCTTATGGGAGGAGGAAATCCTGGGCCCATCAGGTGTCCTTTATCTGTTTTACACTCTCAGTGACACTAAGCCTCTGCTCGGTAATCTGGACAAAGAACAGGACGATCCGATGGGGAGAGACAGGAGCCGGAGAAGCCTGAGATAACAACAATGGGATCCAAGGAGATTTTGGGGAGGCTGACATTTCCACTGTCTGCTCCTCACCCTTTGCAGTGCCAGGATAATTATGAAAATATTTGCTTGTAAGTTCGGGAAACTTCCCAGGAATCTAGAGAAATCGTAAGGGATTTCTTTCGCTTTCTTTGAGATATGTTTTCCCTTTGCCTTTAAAACTACTAAATAAACAAACATGTAAACGCAGCAATAAAGTTCTTCTTGCTTCTTTGGCTTCGATTTGACCCTGAACTGACCCTTTGTCTGCTTGCTTCTGCAGTTTTGAAATGGGTTCTTCTACACAACGATGTGCATACAACTTTGAAGTGCCAGCTCCAGGCCTCACCCAGAATTCTAAACACTTGCAGAGAATAGGATGTGGTTAGTGCCAAGTTTTATACTAGAAATGGTCACAGAAGTGACAGGTAATGTCCTACCTAACCGTATGGTACACCTCTCAATGCAATCCAAGAGTCCCTACCAGTCTTTGAGCAGGTTGCTGTGTTATCAATAAAATTGTTCACATTTTCAAAGGGAGTTAACAATAAGTATGGGATTCAAACTTTGAGTCTTGATTTTAGAATTATTCCTCTACTGATATCAAGACAAGAATGAATGTGCTCAGCTGGTACATTATTGGGAGTGAAAATGGTCCTTGACCTCACAGATACCACTAGGGAAAGCAGAAATGTTAAATGTGCAGTGTTGTCTGTTCAAAAGAAGAGATGTACAACCTGTTCTCTACCCAGCAGGCTGGGAATGAAGGTTGCCCACAGTCTAGGTAATCCTTGTGCTGTCTGTGGGGCAAGCTCTGACCTGGTTCCCCAAAGCTCCCATAAGCAGGACCAGAGGTAGCTACTAACCTAAATGACCTCTATGCTATCTGTATGACTGAGGCCACAGAACACCCCTCTCCTAGACCCACAAGATAATACCTGTAGCCCATCTCCAGAACTTATCTTCATGAAAGAAATAACATCTGTTTGAGAAGGGATTCCATGCAATTGTGCAAAGGGAATTGTGTTATACCTGGAAACCTTTTTTATCCAAATTGTGTGGTATTAAAATATGCCTAAATAAAGTTTTAAACACTGGAAGATTGAACCAACACTGTGTACTGAGTCATGTTGAACTGGGTTTCCTTCCAAGTTGTTTCTCTGTCTGCGCAGATGTTTGCAGAGACCCCACACACACACACACACACACACAGGACAAGTGAATACCCCTCAAGCCCAGTAGGCGGGACCTGACTTCTCACTTAGTTTTCAAACCCCAAAGCTAATTGAAAGTTTTCTAATATCTGTTTCCACATGTATTATTGAGATTTTCACAGACATCTGGTAGAAAAAGATAGTATTCTAAAATCTGAATTCTCTCAGTCCTGGTTTGTTATGTGTCCTGGGGTCTCCCAGTGCCTTGCAATGGTTTTCAGAGGATGACATATGGCAGCGAAATGGGCTTTCTCAGTCTCCTTCCCAGAGTCCTTTAAGGATTCTGTGGATGCCTAAGTTTAAAGGTGTGTAACAAAGCAAGCCGATG
Organism: Mus pahari; assembly: GCF_900095145.1. Lineage (NCBI taxonomy): Eukaryota > Metazoa > Chordata > Mammalia > Rodentia > Muridae > Mus > Mus pahari. The sequence goes on along the minus strand of NC_034595.1, from coordinate 19,108,040 downwards.
AAATTCAAGTTTTGTCACTGAGTCCTTATCTTCATATTTGTCAGATTTATGTTTCTCTGGATATACCAAGAACTGTTGATTAAGGCAACCAGAACTCCATATAGAAAAGAGGCAAGAGAAAGGAAGGAGAAGGAGAAGATCTTTCTTAAAAGGGGGTTGGGGGAGGCAACCACACATGGAAAGAGGGACCCAAGGGTGAACCAAGCCCAGGATAGTACGCTTACCTAAATCGTGGCTTTGATCTTTGGTATCAAGCAACTGCACACTGATGGTCTCTTGCTTTTGGTCCCCATAGTATGTCCCATCAGTCACCAGATGAATAATAACAGCTGCAGCAACCATTGGCTGAGAGAAATACGTCTGAAATAGAGAAGACATGACATAGTCATTCATCAACTCAGCCACATGGTAGAAACACAATCACATTGGAGTGGAGCAAAGAGGAACCTTGCTTTGTTTCAACCTGTTCTTTCACTGGGAAAAGAGGAGACAGAGGATCCCAGTGGGGAACCCAGGCCAGAAACCTTGATCCAGGCTCAGTTCTATTCCTGCTTTTTTTTTTTTTTTTTTTTTTTTGTATGATGCTGGTAGATGCCTGGAACATTCTGAGCCTAACTGAGGTTCTTCATTTTTAAATAGCTGATTAAAGAAAATGGCTCAAAGGGTCACTGTGAAGTTCTATTAAAACAAAGGTAATCTAGTGTCTAGCACACGAATAGTACATAGAGAAATTACACATGGACACCAATTGCATTACAGGTTTATTACCCATCGCTTCTCCACACTACTCTGTCTACTAGGTCCCAACATGATAAAGCCAAATAGGGCATGGTCCTGGAAATTCTGTGAACCATGGGGCTTAAAGTATGTCAGTGATACATAAATAAAAGCAAACACAATTCACAGTCTGTAGTCAAGAAGATGAAGCCACACAAAGATGTGAAGGTTGCTGTCCGGCAAGTGACCAAGCATTCACTGAGCTACAAAGAGTCAAATGTTCAATTCTTTCTGTGGGTCACTATAGATTCCATGGAGAAAAAGATTTTTTTTAAAGCTATGAATAATAAATAATAGGAAGATTTCAAATTCTTTGCAGTACAAGCATTGAATGGGACAGTCTATGAACGATTATGGGATTTGGTTGTAGGAAGCATCCCATGAACAAGTTTCGGTTTCCTGTCTTTACAAATTGACAGTCTTGAAGAGTGGAAAGAGCATCTGAAGGAAAAAAAAAAAGTCATCAAGTGGTCAGTACTTCCTTGAGGCAAGATCTATACACCATGCCTCTGAAGATCAGGGCTTACCTGGAGCCAGAACGTGGTCTGAGGCAGATGGTAGTATGGGTAAGTAATGGTGCAAGGATACCAAGCATGCTGGGAAATGCCTTCACTGAGATCTATCACCTTGGTTCTACACACCTGGAAAAAAGATGGAGAAAAAGGTAGTGTTTCAAGGGTGCTGAGAATTCAGTTAAAGTTAATGAACCTTTACCATCCATGTGCTTGGGTGGTAGTGGAAGAGAAAGCAGGAATGAAAAGATTGAATCTGCTCCAGAAACTCACACTCTATTGTTGAAGTAATTTCCAGTGCTAGAAAAGAAAGCATACATGACATACTTTAGCGACAAAGTGACAGGGATATTCTCACAGGAAAAAAATCCTGAAGGAGTTGACTGGTCACGGAAGGCATCATAGGCAGAACATGTAGAAGGGAAGGCTCAAAAGAAAACAGATAGAGTTCTAAGTTGTTATAAATTACTTAACAATCAGAAAGCTCAAGGAAAACCGCAAAAAGGAAAGCTATGAGATTGCTCTTACTGAATTCTCAAAGCCATGTGGAGTATTGTAAGTGACTCTGAAAATTGTGCTCAGAGATCCACAGTGACAGGAAAGTATTGAGAGTATGAACTCTGGCTTCTGTGCTAGCAAGAAAAATTAGGTCCACAGAATTCTTCCTCTCCCTCTCACTCCTTCCTCTTCCTCCTCTCTTCCCTACACTCCACTGCCCTCTTTCTCCCACTGATGCTAATACTAAAGTGTTACAGTTATCAAGAAGAATGTATACATGGGCAGTTTGTTTTTTAATTAATAGAGTTTCTTACATATCCAACTGCCATTCATACTGAGTCATCTGATTCACTCAAATGCTATGTAATGAAAAAAAAAAAAAAAAGCCAGGCGTGGTGGCGCACGCCTTTAATCCCAGCACTCGGGAGGCAGAGGCAGGCGGATTTCTGAGTTCGAGGCCAGCCTGGTCTACAGAGTGAGTTCCAGGACAGCCAGGGCTATACAGAGAAACCCTGTCTCAAAAAAACAAACAAACAAAAAAAAACCAAAAAAAAAAAAAAAAACCAAAAAAAAAAAAAACCCAAACGACTTATCAAGCACTAGGGAACAAAGGCACATCAAACTAAGATAGACAGCAGACATGCCATGCAAATATCAATCCAGTAATCCCTCACATATATGCAACTGTAAACTGATCAACGTTCACTGTGGGAAAGGGGGAGAACAATGGACCTGTTGAGATTGACCAGATGTTTGGCAGAAGATTATCCTGAATTAACACTTTTCCTCTGATCTGCAATGTGGCTCCTCTCACAAAACTTCCGTGTGCACTTGGGCTTGCTATGTTACACCTCCAGGTCACAGTCTAATTATTTGGGAAGTAAAGCTGACTTAGAAAGTTCAGAAGATCTTAACAGCTATGAGAATGAACAGCAAGACAATCTAGTGTCTATCAAACTAACCCACACACACATACTGAGCAAATAAAACCAAGAGCAAAATGAATAGTTCCTAATAATCAAATATATTCAGTTCTTTAATATTTGTACATATATGCATATACATATCTGGTACCACAAAACTGAAGATAGTCTTTGTGTCCATCTCCTAGGGAGAATTACACAGAGCAACAGAATATTAAAATGAATTAACTAGATTTAGGTGAGCCCAGACCAAACAAAATAAAAGATTAGTGGTGAATTAAATGACACCAACATGGGTCAATGGCAATAACTAGTGGAAAAAAGAAATGACACATAAATGTCTAAGCTAATTGTAACATATTTGTTAAAAGCACATGTTAAAAGCTCTGTATGTAGCCAGTGGTTAGTATGGACTGTACATATCAAGAGAAAGCATGTACTGAATTCTAAGGTGGCAGCTGCAATGGTATCAAGGAAGTGGAGAAAAAATGTGTGGAATCTTATCTGTAGTGGATTATTTTACAGAAAGAAGAAAGAAGCAAGCAAGACGAAATTCATACAAGTATCAATTCAGGTAGTGTTCACACCTGTTATGTGATGCATATACTTGACAAACATCACCGCTTCATTTTATATTATTTCATTTCTATTAGGAATTAAAAGGAGCCAGGCAGTGGTGGCGCATGCCTTTAATCCCAGCACTTGGGAGGCAGAGGCAGGCGGATTTCTGAGTTCGAGGCCAGCCTGGNCTTGGGAGGCAGAGGCAGGCGGATTTCTGAGTTCGAGGCCAGCCTGGTCTACAGAGTGAGTTCCCAGGTAGCCAGGACTACACAGAGGGAAAAAAAAAAAAAAAGGAATTAAAAGGAAAGTAAAACCCTCTAGGCTGTGCTTAGAATTCTGTACTTGTGAACATAGCTAGTCAGAGAACTGAAGTAGAACTAGTTCCAGCATGAATTACATTGCATAGATGTTCATTGTTTTTTCAAATCCAATGAATACAATCCCCAAAATATTAGCTTATAAAGCCATGGAAAATAGATATAAAACTATCAGTATAAACTTCCTTTAATAATGCTCTCTAGTACAGTGCCTCCAGAGAACTGGACTAAGTCAGAGTCTTCTGATAAAATAGAACCCTTCTTTACCTGAGCATCATCCTTTTAGTAAGCCAAGAATCCCACCTATACAAATGTTCAATTGCAACTGTCCCTCTCTCCACCAAATCTTGGGATAGTCATCGTTTCTAGAGGCTCTCAGAAAATGTCAAGTCTTTGGTTGATTGCACGTGTCTCAAGAAGACACATATATCACATAACCCCTAAGGCTCAGGGAACATACAGAAATGAATGTAGAAAAAGATGTGAGACCCCCCAGACAGGGAGAACAGCTGCCGACTGTCATCCTCAGTAATGAAGTCACAGCAGCTTTGGATACCTGCACTGGATGTACACATGACTAGGTCTTCAACAGTTTATTGTGGATGGAAGAGGATCTCATTGGTCCCTTCTGCTCTTTGATAACATATTGGTCACTGGTGAGTTCTCAGAGAAGGATGGTCCTTGCATTTAGTTAACATAACCACTGCTGAAACGATGAGGTACCGAAAGATAGTTTAAATGCTTCATAGATGGAGTTATAAAGTCAGTCCTGGTTAAATTCGGGTCCACAAAACCAAAGACATGGATATAAGAAAAGAGTATACCGGAGGACCCAACAATACCTCTTCTGGGCATATACCCAGAAGATCTTCCAACAGGTAATAAGGACACATGCTCCACTATGTTCATAGCAGCTTTATTTATAATAGCCAGAAGCTGGAAAGAACCCAGANGTCCCTCAANAGAGGAATGGATNCAGAAACTGTGGTNCATTTACACAATNGAGNACTANTCAGCTNTTAAAAACAATGAATTTATGAAATTCTTGGGCAAATGGATGTATCTGGAGGATATCATCCTTAGTGAGGTAACCCAATCACAAAAGAAGTCACTAGATATGCACTCAGTGATAAGCGGATATTAGCCCAGAAACTTAGAATTCCGAAGATACCTTATGCAAAACAGAAGAAAACCAAGAAAGATGACCATTGTGTGGATACTTCATTCCTCCTTAGTATAAGGAACAAAATACTCATGAAAGGATATAGGTACAGAAACAAAATTTAGAGCTAAGATGAAAGGATGGACTATCCAGAGACTATCCCATTCGGGAGTCCATCCCATCATCAGCCACCAAACCTAGATACTAATGCTCATGCCAGCAAGATTCTGTTGAAGGGACCCTGATATTGCGGCCTCTTGTGAGGCTATGCCAGTGCCTGGCAAACACCGAAGTGGATGCTCACAGCCAGCTATTGGTTGGAACACAGGGTCCCCCATGGAGGAGCTAGAGAAAGTACCCAAGAAGCTGAAGGGGGCTGCAACCCTGTAGGTGGAAAAACAATATGAACTAACCAGTACCCCCTGAGCTTGTGTCTCTAGCTGCATATGTAGCAGAAGATGGCCTAATCAGCCATCACTGGGAATAGAGGCCCCTTGGTCTTGCAAACTTTATATGATCCAGCACAAGGGAAGACCTGGGCCAAGTAGTGGGAGTGGGTGGGTAGGGGAGCAGGGGCGGGGGTGGGGTATAGGGAACTTTCGGGATAGCATTTGAAATGTAAATAAAGAAAATAAAAAAAAATAAAAATAAAAGAGTATATAGGAAGGAGGGATGGCTGGCATTGGCAGGAGGGAGATAAGAGAGCCAGGGTTAAGAGTAATCAGAATACATTATATACATGCATAAATATCAAGGACCAAAAATAACAAAATAAAGGAAGAAATTTAAGAAGACAATGTCAAGTCTCTGTTCTATTTATAGAAATGGCACTATAAAAGATGTTCAGACAAAACACGTCTCGCACAGCAACTGACAGTGGCAAGCACTAAATGCTTCTATCTTCTGTTTTTTGTTTTTATTTTTTATTTATTTATTTATTTATTTATTTATTTATTTATTTTGCTTCTATCTTTTAATGAAAATCATGGGGTAAGTTCATATTTGAGGTTGTAAAGAAAATGCAGAAATGTACGTGCACACTACACTCAGTTTCCCTTCATGTTACTATCCTCATCGATTCATTCTGGAAATCTCAGAAAAAGATAAACCACTTACACTGCATTAACAAACATCAAAATATCACCCAGAGAGTTCAGTAGCAGGCTTTAGACTAAATAGACCTACTTCTAGTGAATGTTGGCTCAAAAACAAAAGGGAGAGAGTAGAAATACCTCCTGCCTCTATTAACTTCACTAGATCTTGTGCATTTGAATGTTGGATTAGTCATAGTCACAAAAGTGTCTCCCCTATAATTCTCAACACCTTGTTGTTGGCCAGGATGTCAACTTTGTATCAACTGAGTGAACCTTTTGTCTTCTACTGTCTTATAATATTTCATGTAAGAAAATGACTTGATTGTTTTATAAATATCAGAAAGTATTAAAACCATCGATTGCCAAACTTCCTTGCTGGGTCTGAGGACCAGTGAGACCTGGGAAATACAATATTGGGTTCTTAAATATCACAGGGGATTTTTAGAAAGTACAAAGGTGCCAAGAATCACCTATCCCATTGTCCGGAATTAGACACAGATGCTGAAGATAGAGCACAGCCACTTTCACAGTCTAGTAGACATTTTTCAGCTTATTTATTTTTCTCAAAACAACTGGGACTAGGCTTAGGCAGAGCAGCCGGTAATCTGTTCCCTGACTTAGAACAGTGTGAGCCTTTGCATAAACTATCTATGGCATTTAAAAGCCTGGCCAACAATTCGACATGTATCATTTGGAATGCACTCTCCTTGCATTCTTAGCTGCCTGTCTCCCCACAGAGTGTGGTGGAGCATAACTCTGAGCTCAGAGCTGGGGGGTCTTATCTCTGCATCTAAAGCATGCTCCGAGAACTGGCCAACATGAACAAAACCTTCTTATTACTTGACTATGATTTCCTCTTATCTCTTCAGCTTTATCAGGACTAGACAGGTTCTTAGAGGAACATGGTGTTGTTGTTTTGTTCTCTTGTTTTCCTATTCAGTTGTGTGTTTCTTTCAGACTGGCTGTAATCCCAATCAAGACAGTCAAACCAAATCAGAAAGGAACAAACAAAACCAGTTGATTTTTGCCCAAAGCTCTCAGTTGATCATGAAATCATTTATGCTTCTGGGGAGGTGGAGAAAAGGGGAGACTCAAATTCTTAAGGGCCCCCTGATTTTATGGGAATTGCACAAATTTACCTGTTCAGCAGCCAAAACTGAAGATACAGAGATACAGGCATGTCAGGCTCACCTGAACTGAACAACAGAGAACCCTCTAGAAGCACAAGGTTGAACACGGATATTATGTTTTCTTTTTATCCAGGCACTTTTTTTTTTTTTTTGCATCTGCTTTGAAGTTCAGGGCATGTTATAGAAGAGTTAATGGAAAGAGGAAAAGTTGGGGGAGCAGTGCTGCACAGCTGACTTCTGGATATGGCACAGCCACTGGATTTATAAACTTGCTGCAGCTGTGGTTACCTTCATAATTCCATTTCTACCATATGCAGAGGAAAGGTTTGTGGGACCCTTTCCCTCACTAAAGGATTGTGGGAAATTAATGGAGGCTGGTAGAAAAAGTGTCATTTTCTTTCATGTGTCACACTGGCAAGTTGTCCATGTTCAAGTAAATAACCTCCCCTGACACTCATGCAAGTTACCTTCATTACATTCATTGAGAAGCAAAAGAAAATGCAAAAAATAAGAAAGGACTTGATTGTTCAGTGAGAGAGTAGGGGAATAACAGAGGGAAATGCAGGTGAAATGACCAAACATTGTTATGCACGTATATGAAACTTTCAAACAATAAAATGATTTTAAAATTACAAATAAATTCATAAGTCCATCACCGATAAATAAATACTACAGACTCCACATATATGAGGCACATAAACTAGATTCAAAGATACAAAGATGCAGTGGTAGGGGTTAAGGGTTCAGGAGAAAAGGAACAGTTAGCTGCTCATATAAGGGCTTGTAGTTCAGTTAAGTAAGACAAGACATAAAGGTCTGTTGCTTACCATCTGGTGGGCTCCTAATGTAATAAATTGAGTATTGAAAAAAAGAAACCAAGTGTGACTAAAAATTACATTAATGAATCCATAATATGGTACTAATGAAAATTTAAATAGAGATTTTTAAAGATTGGGTACTAGACACGCAACCAATGTGATTTGGTTAGCAAGCATATTCACTTTGGTCCTTTCAAGGTTGGAGGAGGATTCAGCATTTTCTGCTTCCTAATATCAGACTAAAAATTCACTTCCACATTTAGACTTCGAGAAGCCTTCTACTCTAAGGGGTAAGATGTCTGTTCATGTTTTCTCCCTCCTGGCTGTTCATTTTTTTCAAGTGCTGAGAATCTAACCCATGATCTTTCAAGTATCCTACCCACGAGCTGTTTGCCTAGTACTGTGCGATTTTCTAATTAGGCTAAGAAGAGTTACCTACAGAGAGAATTCTCTTTCCAGAAAGCAAGATATGGAAGATACCCTGTACAAGGACATGCAGGTGGTAGGAGGCAAAATCATCCTGAAAATGCAAGCTTCCATCTTCTATCTTAAGAGCATGATCCTTCCTAGTGTTCTGGGTCTTCTTGATTCTGCTATTGGTGTAAAGGAAAATCGTTGGTGAGACTTTAGCGTCTTTTCCTAATGTAGCAGGATGGACACAGCAGAAAGGAATGCTAAGGCTCTCACTATCCCCTGCTATAGGAAGCTCAGCGCAGGTCAGCTGCCTTCTTTCCTTTATAGTACTTGAAGTAACCAAGGATCAAGTGCCTACTGCTCATGACCTTTTAGAGACTCTACTCTTTAGCATAACCATTGCACTCTTCATCACATGTGTTTATTTAGTCAATAGGCATCCTGCACGACATCTGGCTGGACTACTATGAAATAGACAGTTCTCCAACAGGCAGTTTCTTCATTTTTAGAGTATACTGGTTTCACTGAATGCCTTCTAAGAGCACTAGAGGCTTAAAGAAGTCCACAGTAATCCTTTCCAACCAGGGTCCCATTTATTCTTCACAAGGCTGGAATCCTTATCCAATATTTTATCATGAAGAAACTGGGGCATTGAGGCTATGAACGATGCCTTCAAGATCACATGCTCACTCAAATGTAGAGCTGGGATGCATACACTGATTCCTCTGGCTTTATATTCTGTAGTTTAAGAGACAAACAACACAACTGTTGCTTGGGTTTGACACAAACTTCAGCTTCCCTTAATGGAGAAAAGGACATGGCTCAACACGATTTTTTTCCTCAGTCCCTCTAGATTCATGCACACACACACACACACACACACACAAACACCTATTTCAAATATAAAAACTAATCCCATCACTTGCTACTTATGGGCTACCCCATATCCAGTGGGTGGAGGTGTTCTTAGATATAACTGATAAAGGCCTTTGAAAGCAGTTTCAGCAGCAGCTGCTTTTTCTTTACCCACCATGAAGGAGTTTCACATCTACTGTGATACTTTCTTGTCAGTTGAAGACTCATTTTTCCCAAACATCATGGGCTTCCTGCAAGCTGCCTGTGGTCAAGCTTACCCCTGCCTCTGCTTTGCTTGTTTTGTGTAACTCTACACACACTTGAAAACCAGTCTCAGATAACAAGTCTCTTCTGAGAGCTCACCCAACAGCCAGAATTAATTCCTATCTCTTCTGGGTCCAGATAGCTCTTTGCAGATAGCTTAGTTATTGCTTCTGTCCAGTTAGATTACAGTTACTCGGAGTCTGTTCTTAGCCTATAAAGTCTGAAGATTTTTAAGTTGAGAATGATATTTTATTTTATAGTTACATAAATCCCAGTTTATTCCCTAGTATCTAGGAAACAACAGATGCTGAAGCTGATAGATAGTCTGGAAGCCCAAAGCAGCAGCAGCGACATAGACACCTATTCCAAGTCGTGAATGTTTTCAAAGACTCTTTACATGAGCAGAATGCTGCATTATTGTAACCCCATCATTCAAAGCGCTGAGGGCTGAGACGTATAAACTCAGTGGTAGCCTGGGTTACTAGTGAGTTTGACATTATCTTAGAGGAAACAAAAAAACAAAAGAAAGAAAGAAAGAAACCAAACCAACCCAAACAAGGGAAACCCTTTATTTAAGCTGAATCATATGAGGTAGAGGTGGAGACTGGGATGCGTCCCCAGTGTACAGACAAGAAAACTGAAATCCTTCATTTTGTCTAATGTCACAACTAGTTTTTGGTAAAACCAGGACTCAAATCCAGACTAAGACCATCGATGCTGCTTTAAAAAGGACTTGACTATGCCTAACGCTTTTTGAGGTTATATTTGAGAGAATGGATATATCGACGTCAGATGGAGCTTAAGTCTCAAGCCACACAGAACATACCTTCAGAATTTCTCCTATCTGTTCCTGGTATTCAGGAAATAGAACCTGCCTCAACAGATCAAAGCAGGCCTTTGCAGGTCTGTTCTGTAGTACCGTGAGCAACAGAATGAGCCTGCATGAAAAAGGAAGCGCTCCCCTCCTAGAACTGACTAAATTGCTTACTTTCTGACACTTACCCTTCCCATTTAAAGAAAGACTGAGATGAATTTATTTCCTAAGGGCTTTGACAAGCTGCCCACTTTAGATTCCCAACCACTTCCACGTGAATGTCATAGAAGAGGCCTCTAACCAAAGCAAACAAACCTCATGATGAACCAAGTGACCATCCTGTCGATGTCTGTGACTTCCGTGTCTCATGTCTCTGACACACAAAGCCTAACGGCTAATTTGCAGTTTCCTTCTCTCTTCTCCCAATGACAACCACGAGAGAAGTGCAGAAATTCACTGAAGTCATCCTAGCAGTGTTCCCTGATTTTTTGTTTTCTTTCTTTTCCGTTTCTGAGTTTATGACTGCATGCTGCCAGTGACCTAGGGAAGTTTATCACCCAGATCTGGAGCTTCCTGGATGTCTGGGCTGAGAATATCCTTAGAACTATTTATGCTATCTTATTCTATAGGGGAGGAAATAGTGGGAGGAGCTAGAAGATACGGTTATCTCTGTGGACTCTGTAGACCAGCAGCTATCCTAGAGGTATCTGGAAGTGCCTGTCTGCAGAAAGAGTCTGTGGCTGTAAGAGCTGGGGACTCTCATTCACACTGTGTATGCCAATCATCGCCCACAGCACCCAGCTCCCAATCCCCCCCACATTTGTAGACTGCTGCTTTCAATTAGAGGAGTTAGTAATGTCCTTCTTTCAAAGGATTTTTTAAAATCCACTTTATCTTTTACCCACACACGAAGTACACAAATGCATAGCAATGGAAGGAGAACAGGAAGATAAAGGTTCTGGCATTTTACTACATGGGCAAATTTTATGAGGTTTCCGTGGAATTTTGATTTTATATTTTTCCAGGCCCTCTTATCAATCAGGATGAGGGGAGAAATGTCCCTCAAACCTTAGACCTATCCTTTCCACTTTCTTCTTTCTACCCAGAGGAACCTATGATGGGCTTCACAGAAAAACAGAGGAGAGGAAGTAAGGAGGAAGGAATGTAAGGATATGCATTGCCAATGACACTTGTGTGCCTGCAAGCATGCACACAAAATAATAACCTGGTCTTTTTTCCCAACAGCTCTCCCTAGATTATACGTTATCTTCAGGCTTGCTGTTCCATAACTAAGCTATACTCCCCAAGATCTCAATCATCAAGATCGTGGGGTCCTGAAGAACACAAAAGGGGAAGAGTGCTAGGAGACAGGACTCTGGGCTGCAACCATAAAAGGTCAGGGAAGCCTGAGCACAGCATAGCTCAAGTGAAGTGAACCGGCCTCCATAAACACAGTTTCACTCCCTTCTCAAGGATCCCCTGCCAGATGGGATGAGCACCAACTTTCAAATATGTTATGTGCCTACAGGATGGTGTCCATCATATAATCTCATTTCACCTCAGTAGTAAATGTGGAGAATAAGCATTTGGCTTTCTATTTGACAGATAAAGACTTTGAGGTTTGGGGAAGCCACTAGTCATTTCATCACTCAAAACTTGTATGATTCAGCATCATTTCCCCTTCCTCCCTATGGCGAGCCATCCCAACCAAGTTTGCCCCATGTGCTTGGTATCTTATACCCACAGTGTGGATTCTTGCCTGCCCCTCGATTTCTCCCTGGATACACTTGAAGGACAATGGCTGGCCACTTTTTCACCAGAGTCCAACTTAGCTAATTAGGCCATGGTCACTGAATTGATGTGGTTTTTCCAAGTCCCATAAGTGATAAAAATCAATCTAGAAGCCCAGGTCACCATAGGCCTAAACCAATGTACAGAGGTGCTGATGTGGGTAATGACAATATAGTGTTAGGAAGACATCAGGATATCTGGATCATTCTAGATATGGGAAAGTCACACTCTAACTCATGCTGTTTGACATGATGAAATGTATAATAGTTGTTTATCCAATGAGTATAAACTTGTTTAAATATTTTATTTTATTTAAGTTATAAGATCACCCCATAGGAAAAGAATTAGAGTCACTCTTATCGCCCAGATAAGGAGCAGGCTGATAGATGAGCAATGATACAATGAGCCTGCTGAACCAGTAGAGGGGAAGCTGGTTAATCATTGCTACCATTCTCAGTCCTTCCCCAGAACAGGCATCACTAACTAAACTAAAACACCATGGAGAAATACTCAAATTGACCAAAACTAACCTAGGAGGTGAATCTAACTATATACACCTGGAACTTGAGCATTAGCTCATTACAGGCAAGCCTGAAGTCTTAGCCATACATTGTCAGTATTAAGAGCATACAGACCCAAAGTAGGCACTGAGAAAGTATTGGCAGAATAAAAGAATGACCATGGGGCAATAACTGTTTCCATAGCTTAGGTCAGTTGACACACACGATGAACAAATGCAGCTTAAACATTCCGTCCTGAATCAGGTCCTCCCACTGCTCATCATCGACCTCTTTCTTAGTGTAGTTTTCACCATTCCTAAGCCTGCTTTCCTAGTCTTCTCCAGCCCCAATTCATATTGACCCACTAAACAAGAAAACTTGAAAGGTAATCAAGGGTTAACAGATGTAGTCTTCAATAAATGCGAGCACATGTGTGTGTGTACATACACACACACACACACAGAGAGAGAGAGAGAGAGAGAGAGAGAGAGAGAGAGAGAGAGAGAGAGAGAGAGGAGAGAGAGCGCTCCAATCCCTTCCCCCAACCTCCTTTCTACACACTAGTAACAAGGAGGGGAGGGGGAAGGAGGGGGAGGCTTTCTTTCACCGACCATTAGAAACAATTATCACTTTCCCCAGGCCTGCTGAGCACTTTTCCCTTTGATGCCTGCCTTAAAGAGATAGAGAGCAGGGGAGGGGAAGTTGCCTTTCTTTCAGTCTGATGATTTACTGTCTGGTGCGGGCAGACAAGCAAGCAAAGAAGCTGGACACAGAGAGGCTACCTTCACTGGTCTAAAGTTCTGAACTAACAGCAGATCTAGGGGCCTCTGCCTAGGAGACAATTCTCAGTGAGAACTTGGCTTTGGAAGTTCTCCAGCCTTGGGTCTCTGCTTGGGACTGATTAGCACCTCATTGTCCCCAGGGAACTGTCCCTAAAATGTTATTCATTTCACACTCCTGAGAGATCCAATGCCAGCAAGGCCTACTCCTCCACAAGAGGTGAACAGTTGTGATTTGGGGTGCAAGCCCCTGATCTGATCAAATGGTCACAAGGAAAAGGGGGGGGGCTTTCCCATAGAAATTCTTTAAGATAACTTTCTCTGTTCCTCGCTAACATGGTTTACTGGTGGATTAACTAAATCTCATAGATGAGCTATATCTCTGAACCATTATTATGGTTACATTGGGGGCATATCTGCTCATTCACTCACTCCTTTCTTATAAATAAGCTTCAGACTTCTGATGGACAGAAGTGGCCATCTCCATCTTCTAAGGCAAACGCTGCTATTGGAATCTAAGACAGCATGGGAGCACACCAGAGCTTCTTTCATAACATTTACTGGCCAGCTTCTGTGTGTCAAGTTTAGTCTTCATGTTCTTGGGGACTCTGTCAACAAGACATCTTCTTTGGTGCCTTGGGACTCAGAAGTGGAAAAAAAAGCATGCCCGGACCACGCCTGTCAGGAGCAGGTGGTAAAGTCTGGATACAATTTCTGTGTTAGACTAAGACAATTTTCTATTCCATGTCCATTCTCCAGGTGAGGAAATCAAGTTTCACACAGTGTAAATGATGCTGATCAAAAAGCTGGTGACAATAACGGAAGGACGAGGCTATCACACCACTCTCCTCTCTTCCGTTCTTCCCTTGAGCAGGGCAGATTTGTGGTCCGATTTTCCAGATAGGGAGTGTAAACAATCACAACAGCAATGACCGTAATCCTCAACACAATTCCAGTTCACAACTAAAGGCACATGAAATGTTAGTTCTCATGTGTCCATACCACAGGTTTGATGTGCACTTCCCACTTGACAAAAAAAAAAAAAAAACAGGCAATAGCCTAAACCTATTTTGGATATCGGCTTTTAGAAGGCTAGGTAGGGGCTCAGGATTCTCCAGCTAGTAAATCCTCTAACAAGGGAGAGTGATTAGTGTCGGATGTGGTGGTGGGCTTTTGTGCAGCTGACAACTGCAGCCATGAAAAGCCAGTCCAGGCTCATTTCACAGAGGCCCTCACAGGCTGCCCCTGCCTCCTAATTATGCCATTCCCCAGTCACCCAGACCTGCCTCTGAACTCTTGACCCAGTACTGAAAGACTCAGGATCTCATTACTAATCTCTTAAACCACCTAGTTCTCCAAAATACATCCATTTAAGCTAGAGGCCAAGGCTTCCGCAGGGTGGGAGGTGGGGAGAGGGAAAGCCTGGCTCTGGAACATCTTGTGGCATGACCGTGATCTCTTACTGGAGCCCCTGTCCCAGTTCATAAAGCAGCTGGTATGGCTGGGTGACTCAGTACAAGGCAGGCGTTTCGAAGGGTAAGTGACTGGGCTGCACTAGTGCATTTGGGCCCACCTGTTTGTAATTTCGGGGTGCAAATGGGGGACATGGCCTGTGTTTGCTTTAATTATTATTGTTGTTGTTGAAAAGGAAGAAAGAGAAAAAAAAAAAAAAGCAGAAACTGCTAACATCTGGAGACTGCCCTTCAGTTATGTGCTCTCCCAGAGTAGAGCACAGGATCTCCAGCAAGACGGTGGTTGGTAGTTGAGTCCAAGGCTCATGTGCCACTATCAGGAGTAAGATGATGGAAGCATAAGGACAGTAAGGTGAGGGACTCTCTTGTGTTCCTAGGAGAGAAGGGGAATGCTATGGGTCCCCAGCTATCCCAGGTTTCTTTTGGAAGAATCAGTTTTCCTTCTCTTGTGCTGAAAATAAAAACTTTTCTCCTATATTTAGTCCCTTTCTCTTGTAATTTACTTATTCAGCTAACACTTACTTAGCTCTTATTACGTGCTAATATCTTTATTCCCATGGTATATGTGAGAAAATAAAAACCCAGAGGAAAATAACAATGGAGAATCCCCACACCTCTTTCTAATAAGTGACTCCTAAACCCATGGAAAGACTACAGTAAAGAATTAAGTGAGCTGACATGTACAGAATAACGGGTTGGTTCTGGGTTCAAGGTTCATGTAGTCTGAGGGAATGGGCAGGTACAATAAGTGCCTGAAACAAACTATGCCTGAAGCCAGGTCTGAAGTGTAAATTCTCTGTGTCAAATAGACTCTAGAGATAAAAACGGTTTGAGAAAGGGAAAAAACTGAGCCACAGCTGAGCCATGACAAAACCAGTTTTCCAGATGTTGTCAGTTGCATAAGCATGAAGGAGGAAGGTCAAGAGGCTGTGCCTTATTCTGCATACAGCTCCCAACATAATATTTTTGAAAAAAAAAAAACAGCTAATTTTTCTGATCTTTCTTCTTTTATGTTCGTATAAAAAGCCAATTTCAGAAATTCTACATCATGATACATGACTGGTATATATTGTATAAATGGATAAAACATCAGTCTATACTGACTGTATTAGATCACATGGTCTCTGTTTAATTTAACCAGAATGGACACTAGACACTAGAAAGGAAAATAGATGCTATGGCTAGCAGTAGGTGGACATCCCAAGACATCACCTGTTCCAGAAAAGAATCCAGCATGATAGTGGATTTCCTTTCAGAGCCCTAAGATGTTGCTAGTTCCAGAAAAAGAAGGCATTGAGAAAATTCTATCTTCAGACCTTAGAACAGGAAGCCATTTTTCTAGAACAAGATTAAGGAGTATCTTTTGATCACATTCTGGTACTGGAAAACTGCTGTTTAAGATTTAGATACAAAGGCTAAAATTACAAATACAGTTAATTTTAATTTGAAAACAAAACCAAACAAAACAACAACAACAAAATGATTTCATTGACCCTGGAGCAAAATTGGGAGACACAGCTAATCCTACATTAAAGTTTCACAGTGAGAAATCTTCACCACCAAGCTCACAGATTGGGGGTAGCTCATCAGACCCCTCCAATCTCCTCTCCACCTTTCCCTGAAAAGCCTGGGCTATTTAATCAGGAAATCGATGACCACATTGAAGCTATAGACACTTAAACACTTGACCAGGAAGAGCTGAGCAGTGGTTAATGGCATTCTTGACCACACCAGACTGTTCAGAAAGGTCACAAGAGTGATTTTTCACTTAAAAACGTGTGTCATTAAAGGAACACAATTTTCTCAAGTTCATAAAACTGGGAGTCACCAGGTTGTTTTTGTTTTTTGTCTCACTGCCTTCTCCAGCTTTGCTAATTAAGCTCTGGGTGACACAAAATGTATTGAGGATGATGTGTAAGTCACAATGTTTGTAAAGGACTCTTGCAATATGCCAACATAGCCAGGCTGCATACATTTGTTCCTCCATTGCTTCCTACTGAGCATGTGTGGTCTCTGATGTCCAGCTGCGTGTGTGCTTTTTTTCTCTTTTTTGTCTACAAAGAGACAGGGTGCCTTCCTGGGCTGTCTGCGGCATCATTTCTCCTGGACAGAGATTCCAAGGATTTGTTTCAGGGACATATTCAAGGGGTAGAGGAAAGAGTTGCTGTAGTTGTTGACAGAGCCCCTGAGACCTTCCAGTTTGAACAAGGACCTCAGTCTTGAGGAGAAAAATAGAAAAATAGCACGACTCTCTGGCCTGGTATGCCAGATTCCAGTAGAGATAATAGCTGTGATCAGCAAGACTCCCGAGGTACCAATGGCCATTCCTGACTTTCCTATCTACCAGGGTATAAGCAAAGGTCTCTGAAAAATGGGGACCTCCATGAATATGTCTTCACCAGTGTCAGCCTTGGACAGGTCAATTCGCATCTATGTACAGCAGTGGCACCGTGGCATTATGCTTTGGTGTCCTCCGTATGAATTATTTCACACCCCCTACACCTGAATTTTACTCCATGGGACAGAGGCAACTGTACAGGTTTTGATGTCAAAGTTACATGTTTTGGAAGCTCTGCTCTTACCATTCACCAAGTGAATGACTTCCAACCTGTTGCTAAGTCTGTATTTCCCCACTGCAAAATAAGATGGCCTTCTATTCAGAAGAACTGCCATAGGAATTCAAAGAGTTCCTGCGTGCACACAGGTGTAGGCACATCATGCCCACTTATTAGAAAGCACACAAGTTTTATCTTTCTCTATCATTTTTTCTTCATCAGATTTTAAGGGAGAAAGTTCTAGACAGCCCTGCCTTACCTTTGGACCAGCTGAAGGCTCCATAACTTATTCTTCTGTAAATTAGTGAAAACTTTACAAGGTGATTCATAAGATGGCTGGCATATTTGAATGTGAACATATAGTATAAAGTTCTGGATACAGAACTGGTATCCTGAGAGTACTTCACATTCTAACATGGTCATTAATAAAAAATGTTATTGCAATTAGGTTGCCATTACACCTGTCATTTATTATTGTAGTGCGGTCACTCCTTTCCTTCCTCCGTTTACATTCAATAATCCGTTTTTCCTTTCTTGCTCCTTCTTCTTCCTTTCTGTTATCCTTTCTGTTTCTTACTTCTTCACAGCCTTCAGTGCTTGGCTTCTTATTGGAAACCATGTTAAAAGTTGATCATTTTTAACTGAAAAAAAAACGATCGCTGAAAAGACATACCTAGTGTGTTCATCACTCCCTGTGGGAAGCTGATCATGGGGCTATTCTTGACACTTTATCTCTCCACATTGTTAGGGGCAAAGGAGCTGACTAGAGCCCCTCCTCCACATCAACCCAAGTCTACCTATTCCCTAGAATCAGTACTAAATTATTGGCTAATGGGATGTTAATTCTTCCACATCTACTATGAGCTTATGATTTGTCAGGTGTCGGGACATACAGCAATGAATGCAGGAAACATCACCAAGGAAAGCTATGTAAGTTTGGAGGTAGGGTTCAATTCTGGAGGCATAAAGGAGAATAAAGGAGCATATTCTTGCTTATTTTCAGATCATCATTGCCATCATCATCAATCATCATCATCATCATCATCATCATCATCCTTTGCTAAATGATAGATAAATCAGGCCCAGTCTGATTTAGAAGACCTAGCCTGCCCTCCCCATCTATAAATTCACAGAGAATTATGACCCATTTTATTTACCACTTCCTGAATTAATTTATTGATTTAATCTAGTTACACGGGAGACGCTCTTACATTCTATAAATCCAGAAACATTTTTTCCAAATGATCTCCAAATATGGATACCCTATGCTAAGCCGTGGAAATAACTAAAAACAGAAGGTAGAGCGCGAATCCTTAGCTGCTCACTTTTCTGGTAGTAGAAAAATCCTATGTTAATGGAGAGACCTAGACCCTGAATGATGGCTAAGTCTTAAAATGTATCTGAAGGAGTACTGACAACTCTGGAGAGAAAGAAAAAGTCTCAAGCCTTACCCAGGGATTCCAAGTCATTCATTCTGTCTAAACCCTGCCCCTTGGGCTACATAGAAAAGTCCGTGCCAACTGCACCAGGCCTTACCTACTATAAAGGGTCTGGGTTTTACCGGCCATGGGAAACGATTTAGAGAGCTTTACAAAAAAAGTGATGATGTAGACCATCTCTTTCTTATGAATGAAGGAGAATGTATTCTAAGCACAAAAACCCTCCCATGAGAGTTCGTGCAGACAAAACATTTAAGGCTTTCTATCACAAAATGATCAATCCATCATACCTCATTCAAGGGAAAAAAAAAAAAACCAAGATTTTAAAAAAGTAATCTTGGGGAAAGGTCGTATGGGATAGAACACAGGGGGATTGAGTAGACAGAAAGAGTGAGTGCTTCTCCTATTCTGCCACAAAATGTTAGGCACTTTGAGAAGCTCTATCTCCCTATCTGGGAAATGGATTAATTATTTCACTATGGATTTCTAATGATTTCATTTGATGAATTCACCCAGGGAGCTTGCCAAGCTCTTTGTGTGAGCTGTGTTTAAAAATCTTCATGATCTAAAATATCCCAATTTACATGTGAGGAGGCAGGGGTTCAGCAAGGCTCAATTGCTCTGAGATCTTTCTGTACAGGAGCAATGGGATACTATGAACCTACTCTAAACCTGTTTTGTCCATACAGCAGCCCACAGCCTCTATGAAGCTTCTTAAATTTAACTAAATGAAGACAGAGCCTTCTTGAATACATGAGCCATATTTTATGACTTGATGTCATAGATGGTTGAAGATCGCTGTATAAAACAGAGACAGTATAGGGCATTTCTAGCCAAGTAAAAAGTTCCCGGGGACAGCTCACTGGTCCTGAGCTCTCAATGATGTCACAGTTTTGTTTTCTCTTGAACATCATCCTGACATTAGCTTCTTGATGTTGCCAAGTAGTACTCTGCTTTCGCTTGCATTGTGCTGCTATTTTATTTCTGCATTTCTTACTGTCATGTGCTGCACTGTAGACTCAGGCATCACCCAGGTAGCATCCCCACTCCTTCGAACAGCATTTATCAGCAAATCAGATCCTCATCCAAGCTCGTGCCTCCCCACCCCCACCTCTGCCAGGGGGTAGAGGGAAACTCTTTTTCAGGAAGGGGAAAATTGCAGACACTGATTAAATGTCCCCTTCCACCAACTCTATACATATAGGTCTGCCTGAGGAAGGGCATGGGGGTGAACAGGAAGCTATAACTATGATGTATGCTTCTTAGTAACAGTACATTTCAAGGGACCCTTGGAGCCCATTTCTCCCTGAAAATTGAATATGTTCATATGTATCTAGGTTTGCTTGTGCTTAGGAAAAGTTGAGGACTTTCAAGTTTTAAGAAAACTATCACTGTGTTGACAGTGAAGTTCTGGAGCTCTTTCTGGCCTGATTCTACAGATGGCACATCAAGACTGACTTTTCAAATTCAGGACTTGGAGGGAGCTAGAGAGTGGAGCTTAGGGCCTTGAAAAGCAAACACAAACAAAGGAGTTGCTCACACAAACAAAAACAAAGTCCTGTGGCCAGCCAAACCTCGGCTCCTTTCCAAAACTCCTCCTTCAGGCCTGGCTTGAGAAAGTTTACTTTCAGGGTAGAGAAATGAGCATGTGGTTTGGGGGACCGAATTCAATACCAGGGAAGAAGCGGCAGGCTCAGCAAAGCTTGACTGACTGCTTGCCTCCTAAGTTCATTACCGCTCCAGAGAGTGAATGCTGCTTACATTTTTTACATGTTTCTTGGGTACAGAACATGAAACTAAATTATACAGCAAAGGCCATGTTGGCTACATGCCGGTGACCCCACTTAAAACAAAACAATAGGACAAAAGGAGAGAGAGAGAGAGAGAGAGAGAGAGAGAGAGAGAGAGAGAGAGAGAGAGGAGTTTGAGGGGAGGGAGGGAGGGAGGGAGAGAAAAGAGGAAGGAAAGAAAGGAGAAAGGAAAGAGGAGAGATGGGGTACAGAGAGAGAATATTAAACACCTAGAGAAAAAGCATAGAAAGGAATCATGAGAGAGGGGGTCTGGATGAAAGGCAGGGATGAAGGAGTGTCTGATCCTGAAGATGAGGTTTAAGGAGGGTGATGTGGAGAAGAAGGGCAACAGGATGAGGGCGGGTCAGGTTTGGATGGAGACCATAAACAAAAGCTGAGGAATCTTCCTAGATGGGCCATGGAGAAGGTTGGCAAGGGAAGGGTCTGATCTCCGCAGAGACCTCAGAACACTGAGCCTCAAGCCACAGAGCTCTGCTTGTTCTTGGGCTTCAAGTCAAGTCCTCTGGCATCTGAGAGATGGAGACTCACTCTTCTAACATGGCCCTCAGGGCTCCACATGGTACCATCTTCAAGAGGTCAATACATTCTCAGTGCCTGCCTGGAAGTACTGGATTACTGTCAGTAACTTTCTCCCTGTCGGTACTGTGATCTGCTTCAGACCTTGTTTACTCCTGTATCGAAAGCTTCTGAGGGACTGAGGTCTGAAATTATTCTGATACCCAGTAAGGACAACCACAGACATTGTACTTGGTATGCTAGTTCATTGCATTCTCAAGGCTATAATATAAAGGAGAGAGCCTGCCCAGTTTATAGATGAGGGAAAACTGAGGCTTATAAAGGTGAAGGTAACTTGTCAGGCATCACATAGCTCAAAATTACATCAGTTCTTTCTCCATGTAAAGCCTAGGCTTTCTTTATATAACAATGTGGCCACAGTACAGATACTTAAATTTACCCTCAGAGTACCCAACTACAAAGAAAAATAATTCCTTAGATAACCATCCTGCCAACTGCCCCTTCCTCCTCAAACTATAACCTACTGAGGTTGACTCCACATATTAGAGCACTTTGTCACAGTATGTTTTACCTCGGTAGAGGATTCCATGACAATTCCTTCTCCCCCAAGGATAATGGCTATATTCTTTATCTCCGTGCCAATCCATTGCTTACTATGGTACTTTTGACAGGGTGGGGGTCACGACTCAGAGCTACTGGCCTTTAATCAGAATACCAGAATCAGTCCATAAGCAATGGGAAAGGAGGTAAAACCTGGGGGCTCTTTCAATCTCCAGCCACTCAAAGTTAGAAAGCTGAGGTCTGAAAAACTATGTCCTAGGGCTGGAGAGAGTCGTGAAGGGGACTGGGTACTCTTCTGGAGGAGCTCGACTTGATTCCCAGCATCCATATAACAGCTCAAACTTTCGATACCTCCAGTTCTAGGGTATGTGATACACATGATGCGCAGACCCAGAACCAAGCAAACTATCTGTACACATATTAGAAAAACAATCTTGAAGTAACCTCATGTGTCACATAACCAGTAAACGGTGGACCCCAGGCTTAATCGAATTGCAGATGTCAATTGACTGTAGGTATTTGGAACTTTCATCCCTCAAATATTCATCATCTGTAGAAGAAGCGAATCCGTGAAGAATGTAGAGAAGGGGGTGAGGAGGAAGACCAGGAAGATTCCTGCAAACTTTAATAGATTTAAAGACTCTCTAAACCCAAGGGTTCCCTTGATGGGTCTGAAGAGTGACAGCTCAGAGACTATTTTGTACTGCTTTGGAGGGAATTTTGGGTGCCCCTCATGAGTGGGACAGGCTGTAACAAGCCACGGTACTTTCTGTTCTGTCTCCTTAGATGACTTGCACATGTGCTCTTGAACAATTATTCAGAAACCACCAGGAGAAAGCAGATCCCTTGGGCCTTTGGGGAAACTACTTGGAATCTATGTGCTCCAGCATTTCAGCATGTTCCTT
Organism: Mus pahari; assembly: GCF_900095145.1. NCBI lineage: Eukaryota > Metazoa > Chordata > Mammalia > Rodentia > Muridae > Mus > Mus pahari. The sequence continues at coordinate 19,085,572 of NC_034595.1, read as the reverse complement.
TCCCTCTCCTTCCCCACCATTGGCAAAGGCTGCCCCTTTTCCTAATGAGAAGAGTTGAATGCTTTGGTTGAAGGCAGGGACAAGCAAGCAAGGGGCAGACAGCCTTTGGAACTGTCTCCCAAACACTAGCTAACGAGGCCAAGATTTCTCCTTGTTCTTTGCAGATATTATTGTATAAGTAGCACTGGGGAAATGCTTCTCAGTACAAGATTTCTGAGTGAAGATGTTTTCATGATAACACCTGTAGTGGGGTAGATAGAAGAAAACAAAAAGTAGAGAGCTATAGACCAGGAATTCATGTCTCTCTCTGAGGCTCTGCATCCTCAGATTGAGAGAAACCTGTTGTGTTCAGGAGGGTGATTGGGAAGGGCATGAGATTTGAGGTGCTTCATGGGGTCTGGCATACAGGCAGTATTCAGATGGCATTACTGTTGTTCTTTCCATCTTAACAGCTGACCCATTTGACTCTTGCTTAAAGTCTCAGAAAAGCTTTCCTCAGCCCTTGGGATGAAGAATAAATGCCAAGCATCTGCAGTGTCTCTACGTACCCATCCTAACTCATTGGCTTTTTAAAAATTGTTGGCTGTTTATTTATTTATGGTTGTTTGTTTTTACTTTCTGTGTGTCATTCAATTTGTCTCTTACACTGTTTTGTCCTCACTGTTCTCTATTGACAGTATGTTCTTCATATCCATGCCTTGCCCTGACCATCAATTTGTCTGTCTTAAATTGCAGCTCAGCACCTTTTTTTTTCTTTTACAAACACATATGTACACACACACACACACACACACACACACACACACACACACACATACACACATGCATTTTCTGAGAGTAAAATAACAAAGGTTGAAAGTTGGGTACACACATAATGGCATTTCCTTCAGCTAAAAATACAAAGATTATGTTTGTTGACAAACATCATGTATGTTGCTTATAGGAAAGTAGATAGAACTAGAGCTAAACAAATTTAGACAAATCAGCTAGAGTTGGGAAAATAAATATTGAATGTTCTTTCTCAAAAATGAATACTACATAGTTGTGTGTGTGTGTGTGTGTGTGTGTGTGTGTGTGTGTGGTGTGAGATTATACTAAGTTTTTTTTTTAAGATTTATTTGTTTATTATATGTAAGTACACTGTAGTTGTCTTCAGACACCCCAGAAGAGGGCTTCAGATCTCATGATGGATGATTGTGAGCCACTATATGGTTGCTGGGATTTGAACTCAGGACTTTTGGGAGAGCAGTCTTAACTGCTGAGCCATCCCAGATGTTCTTCAACAGAGGAATAGATATAGAAAATATGGTACATTTACACAATGGAGTGCTATGCAACTATTAAAAACAATAAATTTATGAAATTCTTAGATAAATGGATGGATCTGTAGGATATCATCCTAATCACAAAAGAACACACGTGATATGCACTCACTGATAAGTGGATATTAGCCCAGAAACTCAGAATACCCAATAGCCACTCATCGGTGGTATGCACTCACTGATGAGTGGATATTAACCCAGAAACTCAGAATACCCAAGACACAATTTGAAAAGCACATGAAACTCAAGAAGAAGGAAGACCAAAGTGTGGATACTTCGTTCCTTCTTATAAGGGGGAACAAAATACCCATGGAAGGAGTTTAGAGCAGAGACTGAAGGAATGACTATCTATAGACTGTTCCACCTGGAGACCCATCCCATAAACAACCACCACAAACAGACACTATTGCGGATGCCAACAAGAGCTTGCTGACAGGAGCATGATAAAGCTGTCTCCTGAGAGGCTCTGCCAGTGCCTGACAAATACAGAAGCGGATACTCACAGCCATTCATTGGATGGAGCACAGGGTCCCCAATGAAGGAGCTAGGGAAAGTACCCAAGGAACTGAAGGGGTTTGCCGTCCCATAGAAGGAACAACAATATAAACTAACCAGTACCCCTAGAGCTCCCTAAGACTAAACCACCAACCAAAGAAAACACATGGTGGGACTCCTGTCTCTAGCCTCATATGTAGCAGAGGATGGCTTAGTCAGTCATCAATGGGAGGAGAGGCTCTTGGTCTTGGGAAGATTCTGAGCCCCAATATAGGGGATTGTCAGGGACAAGAAGTGGGAGGAGGTGGGTTGGGGAGCAGGGGGAGGGGGGAGAGGANAGGGGATTTTCAGAGGGGAAACTAGGAAAGGGGATACCATTTGAAATGTAAATAAAGAAAATATCTAATTTTAAAAGAAGATTATACTAAGTTACAAGAAAGGTAGAAGAGGGCTAACCTGACACAGGAAATGTCTAGAAGGAGGGAGGAGAAAGTTAGAAGCTCAGGGTGCAAATACAATCAAATTAAATGAAGTTCGTGAATGAAAATGTCTTTATGAAACATATTGCCATGTACAATAATAAGGTAGTTACTGAAAAAAAAATGGAAGCCAAGGCTAGATATCTTGGCAGCAAGCGGGAACGGTGGAGTGGTATTTGAGGTATGGCAAGAGATCCCCCCCCCCCGCTTTCTTGGTATTCTTAAAAATGCATATAACAGACAAGATGACACAGGCAGCATCCATTCTTGTGACCATTTTCCCGCATCCATGTTGGAAGCAGATGTGGGCTGCTTGCTCTGCACCTGGCCTCCTACCTCAATGCAATGACCAGTGTCCCAATTTGGCCCTTTCCAGACCTGAGACTTAGTGTGCCTATCTGTGAATAGAGACCATTAATCCTGTTTCTGTAGTAGTTTAAGTAAGAGTCAAGGAATTTGGTGCAGAGCCCAAGGGAACTTGGTAAACGTTATTTCTATGATTTATCCTAGACATTCTGAAAGTGGGCAAAGGACTTTTCCATGCAGCAAGCTGGCTGTCATCCCAGCTGGCTGAGTAGGCTAACAACTGTGTGTTTTCTTCCCTGGGGAATTTCCTCTAGAGTTTATATCCTGAGATCTTTGACTACTGTTTCCAGGTGTACACACCCCTTGGGTGTAACAATAAGCTCTCTGAATGCAGAAAGAGAACCTGAGCTTTCTTAGAGATTCCCATCATGCCTAGCACAGTCCTGGGTGAGCAACACATGTTTGATGATACGACTATGCTTAAGTGGGTAGAATGTGACCAGTTGTATCTCCTGTATGGGTCACTGTAGTCAGCTCAGGGTGGGGGTGTATAGTGGAACCTAACATGCAGGAGACAGGTCACTGACACTGGTAATACCAGTTAAGTTTAAAAAGCAAGTGTTCTCTGTTTACTCTGCATGGTTAATCTCCACAATCCGATACCATTTCCATTTTTCAAAGGGGTACACTGAGCTTCCTGGAGGAATAGCTTGCCAAATGCTTCCAGAAACAGAAGTTAGAAGGGCAAAGCCAGATCTGCATGTATTTGACTTTAAATGTCAAAACTGTGATTTTCCCTTTTTTTATTATTATCATTATTGTGTATGTTCTCTCTTCCCACTCATTGACACAGACTACAAATATGACTCTCCACCTTTCTTTAAACCAAACAAGTAAGTGATTGCTCTAGCATTGAGCCTGACATGGTTTGTGTTTTAATGGAGCGAAAAGAAAGAAAGAAAGAAAGAAAGAAAGAAAGAAAGAAAGAAAGAAAGAAAGAAAGAAAGAAAGAAAGAAAGAAAAAGATAGATGAGCATGCCAAAGATCAGATGACAGCAACTCAGAATGAAGTTGCAAAGGACTCATCTACTCCCCAAAAGGTTAATGACAAACACAATCAAAACTAGTTACAAATAAAGAAGTGATGGTGCTCGTTAATGCAGGACTCTCCACAGAACCAGCAGCCTAGCCTGAACTATCCAGAAAGCTCCAGAATGGGAGGAGCTTACTGTATCACAACCCTTGCTTCAGTGTGGATTTGTCTCTCGCTTCTCATTTATTCTCAGAAGAGGTTTGCTTTACGTTGCTCCTTAAACCACTAGTGTAGAAATGGTCAGGATAAGTTTAACCCTAAAACAGTTTAACCCAATAAACTGGTTGGTTGACTGATGGTCTGCAATCCCTATGAGAACACTGAAGATTCTAGCTCCTCTTAGCATCTCCATCTCTTCTTTAATCCATGCCAAAGAGGGGCTGCCTGTTTACACAGGAGGAAATAGTCTTAGGGAGAAGCTCTGGGGATGAGGGCAGAAGGGGGACATATTGACTTTGTGTTTTGGCAGTCTTTGGTATAAACTATTGGAGAAATGTGAGGCATGGAAGCAAAGTATGAACAAGACAAGATCTTTGCAAGCACTTAAACCAAACCAAACTGAACCTTTTCTGAGGTTCCCAGAAGAGAGATAACTGGATTCTCTTTCTTCATTTCCATTTTTGTTCACTTACAGGAACTTCTTGATTCTAGCTGGGTCAGGAAGGTGCATAGCCCAAATATTCAAGGAATGTTTCTCATTATAGGATATTCAGCCCAATTTACACAACCAGGAAGCTTTGATATGTCTGATAACATTTGGGTACAAGACTCAGCATTCATGGGTAGCTTTACTGTAACCAAATTTGGGAAAGTTGTTGAAGGAGAATGAGGGAGAGAGACTGGAAATCATTAGAAGTGGCAGGGTTATGCAAAATCAAAGCTCAAGTTTAGACTGGCATTCTAAGCTCACATAATACAAACCATGTCCATCATTCTCACTAGTCACAGTGACTGATGAATTACTATAATGCAGCTATAATTTGGAGAGAATTCTCACACTTATTTTTTTGAACAGTGCTGAGGTTAGAGATGGGGTCTTAAAGCTCCATGGGTTAAATCATAGACACAGAGATAGGTACATAGTTCCAGCAAACACCTGAGTTTTTACCATTTTTATAACACCGCAGAAAGGCTTGAAGAGAGTGAAGTAAACTAGTTTGTAAAGGAGATAAGGGAATGGCTGGGCAGTTTCATAATTCCTCAGGCCAAGCTTGCTCTGGTGAAGACCAAAAGACTGCAGAAGAGGGTCAGTGTGTGGTAGAGAGTGGGAGCAGTCTCAGTTCCAGAGACTGTGACTCTGTGTAGGGGAGTTTGAGACCCTAACACATGTCATCAAAAACTCTGCATGCTTCCCTGGAATCCAGTAACTCCCAACTTTGGATGTGGCCACATGTTTTTAGGCTCCCATTGCCATCTTATAAGATCTACCTCTAAGACAAGATTCTTTACATGACTGGGGAGACTACAGCCCTTCCTGCAGGGCTCCAAGATAGACCATAGAGTGTTTACCATGAAGAAAGCAATCGGCTGTGTGTGTGTGTGTGTGTGTGTGTGTGTGTGTGTGTGTGTGTGTGTGTGGTGAAATTCAGATGTGTCTGGTTCCTTTCACTCTGTTCTCCTGCATTTGATTTGTATAGTGTCTAGACTGAGCTCCTATGGGCCTATTCATATATGCACATGTGGGTGGAGGATAAGGCAAAAGAAGAAGGAGGGGATAAGAGAAAAGACGAAGAGGAAGCAAATGAAGAGAGGGGAGAGAAAGAGAGCTGGAGGAGGAACAAGTTGAGAGAAGGTGAGAGACCCAGGATACCCCTTCCAATCTTATTCTTCAATTCAACTTTCAAGAGCCTTCCAGCTCCTCGGTGCTCACCGACAACATCTTCACTAGAGGCCCTGCCTGACAGGGTGAAAATTAACTATTGGGCTCCTCTCACCACTGTTCAAGGTAATAATGGACACGGATCCGTCTCCTTCTCCCTTGTCAGAAGGGGGCAATACTTTCACTTCAGGAATAATGCTTGCCCGGAAGGAAACCGACTTTGTGTTGTACTGTCCACAATTGCGTATGTGTTTGCATACGCATGGCTGTACCTGTGTGCAAGAGCACATATGCATATGCGCAGTAGGCACATTTGCTTTCAAGTAAAGGAACTGGGACACTATTGTTCTGTGCCCCCCAAGACCTTTGTTTTCCTGGTTCTGAGCCCAGCCTGCACAAACTGACCCCATAGACTATGGTGAGCTGATCTCATAATGGCAAATTTAGTTACAGTTAATTCTCCTTGTAACAAAGATTATACACAAGCTCAGAGTAATGGAACCTCGTTGATTTCACTAAAATAAATTTGGTAACAATGAATAATTCAGTGCGATGATTTTGTTTCCTCCCCTCCTCTTTATAGATTGAAAAGCTAGTATTTATAATGATTTTTTAAATTGGATTTTTGTTTAAGGAGAACTAATCAGCCATAATTCCTGGCAGACTTCTCCCTAAAAGATTGGATTAACTGTGCCATGAAAGGTTTGGGGGTTTTTGTTTGTTTGTTTGTTTTGGGGTTTGTTTTTTGGGGGGTTTTGTTGGTTTGTTTGTTTTCAAAATAAGGAGACTGGGAAGTTTTTTTAATCACATTATTAACAATAATCTGCATAATTTTTAAGTACAGTTGCTCCCATTATTCCTGCATATGAAAAGCGTTAATAATTACCTCATTTGAATGTTGTTTTTTAAGCATCTCTAGGAATAGGACATTAGGTGATTTTTGAACTCCTGCACCTTTGATGTGATGGAGAAACAATGGCTGGACATCTCTGGTTGTCAGTTGTAGGCAGGTGTTTATATGTGTGCATACGTGCACACATATTTACAGTAAAACAAAGCCAGGCAGTCCTGGCACCCACTGTTTTCTAGATGCTGTGCTTTGAGGAAGAGAAAAGATGAACGACACCACAGTATACATTTAAACCCCCAGTATCCCACTGTGGGAAGTAATAGGGTACACAGATAAGATTCCTGAAGTTCTCTATGAAGCTATGACCATACAGGTGAGTCCAACCAGTGCTGATGTAGCACACAAATAAGAGGAATGCTGACCCATTCATGGCCAGACAGACATGGCACATGAGAGGCACCTGGGGATCCTGGGTAACTCACACCTTCCATTTTCCTAAGGACATCCACTCATAGATGCAAATGAGTAAATACAAATTTGAATAATATGAACACAGGTAGGAGAGATGAAGAGATGATCAAATAGAAATGAAGCTGAATATATGGGAGGTGCAGCACATTCAATAACTCTCAGTGGACCCTAGCTCAAAGTCCCAATTCCCATTCATCAAAATGCCAGCTGGACTCCAACACACTTGAAATAAAGAAGCAGGATCAGAAGGATGTCTGAGAATGACGGCTCACCTGCAAAGCCAAGAGGAAGACTAGGTTGAAAATTGGCCACTGTGCCGGGCAGTCAGCAGCACTGAGCTAGGTCTCTGGGAAATGGGAGTCTCAGAAGAAGGCAGGTGTTTTCTCAGCAGGATAATTGCAAAGGGGGCTCTGGGGAAGCACAGATATCCTAGGATCACATAAGCTCTGCCCCCAAAACTCTCCCTCCCTCAACTAGGCTATGAGTACCCTGTGGGTGAACCGTGTCATATAAATAGTGCATTAGGGGACCATGCACTGAGTCACAGCTTCTTAGAAGTGGCAACATCCCTGAAGAACACCAAGCTAAACTCTTATTTTAAATACAGGAATGAGAGCCAGGAAGAAAACGTGGAACCCAGAATGGTGTAGAGACATTACACAAGTTTGTGGTAGGACTGCTATTAATTCAGTAACTGCCCCTCCCAAAAAAAAAATCAACCACCCCAAACCCCACAAAACAAAAGCAAGCAAGCAAACAAACAAAACAAAACAAAATACCCTAAGATTTTTTTCCAAATAAATTTGTTCTTACCCCCACTGAATTCCAATGGTAAATTCAAATGCCAGTTCTTTCCCATATTTGAATCATAATAAGAAGCCCATAGGAGAACAGTCATTATTCCCATGGCGTTTGCATTCCCTCACCTTCATCACAATATGCCTTATCCTTAATCAGTGAGAGTGAAGAGGTGCTATATCACAGTTGGCTAAAGGTATGCTCTGGTAGAGATGTTCTGTGACACTGTGCTTGAAGTGGGCACCTTGAGAGCCGTAACAGGAAAACAGAGAACCAGCAACAGGAGCCCTGCAAGGCTAGGAACTTACCTGAGATGCCGCTGGCTGCCCAATGACAACCCAACCTGGGCACTGCTGATCTTGATGGGATACTGAAGCATTGGACGCCCACTGATCCAGGAAACCCTGGGGTGTGTAGACACCACAGTCTTTAATGCTAGTTTTTTGTTCAAACTCTTCACACATCCCATCCCCATCATGGAAATAGCACCGGCTGGGTTCATCTGTGGGAAATGGACATAGGAAGGGAGTCAATAATTAAATATTTCTTCTGGCCTTAACTCTCCTCAGCAGCTGTGGAACAGACCATCCAGATCAGAGGATCCGTTGAACCTATGATCTTTAGTTACATTGGGATACTCTTCAGCCTTAATGGGAAAAGAATCTAAGAAGTCTTGCCATGCACAATGACTTATTTGAAATTGGTAGGAGCAATGCTGAATAAATGAAGCACAGCGCTGCATGACTCCTTTTACAGACAGACAGACAGACAGACAGACAGACACACACACACACACACACACACACCACGTAGAAACTGAGAGTAGAAACTACAACATCTAGGTTGCATTTGGTTGGGGTGGGGGTGGAAACTGTGTGCAATGTCCATGGGTTCTATGCAAGGTGAGAATGTTCTAGAAATTTGTCACACAGGTTTGTGCTTATGGTTGACATACCTGACTGCACACCTAGCGTATGCTGGGAAGGCAGAGCTTGTCTGTGTGGGTCTGTTGCCCCACCTGCAACAAAATTCATAAATTCCTACTCCTCTCAAGTGAGGTTCAATCACAATGTCATCACAGGAAGTATTTTAATTACAACTCAAATATTCTAGATACAGAAACTGAGATGCTGCATGTCTTTAATAGGTGTCCAAGTTGCACAATTTGTAAGTGCCAGCTCTAGGGACCCAACTCACTTTGCAAGACCTAAGCATGTTACTCAACACCATAGGACTTTAAGCGTGCAGCCTGGGTTTATTTAACTCCAAAGAAGATTTCACTTTTGCATAAAGAACAAACCAACTTCAGTCTCAGCTCAGCAACTAAACTTCTGTGTTTTATTAAATGGTCTCTTTTCTTCTCTGGAATCAGTCATCAGAGCAAAACAGGTAGCTATAGACTATGGAGACTCAAAGCACCCAGTCTAATGCCCCCACAGTCTTAGATGATATTCTTCAGTGTCTCATCGAGATGCCAAGTGATGAAATTCTTTTTTTTTTTTTTTTTTTTTTTTTTTTTTTTAATTTTTTTTTTTTTTTTTTTTTTTTTTTGAAATTCTTGTTTTGCTTTGTTGCTTTGTTTATGGATGTCATTAAAAACTGTGGCTGGTTACACCAGTGCTCCTTTGTCTGTAAGGACAAGCATCAGAGTAGTCATGAGGAGGATGCCGTCAAAGAAGATCTGACCTATGTATTCAATATAGAACAATTCAGGGAGAGGCAAAGTGGATCTCCCTAAAAGATCTTCCTGTCACCTTTTAAAACTAGTGTCCGTTCTGCTCTACCACTCTCCAGTGCTGCAAGGCAAATCTAAGCAGCACCTCTGTACAAAGTGCCTATTTTATTAACATCTCTGGGTTCCTGTGGACTTATGGTTTGATCTGGGTCATCCATCTAATATTGACTGGAGCAGAACTCTGGAGAAGGTACTAAGTTTAAAGTCAAAGGTGTTGGTTTCTTCTCTATCCCTTGCAATGCTTATAACTATAAAAGGTAGGTTTGTCTCTGAATCCTGTCCCCCTCCTCTAACATGATTCTAATTGTCCCTCTAAGGACAATATCTCCACTGGAAAGGAACATAAATATGCCTTATACATCCTAAAACACTCATGACAAAATATGCATTTCTTCTAAAGGGTCAATTCCTTTCTAAGTGGCTGAATTTAAATCAGCTTGTGAAATCAATACTTACTTGAAATACTTTCAAACATTCTACCTTCTAGAGAAAAGCTAGGGGTCATGAGGGAAAAGGACTTGAATTTTTATGTTGTTATCTGTAAAGGGAGTTATTGAATTCAGGGGCAGCAGAATGTTGAGCCTTTTCCAAGTTCCAAAATTCTTTGTTTATTCCTACAAACAGTCAACGTAGTAAAATACTATCAAATGTGCCAGAGTAAGTCAATTCATTATAATTTAATTATTGCACGATGGTTGGAAGCCAGCAGAGAGCTCCAGTGACCAGCATGTCAGACACTTCCAACATGGAAAGTAGACAAGGTCAGCATTTACCACAGTCTCACAGACACTGGGGATGGTAGCCAATTCAGTTACGATAAAACTTTAGGTCCAACCAAAGGGCAATCTGCCATAAACCTAAGCCCAATGAAGGGAACTGCAGGAAGTTATATAGTCCAGTTCTCGGCCACAGAGACAGCTGCTCCGAGGGTGAGAACTGGGACCCTTATGCCTAGCCTCTGTGTCTCTTTATGCTTAGCAGAGAGTTGTTTCTATTCATCATTTAGAGAATGATAAAACAGGACCTCTCTAGGGTAAGATTGTGAGGTTGGTTAACTTTAGTACCAACTTTCTCTTCGCACAAGGTGAAGAGAGATGGTGAGAAATTATAATAAGATTATATAATACCTACCTTCTAAGATAACTCAATTCATTTCCCAAGGCAAAGGGCACACTCAGAGTAGCAAAAAAAAAAAAAAAATTGGATAAATGTATGGTCTTTTAAAGGCTTACTTCTTTATGTTTAGATTTAGGGTGCAATAAATCTGTTTGATTAGAACTAGAATTTGAGAGTGGAAGGAGGTATGGACAGACAGGAGCAGGAGAAGAGTTGCATAGTTGCATAGATAAATAGTAAGGTAGTCAATAGATAGGCCACAAACCTTGAAAGATAGAGAGGAGCTATCATTGAATAAAGAGAGGTTCAGACTGGAAAGATGGGTGAGTGGGAAAAGCTACTTGACAGCAAGCCTGATAACCTGAATTCAATACTTGAGATCCACATGGTGGACTCACTTCCCCAAGCTGCACCAAACTTCTGAAGCATATGCAAGCTGGCACCCCCTTTTTTATTACAATAAATGAATAAATAAATACATAAATACATAAATAAATAAATGCATTTTAGCAGTTTTAAAGAGAAAGGAAGAGTGTTGGAGAGAATAGAAAGGGGAGCAAAAATGAATGAATGGAGAGAGGGAAGGAGTGAGGAGAGACAGACAGAGAGAGAGAGAGAGAGAGAGAGAGAGAGAGAGAGAGAGAGAGAGAGAGAGAATATGAGTATGTCTTGTTTCCAACATTATGCTGACAAAGCTATTGTTAGACTCTTTTAAAAATAACATCCTTGGACTCTGCAATTCAGTTTCTCTTGCTACTAGTGTCCTAGGGGAGCCCCTTCACTCCATCTGCCAGTGTTTTGTCTGGGGAATTCTCTCTCTTTTCCTCACTCCCTCTGCCTCAAGCACTAAAGAGAACAGGGTAAGGAATGGAATACAAATGCACGGCCAGGAAAAACAAAGACAGCAGCGACAGAACAATAAAACAAACGGGGCTTTTTGTTTCCATTACATCCATTTACTTAGGGTTCCTTGAGGGCTTTACATTGGTGGTGAGCAGGGGATTGCGCAGAATTTGAAGTCTGCAGCAAGAGCAAATGATTGCCCTGCCATCCTACTTCCAGTGTAGTAGCCTGATAAGATTGATAATGGAACATAGTCCACTTGAAGCAGGAAGGGATATTGTGAAAGAGTGAGAGGAAAAGAGAGGAGAGCGATAGAGAGAGAGAAGAGGGCAGAGCGAGGGAAGGAGTGCTAGAAACCCTGGTAGACTTCTGACAAGTGTTTGTTGAATGAGTCAATGAATGAATGAATGAATGAATGAATGAACTAGAGAGTGCCTGTTGTGCTTTGGAAAATCCTTTAAATTCTGTTTCAGGGGACTGGAGAGATGGCTCAACAGTTAAAGGCACCAATTGCTCTCCAGAGGTCCTGAGTTCAATTCCCAGCAACCACATGGTAGCTCACAACCATCTATAGTGGGGTCTGAAGAAAGCAATGGTAGTGTACTCATGCATAGAATACATTAAATCTTTTTTTGTTTGTTTGTTTGGTTTTTTTTTTTGTTTTTCGAGACAGGGAGGGTTTCTCTGTGTAGTCCTGGCTGTCCTGGAACTCACTCTGTAGACCAGGCTGGCCTCGATCTCAGAAATTCTCCTGCCTCTGCCTCCCAAGTGCTGGGATTAAAGGCGTGCGCCACCACGCCCGGCTAAAGGTTTTGTCTTAGGATGAAGGAGAAAGAACTGAGACACAAGAAGCTGGGCAATAGTAGCACATGCCTTTAATTCCAGCACTTGGAGGCAGAGGCAGGCAGATTTCTGAGTTCGAGGTCAGCCTGGTCTACAAAGTGAGTTCCAGGACAGCCAGGGCTATACAGAGAATCCCTGTCTTGAAACCCCCCCCAAAAAACAAACAAACAAACAAACAAACAAACAAACATAAAAAGGGTCTGGCTTACAGTGAATCTTATACTAGGCAGTCTGATCTCTCCTTTAACCATCTTCTCCTACCAAAGATGAATTCACCATCTCAGATTCATTCTTACAGATTTAATGGTACATTTGGAAATCTGTCCACCCAGAAAGAATACTTGATGGGAACTGAGAAGGTCAGCCTTCCTCAGCTGAGTTTTTAGAAAGCAAAAACTTTCTTTTTCATTTGGAGGAAATGAGCTTAGTTTCAAGAGTATGAGGCAGATTGACCTTCTGTGTGTGGACAGGCAACTTGTCAGCTCTGCATAGTCATCTTGTCCTGTTCTCATCTGTACAGAATGTCAGAATGAAATACTCTGCCCGTGCATCCCGAAAGCACATGGTAAACCCTCTTCCTGAGATAGGTAGAGATTGGTAAACCCACTACAGCGTTGAAGACCAAGTGATAGATTTTCACTAAAATCCAGGCAAAGACTAGAATAGATGTATTGTGAAGAGTTCTTTCTTTTAAAATCAGAACCCTGGATTCAAACTATGTAATGAGCTGACTCAGATTATTGATTGTTATACATGTCATTTCAACTTTCTATATCTTAGGGGCTTGACGGCTTGGACAAGGTATTCCTAAGTGATAGTCACTAAAATTTAAACGCCATGACTGTGGAGAAGGGACTGGGCTGAAGAGGATATAAGGGGATGAGAGGGAGAGTCAACATCTCAATGAAACTTTAAAAGGATTTCTTTCTCTGTTTTTGTTACGTGTATATGCCTAGGTGAGTTTATGTGCACCAGGTGCATGAAGGTGCCTATGGTAGTCAGGGACTAGGGAATCCTCTCAAAGTGGAGGTCTGAGCCATTCTGAGTCACCTAACATGAATTCTGGAAACCCCAATCCTCTGCAAGAGCTCTGAAGTGCTAAGTCAATTCTCCAGCTCCACAAAGCACTGTTTTTGTATGAAGGGGAAGGAAGGGTTTGTAGGGCTTATATTTCCACATCCCAGTATACCATTGAGAAATACCAGAGTAGGAACTCAAGGCAGGAAACTAGAGCTGGGACCTGAACTAGAGACCATAGAAGAATGCTGCTTACTGGCTTGTTCTTGGCTCATGCTTCGGTAACTTCTACAATACACCCCAGCTCCTCATGCCCAAGGATGGTATTCTCTACAGTGGGATGAACCCTCCTACATCAACTACTAATTAAGAAAATTTGCCCATAGAGCTTCCCACAGGCCAATATGATGGAAGCAATTCCTTAACTGAGATTCCCCTCCTCCTAGATGTGTCTAGGTTTTGTCAAGCTGGCAAAAACCTAGGATACTTGGCTATAGAGTGATACATTTTCTACAACAAAACAAAACAAAAAAACAAACGAATAAAAACCCAAAATGAGTGTCAAATCTGATTTTAAGTTATTTTTAACAAATTATTCTACATAAAGAATTTAATGAAATTTTTAAAGGAAAGTCTAGACCAAGCTCTGGCATACATAATTGCAACAGTACAACTCTGTAACTAGTCATTAACATGGTTCTTTGTGATCCACCTTATGTTTGAAACATTGTTTTATTTTCTGGCTTTTGGCAATTTTGAAAAGAAATAGAGAATCTGGAGAGAAAGGGGAATACATGTTATACTGAAATTTAATAAAGAGATTTGGCAGTCTTCTGAATTAGAATTGAAGGTGTGTTGACATCACCTTGAATTTAGTGTATTTATTTAAATGGGCTGAAAAAGTTGTAGCAAAGATAGAGATCTAAATAAATGACTACATATCTAACAGACCCCAATAGTCCAAGCCCCAAATCATTTTCTATCTATGTCTCTTTGGAGCTCCAATTACATTTCACGATACCAAAGAGTGAGGACAATTCATACCATATGAATTATTAGTGACAACAAAATAGATGTGAACACGAGAACAAATGATGCCTGAGACACCAAGACCTCTGTAATCAGCAACAGGAAATCGCAAAATGAAAATTGGTTTAGATAATCTAAACAAATACATGGGGGAAAAAAAACCCTAAACATTGATATGCAGAAAGTATGCAAAAATGGCCCAGAGGAGGTAACAAAAGACTGCATACTATAAATAGATTTTCAATGGTTTGGATGTGATCTTATCACCACATAAAGAAAAAAGAAAAGGGAGAGGAAGGGATGAAGGAGAGAGGAAGAAAGATAGGAAGAAGACTGCAAATGAAGGAGGGAGCAAGAAGGATGGAAGTAGGGAGGGAGAAAGGGAGGTAAGGAGGGAGAGAATGAGGGAAGAAGGGAGGAAGGATGGAGGGAGGGACGGGGGAGAAGGGAGGGAGGGAAGGAGAAAGGGAGAGAAGGAGGGAAGAAGGGAGGAAGAATGGAGGGAGGGATGGGGAGAAGGGAGGGAGGGAAGGNGGGGAGAAGGGAGGGAGGGAAGGAGAAAGGGAGAGAAGGAGGGAAGAAGGGAGGAAGAATGGAGGGAGGGATGGGGAGAAGGGAGGGAGGGAAGGAGAAAGGGAGAGAAGGAGGGAAGAAGGGAAGGAAGGAGGAAGGGAGGGGAGGAAGAAGGGAGGGAAGGAGGGAGGGAAGACAAGGAGAAGGGGGAGGACTCCTCTACTCTGAAAGCTTTTCTCTTTTCTGGTCTGCAGTTTTCCCTTCTGCCTAGTAAGCAAGTTAGATCAAATAGTTTTATAATCTTCAAATATTTTACTCAAATTTATTTGGTTCTTGATTCTTTTAACCCTCAAATCCTCAAGCCAGTATATTTTTTTTTTTCAGTCTGAAATGGACAACTGGAAATAAAAATCCTCAAAATTCTTATACAGTGAACTTTTTTGAAAGATGTAGAAGAGGACTTTAATGAAAAACACATGAAATCTGGCACAGAAAATCAAAATTCTAGCTTTAAGCCTGTCTTAAGTTGTTCTTGGCTATCTAATAACCTATCTCACCCCCCCCATGACTCTCTCCTTTTGCTTTGCTATTTATTCTTTAAAGCAACTTTACTTTTCTTATCTATTTTGGAAAGTGGATGTAAAGATCTGATACAATAGTACTATAGAAAATACTTAAAGTGTCGAAATTTCACAAGTAATGTTTTTACTTTGTCAAATGTCACCTCCCAAATCACCAAACTGGCTTCCCATTTTCTTGGTTATCTCATACCATGACCATTTGCCTGCTCAATAAAAGATTATCTAAACAGGTTCCCAAAATGCAATTCTAATTTCTGCTCTGGCTTCTCTCTACCACTGTCTACTATACTCCTCTCATGACATTAACTTGCCTCTTGAAATATTTATTTGATCCTTCAATTTTCTTTAAAAAGAGAGCAGCTGTTCCATGAAAGTAGAAGGACAGGCCATTTTGTCTTTG
This sequence comes from Mus pahari, assembly GCF_900095145.1. Classification (NCBI taxonomy): domain Eukaryota; kingdom Metazoa; phylum Chordata; class Mammalia; order Rodentia; family Muridae; genus Mus; species Mus pahari. The sequence goes on along the minus strand of NC_034595.1, from coordinate 19,069,862 downwards.
TCACCGTGATGTACAGTGATGTTCAGAGTCTATGCAGAGAAGACCATCTACATCTATATGCATACTGAATGAATGAAGGTCTATGCTCAGAAGACCATCTGCATTTACATGCATACTGTATGAATGAAGGTCTTGAACTGCAATAACTTCAGTGATTACCCACCTCATCCATATCTTGTTCACAAATGTAGCAACTGAGATTGAGAAAAACTAAGTATCTAATCTAATGTAGCATAGTTAGTTGGTGGAGCTCCAAGGATCCTGACTGGCTAATAAAGGACCATTATATAAATACTGAGAAAATACAACATCTGATTAAAAAAAAAAAAAGGTCTATGAGAACTTTATGTATGTGAGCATAGTGAAGGACCAGGCAGGCAAATAAAAATGTATACCTGCATGTGTATCTTCCTCAATCTAGGCAAATAAGGAACCCATCATTCTGTTATAGCATCCTGGACATTAGAGACAGCAGAGGCTTTTGGGTTAACTGATGTTATGTGTACCAGTGGGGTGGGCCAAGGACTGGAGGATGAGTCAGAGCGTCACATGAAATCAAGCCAGTAACCATACTATGGCAAATATGACTAAGGTGACTGCAGTGTGCTGGGTAGTGCTCCCACAAGTAGCTAGAGTGTCAACCTGGGTCCCCCATCCTGAGCCTTGATTGTTCTGGTTTGCCTCAAAGCCCATCCTCCTGCCATATGGTTCAGAAAAATCCAAAAGAATGAGGCATTCAAGTCATAGGGTCTTCCAGTTCCAACCCAGAAAGACACATTGGAGTATATAAAGATCGAAAGTCAGGAGTTAGGCAAGAATCACCACTGGGTAAGTTCGTTCTTCCTTATATGATGAACACGATGATGTTTAGGCTTAAGAATGAGATTTTATGTCAATTAGAATTGGTATGTTTCTTAAGCTTGTACTGTTACTGCATTTTGATCTTAAAGAGATTGTGTATGTCTTTCCACTCTTTCACTAAAGGAAAGGGAAGGAAGACAAGAAAGATTAGGAAGATGGGCTCATTGGTCCTAAATCTAATGACTTCACTAGAACATTCAGACATAGAAATCAAAACCACTACCCTTTCTGGTCAGAAACTAAAAAGTCATCGTGACTTTTCTTGTTCCAAGAAGCCATGGTTGCTCTGAGGTCAGAGCAACTGGAAGAGGGGTTTGCCCAAACAAAAGCAAGAGATTGCAGACTGCATTGCTAGCTATTGACTCCAGAACACTGGCCAGAGATGCCCCCCCTTAAGACTAGATGACCAACCCCCCCCCAAGACTAGATGACCAAGTAATTCTTGGTCACAAAGAGCTGTACCATAGTCAGAGAGTGGGATACAGAATAGGAATCTTCACTAAGCAATACCCGCTCAGGTAGTAAGATATCTAACCTGAAAAGGAGGGGGCTCAGTGGGTCTGAAAATGTAATCATGTGCCCCGAATCGCAATTATATACATTGACTCTTTTCCGACCCACCTGTAATGGGCCTTTGTCTGATGTCCCAGCTGCTTCTCCTATGACTTGCTTCACTTGTCTCTAACTCATAGCTTAACTAGGCATACCTTCTGGAAACCCTGTTTGGCATTCCTTTTCTAGAAAGACTAGCTGCCACCCTTTGTTGCATTTCTATAGCATCAACTACTTGGCCAATTAAAATCACATTTATTACATTTGCTAAGTAAATAAGGGGAAGGTTTGCCAAGTGCCAGGCTCTTAGCTAAGTGTTTCAAATACCTACAATTACCTAATCCTAGTAGATCACTTTGTAGTAAGCGCTATCATTATCCCAATGGTACAACAAGGAAATTAAGGTTCGAAAAAGTTAACTCATCACCTAAGCCAGCTGCAGAACCAAGATTGATTCTAAAATCAAAACTTGCCTGTATGCTCCTGCTGCACTTTTCAACATCTTTTTGAAACGGATACTGACACAGAGGAAGTGTTTTATGTGATAGGTGAACCCATTTCCTTCTGTGGCGATCAGTGATTTTGTGTCTTGGGGCGCCAACACGTGAGGTATCTGGGGTCACCTCTTTGGAATGATCAGGAGTCTTCAATTCCAGGTCTTTTGTTGTTGTTGTTGTTTTTGTTGTTGTTTTTTTTTTTTTTTTTTATTAGGAGACTGTTGAAATAATGACTAACTTTGCAGATGTTAGGAAAAACGAAATGATAAGACAAACTACAAGCAACTATCACAACAATGGAAGAAAACCGCTATAACAGATTAGTAAACTCGGTTTCCCTGAAGGAAACACTCAGTCCTCACTACCTTGCCTTGCACATCAACTGCATAGGCTCAATGGCTTACGTTTGACTAAACGTTTTGCTTTTCTAAGAGAGAAATCTGAGTTTTTGTTGGCAAATGATTGAACATGCAGGGCCCAGCCTGCAGCCCCTCAGTCCATTAGGGAATTTACAGGGCGAGATGGGAGGGGGCCTTCAGCTCAAGCGCTCCCTTCAGACACAGTACTTACAAAGCCATCAATTTCCTTAACAAAGAGCATTGGCTTAAATGCCCCTTAAAGCGGCGCTATTTACAGAGTTACCCACTTCCTTTTGAATTCTCTGCCCAGGGGGCGGCATGTCTGCCGTTCTTTCTAGCTACTGGTTAATTAGGTTTTCTACCCAAAAGGAAGCTAGGCTAGGATCGTGCTTGATATTCAAAAGCCGCTCAAGTTGGGGTTATCAGAGAGTCCTAGGTAATCTAAACACCCACTCGACTCCATCCAAGTCCTCGAGAGTTTGGACTTCTGGCAGCCCGGAGGTGGGGAAGGAGAGAGGCGTGTTTGCACCTGACTCCTTCTTAATAAGAAGCTAAAATAAGGGTCAGAAACGCTTTAATGACAGATATTTGTAAAAACCTCTGCAGCTTCCTAAAACTGAGCAACAAGGCCGTTGGGTAGATGAGGAGGCAAAAGTTGTTCCCATCACTTTTTGTCCCAACTAGGAATCGGACACATATCACTGCTCCAGGGTCACCACCATTCTGAGGCCCTTAAGTGTCCCACTTATAGACACAAGAGAAAAGTCTCCATTCAGCCACAAGTTGTCAGACTCTAAAGACTAGAAGAGTTATACAACACCTAAATTGCTAAGAAATGAATGCCCTTCCGTCCTTCATTTGTTTTCTATTTACATATACCACAGAATATATATTATATATAATTATATATTATGGTATATATTACATATATATACTATATATACTAATATATAGTATATGTACTATATACTACAAATATGTGTGTGTGTGTGTGTGTGTGTGTGTGTGTGTGTGTGTGTGGACTATGACAGCATAGTGTTTGCTCTGAGGTGTCTGAGGCTGCATGAACACAAGGGAGCTCAATTTTAGGCTAACTTGAAAGAACTCCCCTTAGGAGGTAGCACCTGGGCTGTATCTCTCCAGGAAGCAATGGGTAGTGAGGAGGACACCTTGCCAGGAGAAAGAAAACTGAGTGAATAAAAGAATGTTAGAAAGAAAGTAGAACGTACAAAGCAACCTAACTTGCAAATGACCATGCACATCTTACTTGGCTTGAAGGCTATGTTTAATAAGGAATTTAGATTTTTCTGCTGAAACAAACATTTACATCTTGGGTGGGAAAGCCATCACATAATAAAGACAAACTAGATTCATTCCTGTTTGTGATTAAATTTCTCTTTCTCAAAAATTGGGGTTTGCCCCACCTGTAACCTTAACTACCAATGCTTCTATACTGCCTGTTCCAGGAGTGGCAATCATGTCTTTGTTTCAAATGGTTGTTATGACCACCTGGAGTCTTTGCCTGTGGTTCAGGGGGTTGTTGTGACCATTTTGTAATGCTGCCTTTGTTTTAAAGGGTTATTATGGTTATCTTCTTACAACCGCCTTCTTATGTTCTGTTTCTGTACCCCACCTATTGGCCTACCAAATTTCTCATTTGGAAACACCCTACCTCTAAGCTATAAAGAACCCTTATCTTGCCAATGTCCAATGCTGACCTCTCAAATCCCCACCCCCACCACCTTACGTGAAGACAGCCCACATATATGAGTTTTTTTAAAATCTTGCTTTCATTAATTTGGCCATGATGATTTGTGTCAATGATCTTTCTCCTTGCATCTTTAGAATTAACATTTTCCTCAAAGGCAATGCAAATCCATGGTGAACATGCTCCAGTGGAGAGGGACAAAAAAGATGTTTATTCTAGGAAAATTATTTTCTCACCGTATTGGAGGACAGATTGTGGCTGACAAAACTAAGAAAGTGGGAGTCCATGGGAGCTTTCTTGCCACATTTCAGACAGATGTTGCAAGGGGCCTTGGGTAAAATAGTGATAGTTCAGGATATAGGGAGAGATTGATGAGGAAGGAAATATTGATTTTTTTCAAAATGAAGTTGGATTGGTAGTTATTAAAATATAGGTAAAGAGAAAGGTGGAGAAAATGTGGCTGTTTCTTGCAAGTCTTGTTTTAATGTTTCATTAGTTTAGTGGAGCCACCAGAAGGTTTGGGGAGAAAGCTGCTAAAGTTCCACGTGTGTTGAATATATAAGTGACGCTCAAATTCAGGCAGAGACACTAGATCCGTGAACCTGTGAAGAGAAAGACTCAGTGTTTGGCAGAGCGGTTGCCTCAAATGTGCAGGATGGAGCAGGGTGTGGAATGGGTACAGCTGGGCACAACACACACCCTGTGAAAACGGGTTATGAAGGGGTGACTCTGAAGAGAGCTGAGAGTGAGGAGGGATCCCACTGTGGACTTCAGAAAGTAGCCTGCGCCAAAATGAACATAGAACTAGGAAAAACCAAGGGAGCACAGTACTTTAGCAATACCCAGAGCTGTTTTCTGGGAAAAAGCTAGGCAAGTATAGGTAGAAAAATACTTAGTGATATTTGGTTTAATCATGATGTTGAACAGAATCTCCTTCATGACCTTCCTGTATAGTGAATGATTCACACCTTTGGTGTCTTCCAGGGACAGGGTACTCTCTACTTATGAGTAAGAACATAACTATTTTAATAGCCACTATAATTAATATTTATTGATCACTGTCTGGCCCATGCAGTGGCAATAAGGTATGCAGACTTCATAGCGCAGGACTGGCATAGTGAGAGTTGCTCAATACCTGAATGTGGCCCACACTCATTAAGTGCATGAAAGGACAGATCCGTAGCTGAGGTAAGGACCACTGCTCTCATTTCTAACATAGAGAAAGATGCTCATGGACATGAGACTGGAAGAAGAGGAGGCTCCCCACGCTTCACGTCCAGGCAGCCAGCTACCCTGTCTGTTGGTGCACTCTCTTGGCAAAAGAGAACAGAGGCAAACAGAAAGAGAAGCTGGGGATTCAAGTAGTTCGCACAACGTTTTCCACAGTAATGAGGCTAAACCCAAGCTACGTGCGCGGTTTTGTTGGACTGCTGAACGGAGGGATGGCTTCTGCCAGAATGTTCACATCACTGCCAATGGCAGTTGATAGTTTAATTTAAACTTATGGATAATTTGGGTCGGCTTTCCGACTGGTGTTGAAAGCTAAAATCACTCTGATTTCTCATCAGGTCAGCTTGCCAAAAGTACTTTGTTGGCCCTTGAAGAGCACCCCTCTCAAGGAGGTTGATGTCTTAAAGTATTGCTCTAGCTTGTTTTGCTTCTGCATAGAAACCATAATCACTACTGGACCGGACACCCCAGGTCTCTTGTGGGTTCCTGCCTCAGGAACCTCTAGGACTAGTATATCTGCTGAGCTTCAGGGTTCACAGTGCAACTCTCACATGCCTCTGAGCCCCATTGTTCAGGATTATTTCCTGGACTCACCAGATGCAACCACGAGCCTTCCAGGGTCCTGTGAACTCCTCCCCATCCACCCTTTCCATCACTGATGAGAGCCCACAGTGAAGGTTCGTATGAAGCGTAGGAAGTGTAACATGCAGCAAGTGCTTCAGATAGACAAACCCCTCTGTGAGACTTTCACCTGCATTTCCAGCTTCTGGGCACTGCCTGGGGACTATAGAAGGCAACATGGAAAAAGAAGCTTGGTCTCACAACTGCAAATGCTAGCACAGGGCATTTCATCTTTCTGTCTAGGAAGTCAAAAAAAAAAAAAACCCACCCCTTTAGTGATTATTATAATTTCAAATTTGTTTTATGCTAATTTCTTTTAGGTCTTTAACAACTGGCAGCCTGGAGAAAGTAGGCTTTTTGTTGCTCCCTTTGTTAAGTAGTTAATTGTCTGCAAATAAACACTCCAGATGATGTTTATTAAAGAGGCCCAGGGATCCTTTTGTTACCTGGAGTCTCCACTGTGTCTTGAATTATTTCCCCTTCTCATTTTCTGTTTGCTGTTAGGTCCTTCAGCTCTTGAGAGCACACATTTTATTAGATAAACCGAAAGATAAAGATGTAACATAAACTAAATAGCCCAACATCTGGGCTCAAGAGCCATTCTTTCAGGCCGAGAATACCTTCAGGTAAATGAAAATCCTGAGTGAAGATATCTGTTAAATCCATTTGTTTCATAACTTCTGTTAGTGTCCATACAAATCAAAACAACCCTGAGATTTCACCTCACACCAGTCAGAATGGCTAAGATAAAAAATCAGGAGACAGCAGATGCTAGCGAGGATGTGGAGAAAGAGGAACACTCCTCCATTGTTGGTGGGATTGCAAGCTTGTACAACCACTCTGGAAATCAGTCTGGCAGTTCCTCAGAAAAACATAGAACTACCAGAAGATCCACCAATACCTCTTCTAGGAATATATCCAGAAGATTTTCCAACTGGTAATAAGGACACATGCCCACTATGTTCATAGCTACCCTATTTATAATAGCCAGAAGCTGGAAACAACACAGATGTCCCTCAACAGAGGAATGGATACAGAAAATGTGGTATATTTACACAATGGAGTACTACTCAGCTATTAAAAACAATGAATTTATGAAATTCTTTAGGCAAATGGATGTAGCTAGAGGATATCATCCTGAGTGAGATAACCCAATCACAAAAGAACTCACTTGATATGCACTCACTGATAAGTGAATATTAGCCCAGAAACCTAGAATATCCAAGATACAATCTCCAAAACACAAGAAAATCAAGAATAAGGAAGACCAACATGTGGATACTTCATTCTTCCCTAAAAAAGGGAATAAAATACCCACGAAAGAAGTGATAGAGACGAAGTTTGGAGCTAAGATGAAAGGATGGACCATCCAGAGACTGCCCCACCCCAGGGTCCATCCCATAATCAGCCACCAAACGCAGACACTATTGCATATGCCAGCAAGATCTTGCTGAAAGGACACTGATATACCTATCTCTGTGAGGCTATGCCAATGGCTGGCAAATATAGAAGTGGATGCTCACAGTCATCTATAGGATAGAACACAGAGACCCCAATGGAGGACCTAAAGAAATTACCCAAGGAACTGAAGGGGTCTGTAACCCTATAGGTGGAACAACAATATGAACTAACTAGTACCCCCAGAGCTCGTGTCTCTAGCCTCACGTATAGCAGAAGATGGCCTAGTCAGCCATCGTTGGGAAGAGATGCCCCTTGGTCTTGCAAACTTTATATACCCCATACAGGGGAATGCCAGCGCCAAGAAGTGGGAGTGGGTGGGCAGGGGAGCAGGGTGGGGGGAGGGTATAGGGGACATTCGGGATAGCATTTGAAATGTAAATGAAGAAAATATCTAATAAAATAAGTTAAAAAAAGAAAATCCTGAGTGAATTACTGAACACCTCTGTGTCTTGATTTCCTTAAGACAGCCTATATTAATACGACCTTATAGGATCTGCGTCATTAATTATTTAATTAACTTAATATAACTGCGTCAAGGACCCATTCTCTGTATTAGTATCACTATTATCAGGGAGGGGGAAAAAGACGGGTTCAACCAGAAGGTCTGACATTTTCATGGAAGCTTCTGGGGTCTCTTCAACTTTCAGTGAAGCAGATCTGAGTGCAAATCTCAACTACCCCACTTAAGATACCGGTTTTCTCGCCTTTCCTAACTCTGTATACCATTAATACACACTAATGAATTAATATTGTGATAACCTCCAATCAAAATTATTTTTGTTGCTACTTCATGTTAACTGTAATTTTGCTATTGTTATAAATTGTAGTGCGATTGTGATGTGTTTTCCATTGGTCTTAGGTGATTCCTGTGATAGGGTTGGTAGTCCCTAGCCCCATCTTCAAAGGGATCACTACTCACAGGTTGAGAACTGGCGGACTTAAGAGCACCTATGGCCAGCAAATTACCTTGCTTCCCCAAGGCTCTGTAAAATAGAAGCACGACCTCCACAGTCCATGACCTTGTGAGAGTGAGGAAAGGAGGGTCAGCTATCTTGCCTCAGGGAGTGACACTTGGGAAGGTTTGTTTCTCTTGTAGTCATTTCTCAACTCCACAGGTATTTACTGAATGAAGATCACTTTCCCCTGAATTGTTCATACATTTGGGAGCTTTTTGTGTCATCTATAAAGAGGTCAGCAAGTGACCTTGGCAGCTAGGGTCCCTGTGGGTCTGAAAATACACACCTTAGAGCAATTTGCTGGGACAGCAGTGTTGGGCCTTCCACAGGTGGGGTTGAGGACAGGTGCTGTCTGATCCTTTAACAAGAGAAGCCATATGGGCTCTAGTGACCATTACGTCCAGACACAAAATGACACATGCTTAAATATATGAGAGTGGCTGGCCAGAGCTGGCGAATGGAACAGAGAAGTGCTTATTTGCTCAATGATGAAGGAACAGAGGTGTAAACAAAAATGTAGGGCACCGGTGCTGGGGGGTGTGGATAAAAGAATCCCTTTCAATATCTCTCTCCCATTCTCTCAGCCTTCTTCTCCCTCTTTCCACCGCTCTCTTCCTTATCCACCTGAACCAACCTATTCTTATTTTCATACCTACTATCTTCCCATATAGCAGCTAGCTATGAGGAACATCTTCAGCACAGTGATAGACAGTAAATATCTGACTTTGTAGATGATACGGAGTTTCTGTTGAATTACGATATCCCTCCTTTATAGTGACAGTATATTAACAAAGGGACCTAGATGTATTTCACTGGAGTTTTATTTACCAAAACCGGCATCGTGGTGAGTTTGGCGACACACATAAATTTGCTGATCACAGTCTGTGAAAGGATGCCTAGTGTACGGAGGGCAGAGCATAGAGTACACATACAAGCCACCTTCTAGTTCTTTTGGGCTATAAATGACCACAGTCCTCACAGGCTTTGAAGAACCTTCAATGCTACAGACTCAACTTTCCCTGTAACCCGCCGTGCTGATTCTCCTTCCTCGCTGCAAAAGCTCTTCTTTGCCTCGATCACTAAATCATCTGAACTTCTTACAGTCTTGACTGTCAGCCTCCCTTACAGCTCCTAATCTGCCCACCTTCCTTTAGAACTTCCAGCCTCTGCAGTGTACATTTTTAAGGAATCCTTGATCTCTCCAGGTGAAAGACTCCTTGGCTTCTTTTCTCCAACCCTTGAGTGACTTTGAAATCAATGTCAGGGGCATTGTCCAGCTTCCCTAACCCCAGCTCCCAACCTCCTTGCATGCTGCTGCTTCCTGGAAACAAGCACAGAACTGGGGGCACAGAAGGCACAATCAATAGGAAGAGACAGAAGGAAGGGTGATGCACGAGGCAGGCATTTTGCAATGCTTTCAGCCTAGGTCTGAGTGCAAGCAAGCACTTGCCCTTTTCTTATTTATTTATTTATCCATCCATCCATCCATCCATCCATCCATCCATTCATTCATTCATTTATTTTACACAGCGAAGTTTGCACATCACCTTGACTGTCCATCCATCATTTTTTATTAAAGCACATTACCTTTTCTCCAAAAAAATAAAAAAATAAAAATAAAATAAAGAAAGGAAAAAAAGAAAAAGAAAAGGAGGACACAATTAGAACTCTCTCCCTCACTTGCTTAAGATTTCAATCCCCCCCGCCCCCGCCCCAGGGTTCTCCCTTCAAGTGGAGATCACTGGAGGGTCATGAATATTAAATATCTATTCCAACTCAACAAGGACTCCAAGCAACAGAAGTGAGCCTCGGCCCAGGTAATGGTCTTGATCCCAGTTCTAGAGATTTCTTTCCCCTTCAGGCTTACCTAAGCCATGAGTGTACAGATGCACTTCGGGGCAGATGGATTTCTGGTCACTTTCAGTTCTGCTAAGAACGCCTTGTTCTAACTGTCCTGATTCACGTGCCGGGACTCTGGCCACCTTTCAAAGGCACACATCAAAGTATGGTCTCTATTCCTTACTTTTAAGAAAGCTTCAAGTGGGTTCCCTGATCCTGACCCCTTCCTGAGAGTCAGGAAGCTGACCCAGGGAGAAGGGCTAGAATTCCTCCCTGCTGGTGTCAGAGGCCTCCTGTTTCTTTTCACTCCAGCTCTGCCGCTTTGTGGAGTAGCCCACCCCCCTGGTTTTCGAAGCGGGTAGTGGGCCTTAGGCTCTGGCGGATAGGCAAGCATGAACCTAAGGAATACTGACTGGAGTATTTGAATGTATTCCTCAGACCTCCCAGTTGAGGATTCAGATCTTTGGTCCTGCCCACACGTCAGCCTTCCGCCCCATTGCCTCCTTTTCCTGCTCTTTTGTGTCCTCTGTGACCCTTTTTGACCTTTGGGGTGAAAAGAATTCCTTTCTCCTCCCGGAGTCCTTCTTTTTAAAACTGCACAGTTTTTTAAAACAAAAACAACCCAGGATTTTAATCCTAGAAGTTAGACTCCAAAGGCCCTTGGGGTTCATCTAACCCACCCTCATCACTTGATGCTGTGATGTGTGTGGGAAGGCCTCGTGACTTTGAAAAAGGTAGCGACCACAGCCATTTGGTGTCAGGATCCAATGGTGGGGCTCAGAACCAGCCCTGCCACAGATGCACCATCTGCTTCTGCATTAGTCAACTCTAGGATTCAGGGGGAGGAAGAGGATGAGCCCAAGAGCTACACTGAATTACCCTCAGTATGTTAGAGAATTATGACCTTGCAAATGGTGTCTAGTTCCCAGAAGGGAAAACTGAGCCTGAGTGGCAGGAGAGAGATACCCATGGCTACCCAGATAGTAGCAACTTTAAGCTCCAAGCTCCCAAGTGCAACCAGGACACTGGGATCCATTTGAGTGCTCATTTCGACCTACGTTAAATGTTAGAAAGCAATTTGGCTATTGTAATTGGGAAAAGAGAAGGCTTGAGAACCGAGGGTCCCAACACTGAGTTTTGTTTTGTTTGGTTTGGTTTGGTTTCTGCTTCTTCGTAGTTGTAAACATGGCATGGCAAAGACACAAGCAAGGTGTGTGTGTTCACTTTCTGCCCTTCTAGGACTCAATGGTAACAAACAGAAAGACCAGGTAATCCTCTCCTGCTCATTCAAGACTATCCAGGTATGGGACACAATCTTTGTTATTTGAACTCTCTTCTCTGACCTACCTGGTGACTTTAGACAATTCACTCAAGCCCATCTCAGTGCCTCTATTTTCTGATCAGCAGGATGCTGGAAGGTTGAACGATATGCTACTTTTCAGAATGTTTCTTAGCATAATACTGGTGGAATTAGGCATCTAACACATGGAGCCCTGCCTAATGAGGCTACCTACCTGCTGCAAGTTCCACTTCTCCTAATCTAGTATGACCTTGGGCAATGCACATAATAGTTCAGATTTACAATTTTATCCTTTACCAAACTGGCTGATGACTTTAGTAATGTTTTAGAGTTGCTGGGAGTGCTGGTAAAACTTTTTAATGAATCATGTTAATAAAACATGAAAGAAAACACTGTATACTCCTTTAAAACTACTAAGTGTCACTATTTTAACACCGATCATAAATGAACCCTTTTTTATTTGTATTGCTTTGGGGATCAAACTCATGGTAAACTACCTGACCCAGATCAGAAACTGTGTTTGCTTGTCACAACTCTAAGCAGTAACAATGATAACTAACATGTTTTGCTGATGAACCGAGGCACAGGTTTATATAGCTTCGGCATCAGATTTTCATCGTGTTGGTAACTTTGATGCCATCTGATGTTCTGCTTGTGGTGTGCATCTCCTGGCTCTATCACCATCATTGCTACACCCATCATGGCTATCCCTATCTCTTCCTCTTTTTTTTTTTTTTTAACTTTATTTTTACTTTCTGTTATATAGGCCCATCTTTAAGTCTAGGAAAGCATTCTTTCCAGAATGTCTTGGAAGGGAAAGTTACAATAGATATAGAGAGATTTTGTTTATTGGTTTGTTTTAACAGAGGGAACTGTAAATGAATTTAGGCAACGAGGAATGTTTGATTTTGTTTCTTAAATTATTTTTTTCCTAAGATGAGAGGTGGATTCTTCCATTACAGCCTCACAGAAAGTACTGTTAAAAAGAAAAATAATAATAAATGCAGCTCCCAGCAGAGCCCCTGTCTCCCTCCTCTCCAGCCTAAAATAGTGTTTTCTTTTTTAGTCATTGTTGTTCTAAACTCTCCTAGGCATATCCACTGAGAAGACACAACGATTCATCTTCTTGTTTTCCTTTCTCGCCTTGCTTCAGTCAGAGCCAGGATGGTCTGACAGAGGGGCCATAGGCTAGGTGACCCTCCTGCCCTCCCAGCAACTAGCAGCCAGGCAGATTGATCTTCAGCCCCTTACTGTGTATCTACCGCACAGAGAGGGAGGGCGCTGGGCTTTAGGGAGTGCTAATTGAGTTACTGGCCCTGGCTCTAACACTGGGGTGGAGATGCCCTGTCAGGGATGGGAGACAAAGTGAGTCTGAAAGCCGCTGGGGAGAGGAGTTGGGAGAAAGAGACGCGCAGTGGGGGGTGCCTGCAGTCCTGGGAGATAGGACGTGGGAGTCTCTATGAATTTGTTTTCTTGACTATATATCAGCATCCAGCAAAATTTGAATCACCTCAAGCCATGAAGGATGTTCAGTATTAGGTGGATCTTGAAAACAGAGCCTTTCACAAAGGGAAAAACCGAGTTTCAAGATGTCGAACTGCACAAGGTCCACCACTAAACCAGGACAAGAACTGAACTATCCAGGACTATCGTGAAGTACATGGTGTGAAATATAAAGGCACCCAGAGTTGCATTTTCTGTAAGGGCTTAAATGTCCTCTCTGAAATTAGCATGCTTCCAGCCTTGGCTCAAGATCTATGACTAACTGCAAGCCCTTTAGGGGATCCTGCACATTTTGTCTGACTAATTTGACCATTACCTTCCCTCCTTCAGCTTTTATCAGCAGCCTGTCTGCCATTTATGACTCAGTGCCTTAGAGAGGACTCCCCAAAGCTGCTGAACAATGCCTCCAGCCAGCGCCTGCTGGGGGAGTTATCACTTCACTGATACCATGGTTTCTAAAGGAAACCCCAGGCCTGGTGTGTGTTATAGTTCTAAAAGGCCGGGGAAAAAAAAAAAAAAGGACAAGATAATTTCCACATTGCAAAGGAGAATGCAGTCAGCATTACTCAAGAGGTCTTGTGGGTGGTGTTTGTTTTAATAAGAAACTTATTATGTACTGGGGGACTAGGGCACTGGGGGTGGGAAAGTGGGAAAGGGAAGTCACCAGAGTGTTGCACAATAACACATTGGCACCTTGGGAATACTTCCGGATGTGTGGGCTTCTGAAAAGTGAAGGGGAATGCCCCCATAAATCTGTCACCCACCCTCACACTGCTGTTACTGGCCCAGAGAAAACAGCCCTTCTAAATGGTCTGTGATGACAAGGGTGGCAAAGAAAGGCAGAGGAAGAGAAGGAGGAGCAGCAGGGGGAGGACAATGACAAGAAATAAGAGAAGACATAGATTAAGGAAGAGAAGCGGAAGGAAGAGAAAGAAAGGAAGGAAGGAAGGGAGAGAGGAAGGAAGGAAGGAAGGAAGGAAGGAAGGAAGGAAGGAAGGAAGGAAGGAAGGAAGGAAGGAAGGAAATCCTTTCCAATGGCAAAGTTCTGGAGTAGAAAAAGCAGGACAAGATAATTGCCCTGTATCAATTTGGAGAGAGCTTCATACCTTTGGAACCTTGACCCAGTTGAGACATCCTAATAAATGTTAGATCTCATATCTGGGATAAAAGCCACATATAGATTCATACTAAGTAAAACTGCACAGCATAGGGCCACCCCATTTAGTACTATGCTGTTCCATAAAGGACTGCCGTGGTTGATACTTCCTCTTCCACAGAATCCCTACTCCCCACACTTATATGAGAGAGGAAAGCCTAGCTTCAGGAAATGCTGCTAAGTGTGAGGATAGTTTTCGGTTAGGATTTTAATACATAATCAGCAGAAACCAGTTTTGGTTAGCGTAAGCAAAATAAACGAAATAAATGATGTATTTGAAACACTCAGTGATGAAGGGCTCTCTCAGAGGGCCAGAGAATAGAAATTGCATTCCCTGAGGGGAATGTCAGGCAGATGCTCTGGCCCAAGTACTAGTCTCCATAAGAAATAACACACCTTTCTAGTTTCCTCAGCTATGATGTTAAAGTACTTTGGGTACTGTCATTTCATGAATGATCATCCAAATAGGTTCATATGGCTTCAGGATCCAAGTTGTGGGTTGGTTGTCTGCTGGGGTAGAAGGTAAGCCTAGAAGGTAGGCTGTGGGTCCCCACACAAGCTGCAGAGTAACTTCGGAAAGATGATTGGATATAATCTAGTGCTCTAATGAGGATTGGGCTCCACCTCACTGGAAAAATGATCTTGATTTCCCAAATCCAGGACTCAGAAAGTAACACTTTAAAATATTGATCGATATCTGCCACAAAGGAGCTCCAGGTCGTTTTACATTTTCTGGATAAGAATACCAAGTCTTCATCAATATCGTATATACAAACTGTGGTGTGAACGAAAGTCAGTTTCGCAGAGGCCTATTCTCCTGGCCACCGTTCTTGACACATACAGTGATAAGAATGCTCACCTCTACAAAGCACCTGCCCTCACCCCTCAGTCCCCACCCCTCTCCAGTCCCTCTTCTCTGACTCATTAGAACTATTGGGGAAAGGGTGTGAAAAATTCTCTGTCTACACTTGAACTGCTATTCTTAGAATGTTTTTCAGACTCAAGCTTTAGAGTTTGTGTTGAAATGCAGTCTCTAGGAGGTGGTATCATGGAATGAGTTCCATTCTACCTGAAAGGCCTGTATTTGTGAGTCTCTATCATAGAATTCTAAAGGACCAGTCAAGGGTACAGCTGATGTCTTTTCCCTAACACAGAGAAAAGAGAAAAGGAAAGCCTTCCTTTAAAGTAACCTATATATTCCATTCCCACTAATTTAGTGTGAGAATAATAGTGCAGTCTCCATTCACACCCCTCCCCAAACTCTTTAAATCAGGAGTAACCTTTTAGCACCTAACTTTCCACAGTAAATACACAATCAGATTCTGTTTTTTGTTTGTTTGATTGCTCAAGACAACCCAGGCTGTCCTTGAATTTGCTTTGTAGACCAGGCTAGCCTCGAACTCACAAAAATCACCTGGCTCTGCCTCTCAAATGCTGGGATTAAAGGTGTGTACCATCACACCAGCCAGGCTCTTGGTTTAAAGACAGAATAACTCTGTTTGTTTATCGCCTGCTACAAACATTCCTTTCTTTTATTGGTAAAAAAAGTGATCCATAAAAACGTTGTCCAGGGAATAATAGTTTAGAAATATGCTTGGCATACAAAAGACGATCCTCAAATGCTACCACCAATGGGTCACTTTGAACCTAGTAAAGACTATGTTTGGATAATGGACCTAGGAGGAAACTAGTTTCAGCTTCTCAACAACAAACAACCTTTTCTTCACAAACATTACAGAGAACATTTTGGAAACTTATAATCCAGAAAATTCATTTTAGTCTGAGTAGAAGGAAAAACAAGGCCCCAACAAGCAAGGGAAGCTGATTCTAGGCTCCCCACTCAGCACTATTTCTACAAGAGTCTTTCAGTTTTACCACTCTGTATTTAAAATATAGTTCATTTTGTAATAAGTGGAGAATAACATCCTAATTTCCATTTACTCGCTGCACCAGACACTACAAAAGAATCAAATACTCTCTCATGCTCAGATTGGCAAGTGAAAATTTTTATGGTTAAAGGGACAGATAGTATTTCGGTTTCTCTGGGACATAGGATCTTGCTTTACCCACTCGACCCGGATGTGTCAACAGAGCTGTTAGACATAGGAACATGCGTTGTGGTCCCTCGAACATACAAATATAACACTCTGGTCTGAGAACTGCATCTTGCTGATGCTTTCCTTAAAACATCTTTCTAGTTGTTGCCCATTGCAGACGGGACGGACAGACACCCGGAGCCTCTATTTTAGAAGGTCCAGGTCTCACACTCTTCACCAGAACCTTATTCCAGGGTGTTCTAAAGTGGCATATCTAGTTCACCTAAGCAAAATAGAAAAGTATTCTTTTACATAGATTGGGATCACTGATGGCTGGCAAAGACGAAAGGTAGGTTCTAGCAGTGTTTACAGTTATGAAGAATTCAGCCACACACACGGGAAATCACACAGCAGACAGGCAAGTTCTCAGAGACTCCCTTACCTAATCATTTCAATTTAGAGGAGGCAAACTTAAACCCGAACCAGGTCATCCTTACATAAGTCCTTAGCATTGCATCTAGAGCTCAATTTTTTTTTTGTAATTTTAATTAATGTTTCCTGCTGCCACACCATTCAGCTAGTTAGTAATCAAACTTTTATGATGGGCAACACTCAACTCTCAGCTTGGGGCAATGTCTTCTGTAATAATAATAATAATAATAATAATAATAATAATAACAATAATAATGGCAAAGTTCTACCTAGGAACTGCCAAATCCTTCCTCGTTGTGTCTCCCTTTTTTTAAAAAAAAAAAAAAAAAAAAACCACATGTACTTGCATAGCATCTCCTTTGTGTTGTTCTGCTCCTATTTGGTGCAGAAGATAAACAGTAGGTGCTCCATAAATGTGTTAAGAATGAACTAAACAGTAAGTGAAGCAGTACTTTTACCCTCCTGGAGCTCCAGCTACCAGGAGAAACACTGTCTAAGCCCAGTGCTTTAATGCACTACAGATGCAAAGATGCGATGACATCTCTTTCCCTGTAGTGGTCCGGGAAAACCTCCTTTCAGTGAGAAATCTTCCCACCATGGTTTTCAGCCCCTTGGTCGCTGCCCCGTTCCCTCTTCAGATAGAGCACCTCTGTCCTTTGTACTTGCAAATGAATTGTGATTAGTTTTCACCTCCAGCCCACGGGATTAGGCAGAGGACCTTTGATCTTCAGGTATCGATTTGCATTTTAAAGGAAGCATGATCTCATCTGGGCCAGCTCAAAATTCCATCCCTGCCCCCACACCCTGTCTGTTTACCAGCCCCCGGGCTGGACAGGGCCTCCCAAGTGGGGCTGAAACAACAAGATAGGCCAGACTCCTTGAGAAGGCAGAGGAAAACACTTTTCCCACAGGACTCAGTAAAGGTGGGAAAAGAAGGTTTGCTTTCTAAGCACGGACTGGCCCGTCATTTGTCCTGTGCTGCAAATCCCAGAGATTGTGCAGTTTGGATCTGAAGCAAGGACCAAGGCAGCAGGTAGATCCCCAGGCAGAGTTTGTTTATGTAGAATCCGATGAGCAGAGACTTGAGAATCACACAAAATCAAAGTGAAGTCATTCTTATGAATGAGTCTCTGCTGGTCAGGATGACTCCGGAAATACTGTCATCACCTCGACTCTTGATATTTCCCTCTTCTAAAGAAGAAAAGACTTACACATGAAATACTACGGCACTAGCTATCTTGGGCAGTCTGTGTGAAGAAAACCAATGATGTCTGTAAGGTAAAGGATGATAAAACATGTCACCTGTCACTGCCACCATTGATGAGAACATGAGTTTTTACAGACAGTGATGCTTGCCTATGTGCCTCACTTTGTTTTTCACTTCTGTGTTTCTTAAAGCTTATGACAGCATGTCACCCCCAGGAGACGCTCCACAGATGTGGCATCAAAAATGAGTGAATGGCATTTGGTCATACTTGTTATTATTATAATTGTCCAATCAGCTAAAGACATGGCAGAAACTCACCAATGCAGTTGAAGGAAACTTCTTGCTTGCAGAAAAGGGAGCAGCCATCCCCATTGACCTTATTCATGTCATCGCATTCTTCTCCTTGGTCTCTGCACAATGGAGAGAAAAGGGAGATAGCTCAGGTCAGCTTCAGAACCGAGGCAAGCCACGGGAAAATACTCACATGGATCATGGAGCTTTGGTGAGATGATCTTGTTCCAGTTTCTCTCCCTGACTTCAATCTAGTGCCTCAGCAAAATGAGATGCGCAAAAGGCATAGATTTATGAAGTAGGATTGCAGTAGCCTTAGCGATGTTTTCATGAAAAAGGACAGTTCTGTTTCAAAACTGGCCATTGTGTTGCCATTTCTTCTTCTTCTTCTTTTTTAATGTGTTCATGTGCATGCTTATGTGTACGTGTGCTTGTGTGTGTGCTTGTGTGTGTGCTTGAGTACACAAAATCATGAGTTCCTGGATATGCAGACGTGTGTAGGTCTGAATGCAGATGGCTGCACATGTACGTGGAGCAGGAGGACATCTTTAGGTGTGTTGTTACTGTCAGGATCACTGTCCAGTTTACTTTTTGATGCACATTTCTGATTGGCCTAGAGCTCACCGATAAGGCTGGGTTCACACTGGCCAGTAACCCAGGAATCCCACTGTTCCCACCTCTGCTGTGCAAGAAGCATTACACCTGTCTTTAAGTGGCGTCTGGGGATCAAACTTAGTCCCCTGTGCTGGCAAGGCAAGCACATTTGAATTTTAAAACCTTACTTCCTTTGTTACTTTTGTTTTTTGTTTTTTGTTTTTGTTTTTGTTTTTGTTTTTGTTTTCTTGTTTGTTTTTTGCGGCTCTGGGCATCCAAACCTCTCCCAGCCTTACGTAGGTTTCCCCAGTCCAAGGCACAAGCATTTTCAAAACTCAAGTCACATAAACTGACAAGACAAGGAATAGTAAGAAATGGAGGTATACATTAGATAACTGGCCAGCTCTCGTTCTTGACAGGTCTGAAAAACAAACAAACAAAACCCCAAACAAAACCCTCAAGGCTCTCTATAATAGTATTTGCTTTCACTAGAAAGGGTGGACATGTTCAAGGTTGAGCTTTGTCCAGTGCTGACACTATCCTCGCTGCCTCAGCACCGAAAGACTTGTTTTCTTCCACTCACACCGCCTGGCTTGGTCATCTTTCACTAGAAAGTTCTACTCCCTCCTCTGAGTGTGCTACTTCTTCTTGTTGAAAACTCTGAGGCCTGTCCTCGCAGCTCTTGTCCTCGCAGCTCTTTCCGTCACCCAGTGATGATTTTTGTAGAGAATGAGATGGCCAGAAAATGAGCATTGCTCCTCCCCCCCCCCCCCCCCCCGCCCTCTTCCCTCAAACCAGGCTTTGGCAAAGAGAAAGAAGAGCAGAAACTGGGAAACTAGATAGACTGTTGCTTTCTGGAAAGTTCCCATCCTCTTAGAAACTGAAAAGGTCAGTTGAGAACCACATGTTCCAAAAATAACCGCATGATCTGTGTAAGTCCCTTGGCTGGTCTAACTGATCTTTTAATCATTTTAAATCTCGTGAAAGCAAATGTAACTGGAATGCCATCCCTCAGTTACAATGGCCACATGTCAAGTACTCAGGAGCAGCATGTGGCCAGTGTCCACTGTGTTAGACAGCACAGAACAAAGTCCAGTGTCCTAGACATTTTTATTGACTGTACTCCTGTGGATGCCCAGCATCATTTTCTATGTGTTCTAATGGAGATGATTAAGTCTTCTCCTTGGAGTTGGGAACAAAAATAAGGCATGATTTAAGGTGTCTAGTATGTTGGGTAGCACCTACCAGATGCTAAAAGAGTCAGTTGCCATTCTTTCTTTGCCTCTGGGGTGGTGGTGGTAGGGTGTCTCTGTAGACTGTGTGGCAGCTGTCCCTCTCGCTTAAGAGACCAGCTGGAAACTGTCTCAGCATAAAACAGGTCTCCGACTTTTCCTTTTACCCGGGACAATTAACACCAGGCAACCAGGCAATGTTTGTTGTCTTTAGGAGGTGCTGGAATAGCAGGATAGAGCCTAGCAGTCAATTCTTAAGATGACCTAGGCTGCTAGTCTATCTCTGAGGAACCACAACCATGAGCTAAGAGTATGTACTCTTAGAGATCCTCAGAACTCCCTGCCAGTGAATCTCACAGGCTTGAAATCAACAATGACCTTCAGCTTTTTAGATTTTCCATGGGTTGTGTAGGGAGAAATCCCCCAAACCGTCCCCCCGCCCCAGGGATTCCTTCCCCCGCCACCCTCTGCCCCGCGTCTGGACTGGTCCCCTAAGCCATGAACAATATTTCCAGTTTACCTTCCATCACCACCCAAACCATGTGTTCCATTGGTTTAAGCAAAACATTAGGGTCACCACAAATATCTTCAGTCATGATGGGGCTATCATTAGATAGAGCGGTTCTGGGTACTGAGAAAGCTCCCTTGACCTTTCAGACTGAAGTGTGTAGGCGTCATTCTCTGTGTTCCCAGACATCTTGCTTCATCTATCACAGAACTTGTCAAACTGACTGCCTTTGCCTAATACTGGAGTGCTTGTAACAGGCTGAGAGATGCCAAAGGAGGCGATAGAGTCTTCATTATCCTAGCAACTCAGTATGCAGTCCCTGGGATGAGGGACATGCATGTAGCCACCTCTCTACTGGCTAATTTTGTAGCCTTCCCTTCTCACACTAAAATGAAGAGACAAATTCAGATGAGAATCAAGTCCTTTTTTACAAATGTTGGTTCTAGTTCTTAATAGGTATGAATGCTTGAGGAAAGCACATTAATTTTTTTTTTTTTGTACTTTATTTTACTATAAAGTGTCATAATAGACCCGATCACACATTACCATGGAGAGGACACAAGGCTATAATAATGTATTGTAGGGTCTCATGTGTGGAAGAAGCTTGGTAAATGTTCACGTACAGTGTTACTATTTTAGTATCCTTCCAGTCTTTCTAGCCCAACACTGTGTATAAAGGGGAAGAACCTATCTATTGTTATTGACCATTCACACCAGAGTGCTGACCCATTAAGGGTTTCTGTGAGTGCTGTGTCTATTCTATCTTAAAGGAACTCATTCATTTATTTAGTGTGTGAGTGCATGTGTGCTGAAGTGCTCTTGTGGGAATCAGAGGAAAACTTGTTTTCAGCTTCTACCTTCCTTGCTAGAACATTTATAAGGTAGACTCAATTTTCAGTAAAACATGGGTGAGTAGCTGCTCCATTTTACTAGAGGTAAACCAAGTATTTATATAGGGTTCTGGTTCTAAGTAAACACATTTTTAAAACAGCTATTAAATTGTGAATATAGTGAGGTTAAAGTTGCTGCTGCTATTTTTTAGATCACTAAAAAGTCTTACATTGTTTGCAGCTATATATAACTGAAAGCCGATTAGACCAAGCTACACATTAAGGTTCCAAATCTGGATAAACTCTCTGTGATTGTGGTGGTATGAATATGTATAGCTCCCATAAGCTCACAAAATTGAATGCATGGTCATTAGGAAGTGGTTTGAGAGAGATTAGGTCATGTTTAAGGAAGTATGTCACTGTGGGGTAGGCTTTGGGTTTCAAATGTGCAAGCCAGGCTCACTGTCTCTCTTCCTTCTTGCTGCCTGCTGATCCAGATGTAGAACTCTCAGCTACCTCTCCAGCCCCCTGTCTGTTTGCATGCCACCATGTTTCCTGCCATGATGACAATGAACTAAAATCTCTGTATTGTAAGGCAGTTCCAATTAAATGTATTCCTTTATAACAGTTGCCATGGTCATGGTGCCTCTTGACAGTAATACAAACACTAGCTATAACAGTTAAAAATTAGAACATTCAAAGTTACAATTATAGGTTCTTAGGAATGATGGTAGTATTTCATGGAAACCCTAGATGTACTGTATGATCTTGAGACTAGTCAACAATGGGACACTTTCTCTCTGAGCTCTGGGCTCAGTTCAATGTTCCAGCATACACAGACGTTTCCAAAGCATAATGCCTTCTGTAGGAGAGACTCATAACTGGCCCTTCCTCCTCTACTTTGTTGCACTTAGAATGTCTCCATATTCTGTTACTGGATTTTAAAAACACAATATATCATAGATTTCACCCTCAGAGATGTGTGGGCCTTTATAACCGGTGTGCATATATTTCTCTCAGTGTTAATAACAATCAGAAAGCATACTGTTATAGCCGGAGGGGTGGCTCGGTGACTATCAGCACTTGCTCCTCTGACAGAGGATGCAGGTTCATTTCTCAGCATCTATGTCAGGCAACTTACAAGTGCCTCTAGTTTCAAGCAATCTGCCACTTCTTTTCTGGACTCTCTGCAAGTACCAGGCATACACGCGGTACACACAGACACACACACACACACACACACACACACACACACACACACACAAACACACACACGAATATATATATAATTATACAATAGAAATAACATTTTTAAAAAGGACATTTTGATTATAAACTGCTTTTATCTTCTAAACCTAGCAAATAAAAGAAATAAATCTAGTCCCAGGTGCTCCTTTCTTACAAATACAGAGGTCCCCAGTTTTCAACACCTCCCACACAATCACCAGCAACAAATCAAACTGCTCTTCCCTAGAGCATTGTTGTGAGTGACAAACACAAGCCATAGATATTGAGTACTCGTTTCATACATGTGCCACATACTAATTCATAGGCTGCACATCAGTGCTTTCATCCCGCCCTGAAGCAAACGCTCTCTTCACACTACCCATCCCCCAGCAGGAATAGCAATTGCAACCCCATGTTGCAAACATATTACATGACACCCAGCAGTGCCATTTAATGAAGGAATTTGTCAATAGCTTGTTTTGCCATCACACACATAAGCATGAGATTAAACCTGTCAATTGTTGAGGTCCTAGTGATAGTGTCACTTGCAAATGAGCACATTAGCAATGGAAGCAATAAGACACTTAATTGGGAATGATGATTGGTCTGATCTTTATTTCTATAGGAAAAAGAAAACCTCAAATTTTGGGCCAGCATCTGATTGTTTTGTGCTCATTTCAGAAGAAAACAAATTAGAAGTTCATAGTAAGGCTTAATGTCTTCTTGTTCCTGTTTCCAGATGTGTATATCCCGGCCCCAAGGACCAGGCAATGAATGGACTGAATATCCTATAAGATCTGGTTCTTTTTGCATACGGCTTGATATTTTGCGATCCTAATTCCCAGTTGCCCTGAAATCTTTACACGTCTTGATTCATTCATTTTCAGTGTTTTCATCTTCAGACTCTCTACACATTCTATAGTACTGTTTAGTACTTATGGTTTCAATATTGTATGTTACAATACTTCATAACATTTGTGAGCCTTTGGCCTGTTTTCAGAATTGGTGATTCAGATTCATCTGCCTCTGGCTCTCCAGTGCTGAAATTAAAGTTAAGTGCCACCATGTCTGGCTTAAAGAAATTTTTTTAAGATTTAATTTTTAAAAGATTTGTTCATTTGTATGTATGTATACGGGTGTTTTGCCTGCATGTATGTATATATACCATGTGCACACCTAGTGCTCACAGAGCTCAGAAGTGTGTGCTAGATCCCCTAGAACTGGAGTTATTCATGATTGTGAAAAACCATGTAGGTGCTGGCAGTACTCTTAATTGTGAGACATTGCTCCAGCTCTCAGGCCTTATAATTTGTGTGTATATGTGTCTCTGTGTGGATATGAAACTATGAGCATAGATGCCTGCAGAGGCCAGAGGTGTCTGGTTCCCTGGAGCACAACCCACAGGCAGTTGTGATACTCTGATCCTCTGGAAGAAAAGCTCACACTCGTAACCACTAAACCATTTCTCCGGTGCCTTGAAAGGTGTTTTATCCTAGGTGAACTGTGTACAGGTAACTAACTGACTAACTGAATAGTCACACACAAGACTAGTATAATCTTCACAGACAACAACAACCAAGATTGAGAGCAGATGGTAGCAGTTGCATAATAGTGCCTGTGGTTAAATCATATACTATATACTATATACTTGAGAAATGTGTGTGACCCCAGAACACAGTCATCGGTTTGTCTTCTGAGACCAGCAAATGGAGTACCGACCAACTCATGGGTTATTGGAGATAACAGCTTCCTTGAGGCTTATGAATTTTGGGCTACTTCCTAAGTTCTGCTATTCAAGCATCTTGACCTAATTAACATTTCCTCAAAACTCCTCTTATATTACGTGGCTCTACGTACTTTTGGATAATGCCATCACCACAGTACCCGCTTCCGTGGGTGTATATGGCAGCAGGTGATGGCTCGCTCTCTTCGTTTCCAGAAATGGTGATAATCCGGTACTGGTACACACTGCCAAGTTTCAGATCCCTGGAAAGTGCAGAGAAACCTGTTACTTAAAACACATACAGTGCTAGGGACTCATGGGAAGAGAATGAAATATTGATTCCTTTGAGTATATTCTTTTAGTCTTGCTCTTTTTTTATTTTTTAAATCCAAAGCACATTTGGTTATCCAACAAACTATATCATACCATAGGTTAACCTATTTTGCTAGGCACAGTGGACTACATTACAATATACATCAGTAAAAACTGCCTTTACCACATGTATAACTGCATAGTACTAAATGCTTTTGACATTGAACTCTACAGCAATCCTTGCAGAAGAATACCAGAGAGTATGGAATCCACACAATGAGAGTTTGTAGGAAGCAGAAATCTTGATAAAAGATTAGATAAGCAGAAGGAGGCAGAAGTAGCATATCAGATCCTCTGAGCATTATCTGACCCTTTCCTCACATTTAAAGACCTGTGCATGAGACAGCTTTTTCCTTACAGTGTTTTATTGAGACTCTCTGACTCTGCACTCATTCCTGTCCATGATTATTACCCTTTATCTAAATAACAGTAGCATTCATTAATTAAATCTTGGCCCTCAGCTATGCACTTGCTATATATTTTCTTATTTGAGAATCAAAACAACCTTACATGGGTATTCATATTTTTATGTTGTTTTTTTTAGATGATGAATCTGAGGCATAGAGATGTTAAGCCAATTGTTTTCAATTGCATGTTATCAAATAATATCTTATATTCTTCCTCCTTTATCCCCACAGGCCTGCCCAATAACCACATCTCTTGGAGAGAGGGATCTTGTTCTGAAATAACAATTCCAAAGACTGGTACCTGCCAGATTTCCAACATGCCAAAACTGTGTCTCTCCTCTGGCTTAAGACTTCCAGGGCCTGTCCAGACTTCCTCACCCAGGAACCTGGTTATTGCCAATTATCCTCTAATACAAAAGCATGTTTGTGTCAATTCTACATGACCAAATCTGCACTCATATTTCATGATATACCTTTTTCAAAAGAATACGTTAGTCTTCATGTGCATTAACTTATGTGTTAATTATTTATTTTTATCATAAACAAATTGTACCATGGGGGCGGAGACACAAAAGGTTAGTGAGGACATTCCACGGTGAAAGGAGGAAGATTTCATAAACAGAAGGAAGATGTCAGGAAATTTAAAGATTTCTTGCCCATCTGTTATTTCAGCTGCTGTGAAAGGCAGGAACTGTTTGGACAAGCCAATAAGAGAACAGGTGCGTGAAAAATGAACAGGGAAGATTTCCTGACACTTAATGTAGTGATAGACTCTATGAGCAATGAACCGTTCTTATGAGGAAACAAAACAAAACCAAACCAAACCAAAACAAAACAAAACAAAAAAAACCTTCATGAAAACAGTAGACTCATCATCTGCAAAGGGAGTTTGTTTGAGTAGCACTGAAGCAGTTACTGATGTGGAGGGCAAACCTATGTTCTTTGTGGATTCTATAAGGGATCTGGTGATGCGCATCCAGGTGGATAATGCACAGATAATTTGAGATATTGAATAGATAAATGATGGTAGCATTGCAAACTCCAAGAATGACATTACCAGAATACTCACTGTGTGAACCTTTTTTCTATATGCCTTGACTAATGAGTGACTCTTCCAGAAGTAGAGGAAGTAGAGGAAGAGAAGGGAGAGAGAGACTTGAGAAGATTCATGAGCTCTACTATAAACTCATCTAGTTCTAAGATATGGCGATACACTACAAATCAGGCAATGTTTTGGAATAAAGTAAGAAATTTGCTTCAGGTGACATCATGGACCACAGAGAACTTAGATTCATTGTCTGAACAGATGGGGCCTTTCTGTAGAAAATCTTGCCAAAATGAACAGTGCTTCTCAAGTTGTTGTGTGTGACATGACAAATGATTTGTAGCTGAAATATTTAATGTGATTGGTTAATCTGTTATGGATGTTTTCCTTCTAAGCCCTACCTTGGCTTCATTTGTAGCTTCTTCTTGCCATGTTCCCCCTAGGCTCTGGCAATCAATCACCAGCTAGCAGGTAAGCAAACATGTTTTGTGTTCTGGGTTTATCACTTTTATCCAGAGAGCCACATATTCTTTTCTGTCATTCTGAGCCTATTTCAAATTCACTCTAAACCTGTACTCACAGCTTTCCAACAGTTTAAATGTGAGAACATAGACAGTACCCATAGCTTATGATGAATAGCTAGAAAATGCTGGCCTATTATTATCAATGGTTAATTAGCAACAGTTTTGATCACTGGAGTTATCTTATAGTTTTTAATGGGGGAGATGAAGAGTCAGATAATAGGTGAGGTGAACTCATGAATATGGAGCTACTATCTGCCTTTGATATTGCAGCATCTTAGTCCACCTTTCTTATACAGCATCATTTAGGGTGACAGAAAGCTCTCAGTGCCACACACGTCAACCCACCCCAGCTTCTGTGAATTTTACAAACCAGGCTCTTTTGTTCGGAAGTAAAACATGTCTTCTAACAACATCTACCTAGTGACCTACCTAAGGAGCAGACTGCACAGTACGTACGGGAGAGAAGACCATAGCATTTTTCTCACCTGTGTGTCTGCCTCTTGAATCTCCTTGAAGCCTAATAACAGTTCTCAGAGTCATGGGCTAATATCCTAAGTTCCCAAATAGGGACCCAGAAACTCTAATCATCCCTTCAATGAAAAAGTGAAGGAGTTACAATTGGTAGTTACAATCGTTACTAAAATGATTATGAATCTCTTGTGATAAAGCTACATTTTTTTTTTTTTCTTTAAGGAAGAGGAGATTCGTGCCACACAGAGGTTGTTTTGACAGACGGAGATTGTTTGTCATTTTAAGACAGACTGTTGAGTGCTGAGGACTTTGCTGGTTTGGTGGGGGGTTAGAATTTGCAGCTCAACTGGTCCAAAAGCAGGACTCTGCATCAGGTCTGTCCTTTCAGTAGCTACAGGGGAGAAATGTAAAGTTGTTTTTCCAACCTATCCCCTTGCCTCCACCATTCTCTCTTCTAGCAGTTCTATCTTCCCCCCACCTGGAAGCTTCCTCAACACTCTTGGAGCATGCTATTAAGCTGAAACTGTTGAAACTGTCATTTAGTTACTTATCTAAAACTTTAGAATTTCGTCTGAAGTATCTTTATTTTGACCATTTCTGATTTCTTTCAAAGAATTTGGAACGCTTCCTTTATTAAATCAATAAAAAACCATTAATCCCTATTAGTATTTAATTCTCAGTTTCAGACTGTATCTATGATGGCTTTTGTATTTTTAGCTGATAAACTTACACGTGATGAATTATTTAGCTAATGCTGAGGCTCCTTTGCATGTCATTTTAAGACAGTCTTTCTAAAACCTAGTTATTGCTCCCGTACAAACTTCTCAAATGGTATACCTACCTTAGGTCTGGATTTTCAATTATTGAGGAAAATGCTTCCATTGATCATTGTCATGATTTCCACAATAGCTCTTCTTATGTCATAAAGCTAGTTGTGGTGACTCATATCTGCAAACTCAGCATTTGGGAGTCTGAGGCAAGGAGGTTGACACAAGTTTAAGGTTAGCTCAAGCTACCAAGTGAATGCTAGATAAGCCTGAGGTATGGCCAGAGAATCTGCCTCCTGTCTGTCTTTCTCTGTCTGTCTTTGTGTCTCCCCCTCTTTCTTTCTCTATATCCCCCTCTCTCCATATATATCAATTTATATTGATGAGAAATATTTCTTAAATATACAGGGTGATCACACACTAAAACTTGGTTAAATTATGACAGCATTATCTTAAGAATATAAAAGTCTCAGAAGATATTAAAGCATCCTTAGCTTTAAACACTTAGATACACATTTTAAAATGAATATTTGACATGACTGATATAAATATTATGATGGTCAATTGCAATCTATAGAAACCTACAATGAAGTCATTACAATTCCTAGTATCTGACTTTCGAAACACATGTTACTCTTGTCCCACACCTCTGTGAAAACATGGAATGAAAAATAAGGCAGTACTGGAGGGGGAATCAAAGGAAGACCCTATTTACAGTATAACATTCTATTTTGTTTCTTTCAGGAAACTTCTGAAGCCCCTGATTATTCATCATTGATATCCAATTGTTTCCATATCAAAGCTTTTGTGTCTCATAGAGTCTCAAGATAGTCTCTATTTTCAAGCTGAGCATTTTTATTTTGAAACTCTATATTTTAGAAAAATAACCACAACTATAGTTTTAATTTGTTTCCTACTTGACAGACATAATATGTTTTACTTTGTGGGCATAGTTTCAATCAAAACAAACATTCCTTGAGCAATTATTATTGTTATTCTCCTCAGGTGAGAAAAGAGTGAGCTACCTGCTTATAGATTTTGCCATGGGTAGAAACTTGAACCAGTTCTGTATAACCACAACCAAGACAGAGTTTATTTCAGTCACAGAAGCTTCCTGCTGGGGAAAATACAGTAGACAGGAAATCAAAAGACATGACTTGCAACCTAAAAGTGTTTACAGATGAAGTCCAGTTGAACAGATCTAGAAGTCAAAAGACACACGTTCTCTTTTAAATACTGTTACCCAGTGCTATGGGAAACCCATATTTCTTTGAGCCTCTATTTATTAATCTATGAAATAGAATCTGGGCTAAATATGATGCTCAGGTCTTCAATCTATAGTTCCAAGTTAACGAGGAATGCTGTACTTCTATCTCCCTGACTTGGACTTTTATACAGGTTAGAAGCTGCCACTACAGTTAAAACTCTGTAGTAAGAATGGATGTAGGTAAAAAACCTACCACCCAGACGGCCTGAGCTGGAAGAGATGATGGTGAGACCACCTAGGCTGTCTCTGGCTCAGGAAGATCCCAAACATCCTGGTCCAGCCTGGGGCTAAGAATCAGAGGGTAATGCCTGGGCACTTCAGATACCAGCATGGAGCCAAGAATAAGGAAGGAAGGAAACAATCACTTTTCAGTCCTGAGAAGAAGTGCCAGAGACCTCATAGAAACCCTTACAACTCTTTTAATTAGAAGATACTTCAACTATACAGAAAAGTGTGGGGAATGCAACAAATGTACACAGACTTCTTCATTTTTATCAAATTGTTACATTAGGCTATGTTTTATTTCTATATCCATTTGCTTTATATAATTTTTATACTTTTGTACATAAGCACTGGTTTATTTATCTTAAATCATAGAGGTTTCAGTGCGGTAGCTATCATCTGGTGGCTTTCTCGATCTGCATGGTATTGAGAATATCCTCACTGGTACAAGTAGATTATGTTTTCAGCACCATAAGTGTATTAGTTTATAAACAAGTCACACTTTCATTAGTCATTCTATATATAATGGGAACCTAGGTTGATCCTTCTAATATCATTATTATTTAATATTTTTGTTTGCTTCTTTCAACAATGTTGCTTTAAACAATTGTGTCCACATTCCTGTGGACACAGAACAAGAGTTTTTTGAGAGAAATACACCAAACAATAGCATTATTAGGCAGGGAGTACTTGCATTTTCAAACTTATTACTTGTTGCCAAATTGTTTTCCCAAATGGTTGCACCAATTAGCAAGCCTACCTACAGACTTCCCGTTGCTTCGGTCTTTGCCAGCACTCAATTCTGCCAAACGTTTCGTTTTTTGCCAATCGACCGGTTATTAAATTATATTTAATTATTGTATTATTTTGCTGTTGCTTCATTACTAATAAGCCTGAGTATCTTTTTATATAATTGTTGGCCTCATACATTTCTAGCTCCATGGATTGTCTGTTCATCCTATTGCCTTTACAAAATCTGTTTTGCTATATTAATGTGTAGTGTGTTTGTATATACTACATAGAAATTACTTATAACTTACAACTTGGAAAATGCCATTTATAGTTCCTTTATTCCTCCATTAAACTGTGTTTTTGATATTTTGCTGGATAATTTTATTTTCTCATGATTTACATTCTAATATCATAAAATAACTTCTTTCAGTTTCTCAAACAATTATTTATTTTATTTTAAATGACATGCTGATGTGTTGGTGATGAGATATGTGCATGTATGAGTGCAGGTGTCCAGGTCCACAGACTCCAGATGTAGGCGTGGAATCCCTGGAGTTGGAGTTACTCATGGTTGTGAATGCTCAACATTGCTGCTGTAAATTGAATTAGATCCTCTACAAATAGGTATTCTTAACCACTGAACTATCTCTCCTGACTCTCTACTTACTTTTAATTAGCAGAGAGTTTGCCTTTTATACATGTTTATATATAGATTATCTCATTGTTCTAGTCTTTCTTATTTATTTATTTATTTATTTTATTTATTGTAGGAGTGCATCCACATATATAATGATGTATGCATGGGCTTGCCTGTAGAGGTCAAAGCATAGTCTCAGATGATAATCCTCAACTGCTTTTCTTCTTTAGTTTTTTTGAGAGTTTCTCAAAACTCTGAACCTGAAGCTGGATGTTTGACCCAGAAAGGCTATTCAGTTCAGCCCTGCGATTTGCCTGCTTCTGCCTCCTCAGTTCTGGGGTGAAAGGGGCACACTGTCGTGCATGGCTTCTGTGTTAGTGCAGCAGATATGAACTAAGGTCTTCATATTTGCACAGAGAACAGATTACCTACTGAATGGTTTCCCCAGCACTGGAATCTAAGTTTTCTATCATTCTGTCAGTAGCAATCTATCTTAATTTATGTATTTATATAAAAACCTTAATTTGTGTTATGAATCCATTCTATATTTTGTTTTCTTCCTTCAAAAATTTGCCCTTTAATTGAGTTATAAGATTCTCTGTTTTTTAATGTCTAGTGGGATTTTTATTACCATTTCATTGAATACATAGATGTATTTGAAGGGAAAGAGCATGTTTCTGATTCAAATCATCCCCTCAAGTCATGTAACTCATCATTTTATGTATTTGAGTATTCTTTTTTGTAACAGTGTAAAGCATTTTTGACAAAACTTGTGATGACTTTGCTTATTAGGAATACATCCCTAACAGATATTTTACATATGTCAATGTTTTAATTAATTGTAGCTCTATCTACAAACATAAATATATGTATTCCAAATCTCTCGAGATGACAAAAATAATTAAGATATAATTAAAACATGTTTAGAAGTAATCATAGACTATTTCATTATTTCCAATAATATGTTGTCACTGTAGTCTCACCAGAAGATGAAGGACAGTTTTGTTTACTTCCTTTGATACTTTTTTCTTCTAGTTCTGAAGATTGGTATCAGCCTAGCATGTGCTGTGAAAGCATTCTCTCACCAAGCTCTACATCCTTAATATATATATATATA
The DNA here is from genome assembly GCF_900095145.1 of Mus pahari. Lineage (NCBI taxonomy): Eukaryota > Metazoa > Chordata > Mammalia > Rodentia > Muridae > Mus > Mus pahari. The sequence continues at coordinate 19,038,178 of NC_034595.1, read as the reverse complement.
CCATTTCATTAGTTTATGTACTCATCTACCACATGGCATTCCTTTAGCCATCTTAGGATACTCTCTATTCCTGGGATACAAAGTGAATAAAATATCTTAGGTGGTAGTAGCACATCCTTTTGATTCCAGTTCTTGGGAGGCAGAAGCAGGCAGACCTTTGTGAGTTTGAAATGATACTGGTTTATGGAGCTGGGACCAGGGCTATACAGTGAAACCCTGTGTAATAAGCAAACAAACAAACAAACAAACAAACAAAGCAAACCAACTAACCAACCAAACAAAAAAGTAGTTCTGTCTTTAAGGTGTTCTTTAGAAGGGAAAGTATTAAAATGGACATACTTAGCCTCATGTAAAAGGTACAGAGTCTACTGAAGGTTATCATTGCCTGTGCTGATGAGGAGAGCATCCTAGAGGAGCTCCCACAAAGAAGTGTTCTGTTCTCATGGGACTCCAGAAAGGTCAGAAGTTATGTCCAAAGAACAAGAGATTTGGCTTTCCTGGCAACGACTTGATGCTATTTTCCTTTGGTAGCAGGACAAACAGCTAGCTCGTGGAGAGAGGGAATGTTGTCTATTGAATAGAAGATGTAAGTTTGACACTATAATAAGTATTTTCATATCCTACTTTATTTAAAGAGAGCTAAAACCTCTAATAGCATGCCATACCTCATAGAGTATTATTTAAGCTTAGAGTAGTCTACCAAAAGAATGTCTTTCTTACCAATGAGATAGTAATCTTATACACACTCAAGATTTTCATTTATAATTGTCAAAAAGTTTTTAATTCCAATGTTTAACACTATGAATAATTAAAAGAAAGTTTTATTTCTACTTTAAGTTGGAAGATGTTTTGATTTAACTTTTTTTTTTTTAGTGAGTTTGGTGGTAGGACGGTTGTTAAAGATTTGGTAGAAAGTACTCTCTTTGGAAGGAGTATGTTAAAAAGCAGGACAAGAAACTGGTCCTCAATCAACTGTCAGGAAAAGTGACCACAATTCTTTCATTAACTTTGCTGTGATTTTGGACAAATAAGTTCTGTCTGTTTAGTTTGTTCTCACTGAATTATAAACCATGGAGTTTAGGAAAGATGACTTACACATAATGAAGATACTGTCATTGACTTCAAATAGTTCAGAAATAAACATGGGAGAGAAGCTAAGTTGAATGTGGTCAAAATATAAGATACAGCTTGAAAATTCTGAACATAGAGCAGGAGCCTACTGGATAGGAAGAGTGAGGAAATTAGATAGAATTCTTTCTTGGCATCTGCATTAGGTTGGTTTCTGAGTATGAAACCTTAGTTCCTCCTGCTTGTTTTAGAAAACCAATCACTTTCTATCCATCACATTATATTTCTGTTTACTTGCTGAAGACACAGGACACATCACTCCATCATCATTATATCTCAGTTTCTAGTCCAGAGTCTGGAACATAATAGTTTTCCAGAAGTATCTCCTAAGTAAACTAATAGTTTGAAACAGGACATAGAGGGAGAATATCAGAAGACATCAATATTGACTGTGGCATTCCGAGCAATAGGAATGACATATAACAAGCCATAGGTAAATATTTCAAGATAAAGAATAGTTCACTTAGATTGAACATTCAGGTTCGAAACAAGACAAGGAAGCTTTTACTACAGCCATCAAGTCAGAGTGTACAGTCAAAGAGAGATCTCCAGTCATGGTGGGGATTCTATTGAAATAAGAATAGGGTTGATAAAGTGATTGCCCGATATTCTTCCCTACCTGCAGCTGTCAAACTCAAAATTGAGGTACTGAGTCAAAATCCATCCTTTGCATGGATCAAAAATCCCCCCCCCATCCTTTCTCTTCTCCAGTCCAGGCACTTAGAAGACATCATCCTTTCTACACAAGTGCCTGAGGTCCTATTGCTAAGAAAGATTCTTTGTTTTGTTTTGCAATAGCTATCATCTTATTCCTCCTGGTAACCACTGTAGACTCACTCCATTGCATGATCTGAGTTCAACAAATGAAGAAAGAGATGTCAAGATCTGAGTCTACTGAGTATCTGGATCCCTTCCCAATGGGACTAGAATAGAATCTCTCACACAGGTAATGCAAAACTCATTCTTTTTATATTGACAAAGCTGCTTTTTATGTCATGTAAGACCCAGAAAAGAGCAAATAGATACACACAACTGCTTAATTCCAGCAGCCTTTGATATAATTGTCCAAAGCTTTGCCCTGGTACCAATTTAAAGCCCAGTAGCAAATTTAATAAAACTAACAGTTTGCAGCCAAGGCCTTTGTTATTTTGTTTTAATTATCTTTTACCACCAATTGAAATGAACTTTCTTGGTGCAGTGAAATAAAACATAAGGGAAGAATGGAGAGACAATGTGGAAATTATAAAAGATTCTGAGCTTAAGATCCTGGCACAACAGGCATCCTGTGACTTTCCTGGTTATTTGTGTCATGCTGAGATCTGAATGGAACATATTTACCATTTTGGGGGAAAGTCCACACCTGGATAGCATTAAAGTAAAAGAGAGGAAAGCATTCCCAGGGGACATTCTTTTTTTTTTTTTTTTCCTGAAGGCAACTGAAAAAGGTATGTGACAATTTCCCCAAACACTTTGCTGGTGATAGACAGGTCACTTGATTATAGAGCAGAAGCTCTTGACAAGCTGCTTGATCACCAAGGGCTCTGGGAGCCAAAACACCAGATACAGTTGGATGTAAACAAGGCATGCAGGATAGTGTGAAAATCGAGGCCAAGTTGGGGCCAGCCAGTCCAGCAAAGGGACCCAGTGACAGCTGGTGATTGAACAGCTCCAAGGAGTTACTGAGGACTTGGGGGCCAGTGGGAAAAGCAATCTCCTTTCTCCTCCCCATAGCCTTTCTGGGTGGCCAGCAATTTTATTACTGGCAGAGGGCAAGCCCAACAGCATTTTTGAATTTGGCACCAGATCTAAAACTATTTGGGGGCTGGGCTTCCCTTTCTTCTCTGCCCCCACCATCCCCACGGACGTTTTGGGTTCGGTGAAAGCCCGCGTGCTGTTAGCAGGCTACATTTCCCCTCAATTTTGAAACCCATGTGTGCTTGGGGAAAATGTAATCCTTATGTTTCTGATTCATTTACACTTAACTCATCAAAACGCTATTTTGTAAGAACTGTTTGATGCCTGCAGACTCTTCTGAAGCACTTTGTAAGTCCTGCTTCTTAGAAGCAGGAAGTTACATTTCTGTTGAGGTGGGGAGAGCTTGAACCTACAAGGTTGAGTTTGTTTTGAAATGAGGACTCCTGGAGGGTCATGTGGACCTTGAACTTGACCAAATGTGTTTTACTCATTTCTATGAAGCTCCTTACCTGCCATGAGGCTGCTATATCAACTTTCTATGTTTTCAGACAGAGCGGCTACAGAAGACTATTCCATGATGAGGAAGTGCTGAGTTCCTATACGAGTGGCAATGACTGGTCAGACTCCGACTCCAGCATTCTTGCTACAAGGTCAAGGAACACCTAGGTTGCAGGTTAGGAGCCCTGAGTACCAGTCTCCACCAAACGACTAAAGGAGTTAGCTTGTCTTTCTTGGCTCAATTATTTCTTTGGTGAATTGTCTATTTGGATTAGATGATATTCAGTGTTCCTTCTAAGTCTGAGAGGTTTTGGGTCTAATATCTAGATCATAGATTCAAGTATCTCAGACTGCCCCTCTGCCATTAATCAATGTTTTGATGGCAGAGATTGTATCTAGAGCTTAGCTCAGTCAAATTACACAAAACTGTAGAGATCAGGGCCAAAGGACCCTAACCCTTCAAAGTATCCTAATGTGGGTGAGTACCAAGCCCATGGATGGGTACCAAGCCAAGAGAAGTGATCCCAAGTAACACAGCAAGTTGATGGCAGATTCCAGTGCAGCAGAAAACAAAGTCAAAAACAAGAAAAAAAATCAGTAACTTTTCTATATATCAGCTTCCTGACATTTTTTTTGTTTTGATAAACAAGTTTCTACATGCATTACCAACCTTTTCTTGGGATAAAAGAAAACAAACAAACAAATAAACCTGTCTCCCACTCTTGCAGCAGGAACTGGAAAGCAGCCTTGAGGATGGAAGTGGAATGGTGCTGCTTTGCATGGGGCCTGGGGAGGTAGTGTCTGGCTTGTATTAAAGCCCATGAGTGAATGATTAATCCTGGGTAGCAAACAAAGCCAGAACCCTGTAACATTAGAGGCATTAGTGCTATGGAAGATTAACCCTACTGCCCCCCAGGGGACCTTTTCAGAATATTGGACTACACTTTGAGAATCAGTGGGTGATGAAAACTGGTGGTCTCACAGGTCCAGTTTGTTTAGTAGCAACACACATACATGCAAGTGCACACCCATGAACTCACACAGAGACCCAGAGAGATCAAGAGAGACAAAGGCAGGCAGGGATAAAGGCAACGCACACATACACACAGAGAGAATATATATCCTTTGCTATTTCTGCTCACCCTCACCTTTCTCAGTTTCACCCTTTATCATCATAAGGAGGCAGCCTCAACTCCACTCTCTGGATAAACCATATGGACCTTTTCTGACAATGCAGTCCACCACAGGGGCTTCTCACTAACTCTTGGAGCAGAATGAACAACTCCTAGTCAGTGGGATTCCCTTAACAGAACATTTCCCTCTGTTTGGTAGTCCTTTGTTTATTGGTCCAGTTTTCACATTAATGACATTAAGCTCGCAGAAGGCTGGTCTTCAGAGTGTGATAGAGAGTAGTAATTAAGTGACTGTTGAATGAATAAAATATTGACTTACACATGTGACCCGTTCGACTCACTTTAGGAAAAAGAAAACGAAGGTTCTGGGAGAAGAATCTTTTGTTTTTGGTATTTTGATCCTTTAGTGTCCTCTTCATCCTATGAGTTTCATATAATGTGCTGTGATGTACTAAACACAACCTTAGTTATAGATCTTGTTTTTTTTTTTGTTTGTTTGTTTTGTTTTGTTTTTTGTTTTTGTTTTTGTTTTTTTTGTTTTTTTTTTTTTGTTTTTTTGGTATGCCACAGAGGAAGATTCTTATTTATTGATCTTCTCTTTGATATCTGGCCCTGTGCTAGATATTCAAGACAGAGGGAAAGGAGATAAAGACCCCCACCACCAATGAAAACTATATCTAACACACACTACTGTTGTCTGACATAACATTTAAAGCCTCGAAAGAAGTAATGGTTCTAGGTTTTGATTTATACCTAATCTGTAATCGAGATTTATTGGAGCTCCATTGCTTTCTTCATTTTTACAGAGTTGAGTTAGACAGGCCCAATACCTCTGGGAATTCAGCAAAAGTCCCAACAGGCTGCCTGACTCAGAAGTGACCTTCATAGCCATCTTCCTGCTCCATCATTTAAAGACGGGGTTCTTGAGTACACAAAGACCCAACAACTTCGTTACATAGAAAAAGCTGTACTAGAATACTGCTACCAGAGTCCAGCTCCCCGATCCCAGGCTAACGCATCAACAGCCCCGTATCGTTCTCTACCTACAATGCACTTCATCATTTCTCTTTTTCTAATCTAACACTGAATCACAACAACTGTACTCTTTGGGATGTTGTGTGTGACATCATGCCGCTCTCTGCTTTCTTAATTCTTCCAGAGTTGGGATTAGATGTATTTAATGCCACTGCAAACTCAAGGAAAGTCTCAACAGGTTGTTGGACCCAGAAATGGCCTTTAGAACCACCTATCTGCTCTGCCTACACAGTCAACTATTACCAACTATGCTTGGTTTGACCTAAGAATAGTGGCACACATTCTGGAATTAGAGAAAGAGCTCTTACTCATCATAATGACCCTATGCCTTGCTGGGCAGCACTTCTGAGCATCAGTAAAATCCTGCTTGGTAAATGTGGGAGAAGTCCAGCCCAAATCCTGCATGTCAGCAGTGGGTTATCGGAAACCTTGTTGTTCTGACAATGTCTATGCCTCCTCAATCCTCCTCCTCTTCATTTACTTAAATGTTACAAAGGTGATTTTTTACCCTCAATCTTTTTTTTTTCTTATTCTTCTGCTTTTGGAGTCAAGAATAAACTATTTTTATCCAGTTTCTCCATTCATCAAGACACTGCTTTGTACTTTATCAACCATCACAGCAACGCTTACAGTCTGTAGCTTTGCCAGGTACAGCTCTAAGGAGTGGGGGCAAGGCAAATAGATAGATACTGCAATTAGACCTCTATTAATTCTAGAAGCTTGAATTCATAGCTATCTCTCTGAGACTCTAAATTCTTCATCTAAAAATCAGATGTTCTAGCACCTAGATTTTATTGGTAGACTTATAAAGTGTGCTAGGCTTTCTGTGAGGTGCTTACTACTTGGTGGTGGTGATGTCAAAACTGATATGAAGAAATGCTGCTGTTCATACAAGTACACATGAGAGTGGTTATCACATTGACTAAATTTAGGTTCTAAGAAGGCAGCAAGCAGATTGGCTCTAGTTACCTGTTTTATCTTCAGAACATGGCCTGGTTCCCAGCACAAGGAGTGCAATAAAGAACTTTTTGATAAATATATTAATCCATAAAGAGTGACTCAGAGTAACCACTTCATGAATACTCATTCCCCCTTGACTCCCTATTTCACCTTGATGCTAACTCTACTGAAAGAAGTGAAGGAGGGTTGACTTTAGAATCTCTGTTTAATAAAGGGGATGATGATGATATGAAGAGATGAAAGATGAATGTTATCTTAAAGATATTCATACAGATTTCTCAGAACAAGAAATGAGAACATCCAGGAAATATCTGAAAAGTATTTCAACCAAGAATGAGATATGGCATTGAAAAGCTGTTAAATGAACCAAGAGGGCAAAGACAAACCCCTTTCAGTGTATGGAAGAGTAAGCACTGACAGTGTGGGATTGCAAGGCTTGTTAAAAACCAGAGAACAGCTTGTACCATGAAGCTGGATAGCAGAGAAAGTGTGTGTGTGCTAAGCTTTCTCCTTTTCCCTCCTTACTCCATCTATACCCGCAGAATATGGTGCAGCCCATGTTCAGAGTCAGTCTTCCTCTTCAATCAATTACACTCAGATGCATGTTTTGCTAATGTTTTAGGTACTTCACAATCCCATCAAGTTGGCAATCAGGACCAACTAAAGGGAAATTCAAATCTCCATCTCAACAAAAAGAGGAAGCTTATTTCAAACACCACAATGCTCACTCTTCACCCATCAGAGAAGAGACTTCCATTGGGTAAGGCATCCCATGTTGCAGTGTAAAAGAATTCACTATTTATGCTATAATGCACCATGTTTATACCAACTACTGATGGGGTAAATTAACAGACTCAAATGGGGGAAATTCTAGTGAGATGCACAATAATTTGCATTCTCAGAATGCCATTTGTGGAATCCATTAAAATGGAAAAGGTCCAGAGCTTATGTGCCAGCAATTCTATTTACCGATATTGACCCCAAGCGCATGCTCATATATTTGTGCTTACATGGAAATTCGTACAAGAACATCCACTACAGCAGGTTTCCTGAAGTGAGAATATAGAAAATACAGACTCTATTATTTCCTTACTTATATGTAATGAAAAAAATAAGCGATATAACAGAAACTCCAATCTTTATGGCATCCGACTAAGTTACCTGGGGAACATTTGTTTTGTGGTAATAAGAGAACAGTTTCAGTAAAGAGCAAAGTGATTTCAATTGTGGGAAACTGGATAGAACTTGAGGATGTGGAGCCAAGTAAGCCAGATTCAGGACATATTGCTGTTCCCCTTTTGAAACACAGATAGATAGACAGATGGACATGGAAGACAAAGAAGAGCTGTTTGAGGGACAGAAGGATGGAGCATTAATGGAAAAGAGAGCAATGGATAGAAAAAAGGAGGACAAATCCTGACTGCTTTTTTTCAAATGTCAAAACTATGCTTAAATGTATGCACTATTGACTTGTTATGGAGAGAGATGTAGATATATATGAGTTGGGAAAGCATGAGTCGGGTAATGGGATGACGATGAACAAAGTATAATAATATGGGAACATGGAACTATCACAATGAACTCATTCTTTGTGTAATAATTGAAAACTTAATAATAAAGAAATAGATGTACAAACCAGATAGATAAGCCAGAATGCCATTATTTCTACTTCAAGGGTCTACATCTGAGGTGTGATTGAGCTTGCACACTCATGAGTTTCCCTGCTTGCACACTCATGAGTTTCCCTGCCGGTCTTCATTCATTTGTTCACTCATTTATCTCTTTACTCATTCATCATTCTTACCAGACACAGCTTGGTTTCCATCTATGAGCCATGGCAAATAACAATGAACAAATGTTCCATATATTTCAGTTCTGTGTAGATTTCACTTTGGAAAGCAATCTTCTTTTTCCAAGCCAGGATAGCTCTACTCCTGGGCTTTCACATGATCCTAGTGTGCTCCTTATAGCATGGCACTTTTCTTGTATGACTGTCCATGATTCCTGTCTGTATTCTCTTTAAACTGGGGAAATGGACTCATGATCAGAGCCATGTCTAGTCTAAACACAGTGCATGGCACAAAATAGACACTTAATAATTTATGTTAAATGAAATGCTTTACTGAAAATGATTAGGCTGGATTTTGGCTATTTAGTCGATGAATGAATGAACAAATGAATAAATATGAATACCAAGTGGCTGATTACTTAATAGCGAGAAAGATCTACAATTGGGGCAAAGAAAAGCAAAGAAAAAAAGAGAAGAGAAGAGAAGAGAAGAGAAGAGAAGAGAAGAGAAGAGAAGAGAAGAGAAGAGAAGAGAAGAGAAAAGAGATGACTCAGCTGAAGGGCCATAGACACAGCGCACAGGAGCCACCGTGCCTTCAGTTGACCATGAACTTGGCTAAACGCTGGCTTAAGCTGGCCACATAGGTCTGCTCCACCTTGGCAGATGAACACTTGTGTCTTTTTGTCGTTTCCAACTGTATTTTAAGAATCCATCAAAGCACAGACATTTTTTCTTACCTCAGTATTGCCTGCTTAACAACTAGGAAATACCTGGATTCAAGTGGAAACCATCCAAGTGTTGGATGAGAAAATAAACTGACCAGTGAACTAACAGCTTCCCACTGCTGACCCTGGTTTCTGAGCACTAGGACTCTAACGGAAGTGTTTGGGATCTGCTATCTCGATTCTGAAGTCAGAGTTACTAGAACATGCACCTACATACTGAGAATTCAATTCCTTTACTCCAAACTTAACCTGAGAATGCCAGGGAGACAAGGGAAAACTAGCAGGTATAGAGTTGGAAGCACAACATTCTGAATATGAGAGGATCCGTTAGTGCATAAAATGGGGGCAAACAAATAAGCAAGCTATGAAAGAAAAATGTTACTGTTTTTACACTTGAAGGAGAGTAGTGCTAACAACAACAACAACAAAAAATGAAACATAAAATGTCAATAGAGCCACCTATCTAACAGGCCACCTGATAGCTCTGTAAATTCTATGATCTCCTTCCCTCCCTTGAGTTTCAGGCCATTTTCTATAGCCTGAGAGTAAGGAGGTTGTTGTACCTATTAAGGTCATTGATGTTATCTATGTGTAAGTGTTTGACATGTACTTAGAAAATACTAGTGAGCTTTAGGTTCTTTGAATGTAAAACTTCTCCCATTCCTCCATGCCAGGTCCAATTTAAAAGTTTTAAAAAAATGCAGAATTTGAAGAATTTACACTCCAGTTCTAAATTTAGATTTAATGATTTTTTTTTCCAGTTTTTGGAGTCAATCTTCCATTAGAGCATCATTTACAGAGGTAACGTTGTTTCTCATGTAGCCCGAGAACTTTGAAAAATTAGCATCACACCATCTTCATTTCCAAACACAGAGCACAGCACCAAATAGATAGTCAGTAAATATTTGTTCAGTGAATTGTTAAATGGATGAAATAGACAGATGCAAAGATGAACCAGTGAGCAGCTACACTGTTCCTGGTTTGATTTAATACCACTCTATGCATGTATAGATCATCTATATATGTATGTATGTATGTATGTATGTATGTATGTATGTATGTATCTATCTATCTATCTATCTATCTATGTGCGTAAGTATGTATGTATGTATGTATGTATGTATGTATTTATGTCTATGAGTTTTATACAGAGTTTTTATTTTGGGAGAATCTAAGGACTGTATGAAAGCCAAGGAATCTCAAAAAAAATAATATGTGCTTCCCCCCCCCTTCCAGGGTCATAGAGAACCAGCCATATAATGTGCATTCTCTGATATCAGCAACTGGTCAGTGGGCTTAATTTTTGGCTGGTAGCTTCTGCCTTGTAATCTTATATTCTAATATCATACATAGAAATCTGGACAAATCATTGCATTTCTCAAGCTCCTAAACTGTGCCTTCTGATAATGAGCATGTGCCGTAGAGTGGTTAGGAACGAAACTTTGAAATTAGATCTGAAATTTGAACCTGGCTATGCATTTCCTAGCCACTCAAGGATGGTTTCCTCATTTTGAGGTTTGATTTTCTTACTTGTTTTTTAAGTGGGTAAAAGGCACTTGAGCCAGAGTAAAAAAATAAACAACTGCTATTGGCCACAGATAACCTACTTCAGTAAGATTTTTCTGAGCCAGTTAGAGTATAATAAAGACCAACTATACTAAGCAATCCCTGTTGAATGTTTTTAGTGTAAAAAGGTATAAAACTCACTTTTCACCTAAGGTACTTCTCTGGGTAGATATGTCCACACGCAAAATCTTAATGTGCTGGCCCTTCATTTTTGTATTTTATAGGGATGAAAACTGAGATTACAAAATGTGCCTTAGTGTCATGTGCTGAGTTAGTTATTAGTAAAGTTGGTTCTGGCCCTTTAAATCTGCAAGTGTTAGTTCTCATACAATGTAGGTTTTCTCATGTTTTTTCCCTTCAAGAAGATGGAAGCATTCCACATTTTTTTTTTCTTGTCCTGGCCAAAAGTAATCTGTCTACCAGAAACTTCCATGGAGTAAGCACAGAAGGCTCTCTCCATCAATGTCATACCTCATGAAACTATCTCTAGTGCAGATAACAGAAAGAATAAATATTTTTGTTGGGAGAAAAAAATGGATACTAAGGTCAAAGGGAATCATGTAATGGGTTGAGTCAGAAGAAAAAGGAACCCCCCCCCTCTTCTTTTCTCCCAAACAGCCTTTATATAGAACTTGTATAAAAGCCAATTCATTTGATATGAAGAAAAAAAAAAACCTTAAAAGCAGGGAACTTTCCCTCCCTCTCTAACTTTTACTCTTTCTCACAAACATAATTGCGTGGGCTTTGATACTCAAATTACTGAGAGATAACAGAGGGATTGAAATGGTAGATGGACTCAGGTGATGGATTTTCCTTTTATTTGTCAGTGATTCTGAATATATTCAGTTGAGAAAGCACAGTCCAAACCACTATTAGTCTCCAAGAATTTTTTTGGTGACTCTGAAGAACAGCAAAAAGACAGTGCTAGAAAGATGGCTCAATGGTTAAGAGTGCTCACTGTTCTTTTGGAGGACCTGAACTTTGTTTCCTGCACCCTTGGGGTGGTTCTCAACCTTCTGAAATTCCTGTTTCTGAGAAAACCAATGCTTTCCTCCAGCTTCTGTGGATACACTTGTGGTACACATGTTCACGTGGCAAAACATATACATAAAATAAAAATAAATACTTTTTTTAAAAGGCAAACATGAACGTTAATCAGTACCTCAGTCTGGCACTTGTCACATACTAGGGGACTATACAAAAATGTTTGACTGCCAAATGATTAAAAACAAAACACAAAAACCAACCAACCAACCAAAACAAACAAACAAACAAAACAAACAAACAAACAAACAAACAAACAAAACGGTATACCGTTGTGTGGGCCTAACAGTGAGGCTTTTGGATGTGATGTGGTGCAGGAACTGTTTCTGTCCCAGAAACTGGGGGATGGCCTCTGCTCAAGCCCTCAGTCTGAGTGATTCTGGGCATCCTCAGTTTCCTGTATAGAAGGCTACATAAACTGCCCTCCACTCTTACTTGCAAATTGAAGGAGTAGCTTTAAGAGTGAAAGAAATGAGTTTTAAATTCATAGGCAAATGGATGGATCTGGAGGATATCATCCTGAGGGAGGTAGCCCAATTACAAAAGAACACACATGATATGCACTCACTGATAAGTGGATATTAGCCCAGAAGCTTGGAATACCTAAGATACAATTCACAAACCACGTGAAACTCAAGAAGAAGGAAGACCATAGTATGGATACTTTATCCATCTTAGAAGGGGGAACAAAACATCCATGGAAAGAGATATAGAGACAAAGTGTGGAGTGGAAACTGAAGAAATGACCATCTAGAGACAGACTCACCTGGGGATCCATCCCATTTACAATCACCAAACCCAGACACTGTTGTGGATGCCAACAAGTGCTTGCTGACAGGAGCCTGATATAGCTCTCTCCTGAGAGGCTCTGCCAGTGTCTCACAAATACAGAGGTGGATGCTCACAGCCATCAATTGGACTGAGAATAGGATCCCCAATGAAGGAGCTAGAGAAAGTCCCCAAGGAGTTGAAGGGGTTTGCAGCCCCATAGGAGGAACTACTATATGAGCTAGCCAGTACCCCCAGAGCTCTCAGTGACTTAACCACCAACCAAAGAGCACACATGGAGGGACTCATGGCTCCAGCATGCATCCTCTGCATAATCAGAGGATGGCCTAGTCAGACATCAATGGGAGGAGAGGCCCTTTGTCCTATGAAGGCTCTGTGCCCCAGTGTGTGGGAATGCCAGGGCCAGGAAGTGGAAGTAGGTGGGTTGGTAAGTAGGAGGAAGGGGGAGGAGATAGGGGGAGGGTGTTTTTCTGGAAGTGAAACCAGGAAAGGGGATAACATTTGAAATGTAAATAAAGAAAATACCCAATTTTTTAAAAAAAAAAGAGTGAAAGAAATCTTGGTGATTCTTGGGCCTGAGAACTCACTAACAACAGTAGCTGTTAAAGTTTAACCAGCAAGAGAATCACCTACAAAGGCCCTGAACATAGGATTTCTCATTCAATAGGCAGACCAGGGCCTGAGAACTTGGCCTTTCCATCTTCCCAAGTGAGGCTGATGCAGCGCTACAGGGCATGCCAGGAGGCTGCCTAAAAGGAGTGGGTCAGAAACTTATATTATAATCGCATCATGAGATGTTTATAAGTCATGATCATCAGACCTCACTCTTACTAGTAAGTCAGCACCCAAGGAGGCATTTGAGAGAGACAGAAGGTGAGAACTAAGCCATTTTAAAGGATCTTAAGGTTTTGGAAGGAGCAACCTAATTTAAGAACCACAACTTGAGAGCAATATCACTCTTACAGAACTGAGGCATTTAAGGATCAGAGAGACTAAGTGATTCGTCCATGGTCACAGAGTGAGTTAGAGATGTAGCACAGACTAGAATTTGGGATGCCTTTTCTTCCTTTTCATTTCCACCATTCTGCACTTATCAACCCATGTCAGTTTTCACAGGCTCATAAATGAAGGAAAAAGCTGAAAGCCATGCTTAAACTGAGGTTTTAAGGCATCTATTGTTTCTTTCCCCAATTATTGTATAAAGAAATTTTAAGTGGCTACAAATTTACAGAACTTTACCAGTCCAGACAAGTGAGGAATGGATAAGACAGGGTTATGGAATATTTTCATGGAAAGACAATGCATTTAAGTTTTAAGTATGTTCTCAAATACAAACCAAGTGTTCTCTTTGAGTTCCTAAACAGATGTTCTTCATCTCCCACTCAATGAATGGGCAAGGTTTTGCCTGAGATGTGCACAATAACTGCTGGCATTTAAAAGGAAGTGCTGGTAAAGTGTTTGAAAGTGGTCCTGTCAGTCTCTTCAAAAGATTAAAAATTTCCTTCCAGAATTTGGTTTCCATTAATGATGAGCTTAGTAAATATTTTCGAGTACAGAGTAGAAATCGTGTCTTGGTATCATCTTAGAACCGAATAGAGAGTCACACAAAACTGTTAGAAGTCATGCAGGTCACAATTTTCATCAGAGGAGAAATGAGCACTCAAAGAAGGTGACCAATTATCTAATCTTAATAAGTGGGTGGACTCAGGCTAAATGTAAAGCATCTGTCTTCCGAGCTTCTTTCCAGGATTCAAAATGTTCCAACCAGCATTTCTTGCACATAGGAAGCGTTACATAAGGTTTGTTGGTTGACTGCACAGAGTCTTCTCATTCAAATTAGGCGGTTAGATTTCTACCACTCTTTTCTTAAGACCAAAATAGAAGCTAGAGCAAATCTTTTGACGGAACGTAAGTTGGACCCACTGACTTGGGCTTACATTCCAATCTCCTTCTCACTGCTCTCCAAACAAGTGACCTCATGTCTGAATGCCTCTTTTCCCCTTCTTTGCAAATTGATAATGACTGTAGGCCTGTGGTTGTGGAGTGCATGAGATGAATGAGTGACCCTGCCTTTATTATAGCCCTCTGCTGGGTGGACAGGATGCTATGGTTTGGATCTTAAATGTCACAGGAGAGTTCATTTATCAGCTCTTTAGCTCCCATTGAAGTGAAGCGCAGAGGTGGCTGCCTTTGGGAGGTGATTGGATCATAAAGGTCTTGATATTACAAGAAGAATAATATATTCATGGGTTCATAAACCTACTGATCTCTGGAGAATGGACCCTATGATAAAATGAAACTCTCTCATCACTTTCAGAACTGCATAAATCAAACATCTCTGTCCTACTATTTGCACCCTACAATGATGTACTATCCTGGTTGTAGCAATGGCGAGTAGGAAAATGTCCACGTGACAATGATGGTTTTTTTTTTTTTTGTCACAACAGAAAACTAATAAACACACACAGACAGACACAATACTAGTGACTTCACTGCAGGCATTTTTCTTTTTTTTTTAAAGACACATATCATGAGGATGTAAAGAAAATGGCAGAAAAGGGCTTAAAAACTAAATGTCCAAGACAAGCAGCATAGTGAATATCTCTTCACTTACAAAAGCTTCTGTGGATCCCTACAGTCGTAAGGTCTTCAGTGACCAAAGACGTTTGGAACTCATTTCTACCTCAGGAAATACAGCAAGCAGAAAGATTGTGACTAGAGGTATTCAGTGTCTAGGAATGTTTTCATGCGGTTATGCAGGCATGTGCCCAAGTCCCTATGAAGCCGCTGCTTCACCCAACATTTTCATGGAGTGGAGAAACAATCAGAATTCATAAATCTCCTTCAAGTTTATATAAATGTAAATCATGAGCAAAGTTCTAGTCTATCAGAAAAGTAATCTTCATTCGTAATAAAGGACTTATTGTTAATCCCACCCACTCTCCCTTGTTTGCTGTTGAAAATACCAAGGTTTGGAGAGATAAATGAATATCACAGAAGACTGTTCTCATCTCTGACCCTTTTGACTTCATCCATGGCCCTTCCTATTATATCAACGCTGCCTTATTAATATGAATTCTACACTCAGCACTTATTCTAGAAGTAAGTTTGATGGAGGTGAACTTTCTCTTTTTAGGTCAAGACCTTCTGACTTTCCACAGCCCATTCATTTTATCAGCTCCTGAGAGGGAGAATGCACTTACGTGTCCATGAATCTTCTGTTGAGGTGGAGTAATGAGGCAACATCTTCCGGCAGAGGTGGGTCTCGAAGCACTTTATACTGCAGAGGTTTACACTGCAGGCAGAGTGGACTGTCTACAGGGGAGGTCAGCATGGCTGCATCGATTTCCAGGTGCTCGTCAAGCGTATAGATTTGGATGCCATACACCTCCTCACCCACATCCCGGAGTCTGATGGTAAGTGGGATGTCACAGAAAACATTTTGAGGACCCAAAGAGATATTCTTTCCGCTGACAGTCAAGAGTTTGATGTCATTGACAGCTCCACTAGAGTCCCAGTCACTGGAGACAAAGGTTACCCAGATGGTCAGAGACTCGGGGACCAACGGGTAGCGGAATTCCAGCTCGAGGTGGCAGCCTTGTGGCTCAGGGCAGGCTGGAGGAACTGTGTATGGGTTGACAGCTGAATTTGGACTCCAGGTTCGGACACTGGATTTACAGGGCTGTTCAACATCTGGGTGACCTATAGCAAACAGAGATGCAAATGAGTTCTTGCTACATTCTGGTTTTCAGAGTTTCCCACAGACCCAGAAAAAGACATGTCTGATGAGAACTTAGGGATAAAGGAGTAACTCTTAGTGTCGTGGAAATCTGCTGTATGTAAAGTACTCAGCAAATCCCCAACCCCACAAAACAGATCTCAGATGAGTCACCCAACATTTGAAGTGAAGATCATGTGTCTTACTACTAAGAAAACGCTGAAACTTTCCTTTTAAAGTTTCCATTGAGAGGTTTTGGTGCTGTATATAGAAAGAAAGATGTATTTTTCTGAGCACTCTGTGTCCCGTGAGCTTGTTTGATTTTTGAATAGATTCATTTTCTAAATGATGTAATTAAGGTTCAAAAAACATCGAATTAATTGAACAAAGGTTTATACCACAAAGTCCCTGCTAGATGCAGGAATCATTAAAATTAGAGTTCCAGCAGTATCATTGATATTGGTACAACCTGCTTAGACTTAACAGACACACCAGAAAATAACCAGCAGAGGATGAGAGCAGAGAGAGCATACGTGTCTTATCCAGAGATCCAGGGAGGAGCCTAAACCAAATGACAGAGCTACAAGTCAGACTTGGTGCCCTTTTATCTCTACTCCTCCATTTCCCTCCATGAGATCATTCCATACCACTGTGCTTCTCTGAGTTATGTCTCCTTTCACTCGGGGGCAGGGGAGTGGGAAAAGAAAAATTTGATGTTGTTACTTTTCCTCAGAAAAAGGATGCATCTTCCCTGCTGATCTCAGCCTGAAGCGGTTTATAAATTCTTCACCGGTGAGGTCACCCATACAGAGAACCCTTTTTTTGTACTGCTGAGAAAAGTGATCACAAGTCGGGGGAGTCCAGTGAGAGACAGGGATCATTGGTGAGGAGAAGATAAGAGAAGTTATAGTAGTAGTCATATCATTTGCTGCTTCAGTATCACTGGATAGTAGTGTCTGTTTAGGGAATGAGTATGTTAGATACTCCTCAATAGAGGAAGAAAAGCCACCTTAGTCTTATAACACTTTACGGTATATTACAATGTAACAGGACTACAATAACATAAGCATTAAATATACTGTTGTGTGTGTACATATGTGTATGGGGGCTGTTATTGCAGTGGAGGTTGTTAACGCCCTCTATATTCTTATCTTCTCTCATAGACAGACAATCAGTATGCTACAAAGTTGAGATGACAAATGGAAAAGAAATAGAGAACAAATGGAAACATGGAAAATACACAAGGAACATTTTCATTAATAACAGCTGACCAAGACAATATAATCACCGCTACAAGATTTCCTCCACTAGATCTTGGTTAGATTCACCAACTACTAATAGAAAATGCTTGCTAGAAGTCACTCTTGGTTTAAGGAAAAAGGACAATATTTCTGCAACTAACTTAAGTCTTCTTATCTACTCTGCAATACCCTGTATTTCTGACTCTCAACTTTGAATAGTGAAGACCCACGAATCTCTTTTGAATCCAGTATCTATTATCTAAAACAGTTTACAGGATATTAAGAACATTCTTTAGTCAGTAATTAACTCAAATGTTCATATTCAAAGTCTTGTAAGACTAAATATTTCTGTCTCTATTTTACAGCTCTGTTTCGCTCAATGCTGAGAACCTTTGGTCAATACAGCATCTGGTATGTAGAGATTATGGCTAGTAAGTATTTGTTCAGTATTTGCTCATCAACCAACAATATGGGAATTTATACATTTATAAAAAGAAGATGGGAGTTTATAGCCTGCTATCCAGTGGTTGGTGCCAGGTGAACATTCAACCCCCCTCCAAGTGCTTTCCCTGGAATTGGCAAGGGATAACGCAATCTTTCTCCCATCCTTGGAGAAAATGACTATCAGTTGGGGAAGCCACAGGAGAACAAAGATGACAAATCTGTTTGACTCATCATTCCTTTCTGTTTTCTTGTTAATCAACAGAGTGACCAAATGCTTTCCAAAGGATAAGGTGGGTCTGATCATTATGCTAAAATAGGCGCACAGGAGTAGCAATATTATCAAGGCTTCTACGTATCTGGTTATTACAGACAGATTCTTTTTTTTTTTTTTGGTTTTTCGAGACAGGGTTTCTCTGTGTAGCCCTGGCTGTCCTGGAACTCACTCTGTAGAAGAGGCTGTCCTGGAACTCAGAAATTCACCTGCCTCTGCCGCCCAAGTGCTGGGATTAAAGGCGTGCGCCACCACGCCCAGCGGCGACAGATTCTTAAATAGAAAAAGAACCGTAAGTTTCACAAAACCCACTAGTAATAATACCAGGTTTCCTACATTTACCAGTCTTTTTATATAGACAACGCACCAAACAAATTTCATGCCTCAGATCTCTGTACGCTGGCAGCAAGCAAACTCATTTTATAGAAAAGAAAGCTCCAGGTAGCTGAGCAAACCTCTTATAGTTAGGAGAATATCACTGGCTATTGTTGGTCCAAGCAGTGTACCAGGCTTTGAAGCAATTATAGCTGAACTAAAGTCCCAACTATCCAGCTTCAGCTATGTTACCAACTTCAATGTTACCTACTTCATAACATAGTTTTAAAATGCAAATGAAATAGGATCTTTAATAAATGGTCACAAATATATCAGTACCGTCATGAAAAGAAATGAGGGACTAGGAAAGAAAGTCTTTGGGGGAGGAGGCATTTCAAGTGTAGACAATGGTTGCGAAAGAATGTGAGTTAAGAAGGCTTACAGTTTCACAGAAAGAAAGTAGTAAGGGCTGCTAAACAGAACCCACATTAGGAGGTGTTTTGTATGACACATTAAAGGACTTGTATTTTGCACTCAGATAGATGAAGACCTCGTGGTAAATTTTAAACAAGAGAGTGACATAACAATTGTCTTTTAAAAGAAACCACTGTTTAGAGAAGTAGATACTATCTATTCATCAATCATCCATCTTTGTCTATTTATCCTTCCATCTGTTCATCCATCCAGCTACCAATCCATTATCTATTAACCCATCCATCCGTCTATCTGTTCCTCCTTCCCACTACTCTTTCTCTTCCCATTCATCCACCCACCCACCCATGCAACTACCCATTCATCAATATGTGTATCTATATAATGAAGTAATAATCTCAGAGTCCTGGGTCCTGTATTAGGCTAGTTCCTGGGGAGGAAAATTTCTGTTGTGCTCTCTGTTCATAGTGCTTCTATTCTGCAATGTAGAGTACACATCTACGGTTTGGACAAAATGTGCATCAGAGATTATGAGTTAAATTCCTTAAAGAGGGTCAGAAATAGACACATTTGTGAAACTGATTAGATATATGGTGGTAAGATCCAGAGAAAGGCTGAGAAAAAGAAACAAAGAGTGAAAAGACAGGAGTGAAGGAGATGAGGGAGTGAGGGAGAAAAAAGGGAAGGGAAAAAGCGATAAGTGAAAGGAGAGGTACAAAGTCCTGTTAGTTCATTATTAATACATATCCTTTTGCAGATATGATTACTACATGAAAAAGCTCATGCTTATATAAGCAGCCCACCAGGAATAAGGTCACAAACATGTACCGAAATATATTCATATACACGTCTGCTAATCCAAATTTATATTTATGAAAATGTATATAGAGATTAATTGTATGTCTAAGTATATGTAGATGTTGATATGAACACAGACATGGTGCCGAGATTTTTTTTTTTTTAAGATAGAAGCTTCAGTACACTTGAAATATTCTAGGGAGAATAATGGAGCAAACATTCATACAAACAGGAAAGACTGAAAACAGGTGGCACCATGTGCCAGTCTCTCATGCAAAGCCCAACATCTGCATACGTGATGTTAAGTGGGACTTCCATTAGTCAGATTCAGCCATCTAGTTCTTGGTTTATACCTTAAAAAAATGTGCATGGTAAATACGTTAAGTACTTTAGAAAATATGTACCTGTGAAATGTAGATTTTTCTCTAAACATAAGAGTGCAACTGTTTTCTGCATACAGAAGTGTTTCTTTTGGTTTTTGTTTGTTTTCACCCACTGTGGATTAAAGTTAATAGAGTGCAGTAGATAGCCAACATATATTTAAAAATGAAAATCTTAGTTCATACTCATATGGAGTTATAGTTTGGTTGTTCATTCTGTGGGTAAGATAGCATCTTAGCAGAACTTTAAGATCTTCAAAGGCACAGGGTTGGCAGCGACAGGGTGAGAAACACTGCTTTTAATTCTGCCCTGCACTTTTTTTCTCAACCTTACAGATATGTCTGGCATTGCTCATGAATTTGGGAGTTTTCTGTTAGTTTAGGAAGTCCCCAAATTTAAACACACAAAGATAAATAGGTTGGAAATGAGTTGTGAAATAAATTTTAGAGTTTGGCTCATGGAAAAGTTTATTTCTTCAAGAATACTAAAGGAGTCTGAGCCAAATGGATCATAGCATGTGTAACAGGATGCCCTAAGAACGGGGTGGCGCCTCTTCCTGGCAGGAATATAGTAAATGCATACAGGAGGTTGCAGGTAGTCCTTAGCAGCTGGAATCAGCTCAGATATTCAGGGGCCTCCACGCTTATACTAGAATATCAAGTGTGCACTACTCTTTAAGAGAGAGAAACAGACTTCACTGACTGACACATTTGGTTTAAATGAAAGTGTATAGTGACGTCTGGAAATTATGATGCTCAAACAAGTAGCATGGTGACCAAGGTGATTTTGGCCAAGGGGAACACTTACTGATTCTACCTCCCACATATCTACCTCCCACATATCTCACAACTTTGATTTTTCTCCCTTATCACTGCCTTGCCCATTATCCTGGCACCAGATCATTTTTGATTACCTGAATTTTAGCAACAAGCAAAAGCTGCTCCCTTCACTCCAGGACTTTCATCCTTTAAGTTATTCACTATAGAGCTGCTAGAGCAGTCTTTAGAACCTGCACATCTTACGATTCCACATGCTCATAAATCATTGACTTGAGACAGGGGGTGGTGGAGATGAGGTAAGGGATGTGGAGCAGTCAAAGGGTGTATGGGGGGTGGCAGGGAGTGGAGTATAGAGTGTAAAAAATAAATTAATTGAAAAGAATGAACTTTTTCTTCTTTTCTTTTCATCTTTTTTTCTTTTTCTCTTTTCTTTTTTATTAGATATTTCTTCGTTTACATTTCAAATTCATTTACATTTATATCCCCAAAGCTACCTATACCCTTCCCCTGCCCTGCTCCCCAACCCACCCACTCCTGCTTCCTGGCCTTGGCATTCCCCTGTAATGGGGCATATGATCTTCACAAGACCAAGGGCCTCTCCTCCCATTGATGGCCAACTAGGCCATTCTCTGCTACATATGCAACTAGAGACACAGTTCGGGGGGGGGGGCTACTGGTTAGTTCATATTGTTGTTCCTCCTATAGGGTTGCAGACCCCTTTAGTGAACTTTTTGTTTACATATAATATAGTACTTATTAGAGGCAAAAGCATAATTGCATACTGATGATATGAATTTGCTCATCTTATTGTATACAGAGAAGTAAATCTTGGCTGAATATTTACTATTACAAGATTAGAGTATCTTCAATGGTTTTGCAGAGTTGATTGATATTTGACTTTAAAATCAACATTGCCAAGAATACTGCTTTGCACAAAATAGTATGTTGAAATGGCAGAAGTATGTTTAAAACCATTTCAAAAATTGCTGGAAATTCTGATTTAAGTCATAACCAAGGCTCAGTTAATTTTTTAAAAATGAAATTTAAATCAGCAATGCCAACATCACAAAAATTAAATATTATAAAAAATACAACCATGATTATCAACTTGATGCCACCTGAGACATGATAATAGGGAAATATTAAAGTGCTTGCTTTCTGTAATTACATCACTAGTTTTATACCTAAGCAAAACCACTTTGAGTGAAGAATGAAAAGATTGCACTTTGTAACATTCAATAGTCTTGAATCTAAGGCATTTGAAAGAATCATCCATTAGCAGTAATGGTGCTAGGGCATGAAGTATGTAAAGTAAAGCTGTGTTCAGAGAAGTTGCCTAATTAAACATGGGATGGTGTTGCCCAAGGTGATTCAGACTCATTACATGTTTCTGCATTTTGTGGGTTGCAAATTCCAAAATCTATTACTTTTGTAAAATTTTATGCCACCATATATGAAGTTTCAACACACAATTTATGATGGGATGATCTTCTCTGACCTAAGCACATGGCATCTTCTCCTTGCTTCCAGTGGTAATCCACCTGGCCTTATGTGGGCACTATCTGCCTCACCCGTTCAGTACCTGTCTCCCTCACCATGCTGCTCATGCTCTGAATCCATGTAAATGCACACGGCCTTATCAGGGGCTTTCTGTTTGTGTGGATTATATTTACTCGTAGATAGGCAGTAGTATGTCTACAAATGGGAGCACTGTAAAGCTACAGTATGTATAGTGTGCATTCCGTTTAACTGTCAGAGGGCTAACAACATTTTATGCTCTGTAGCCCTGGAAAGCCCCATTGTGTTTTCAGGAGAGAATGGAAAAGAAACAGTGAACGATGTCATAATAACATTAAGACTAATTTTGACTATGAGGACACTCTGGACCACAACCTTGGAAACTTCCCCTCTTTAAGTATTAAAATCATTTTAGTGCTCAAAAGTGTTTTGTGACATTTAATGAGAAGCCCAATTCTGTGGTCCTGGATGAAGCAGCTTCTTTTCTACTAGGTCTTTAGTCCTCTACTTTGATCAGCTTTGTAACTGTCCAGCTACTTTTCTCACTCCTGGTGAATAGCCAGCATACTCTTGCCTAGGTACCTAAGACTGTGCCCACACATACTCCTCATGGCATATAGAGAGGGAGACAAGTATACTCTATGCCAGTATGCAAAGTGTTCTCAGTCATCAGAGAAACATAGTGGGTTCTATTTGGGAAATTGTGTCTCTAGATTCAGAAATAGCTTTCTACAGGAGTGGGATATGCCACAGAGAGGAAGTTCATTGAGGAGTTTCCTTTGTGGAGGAGGGGAGCACGATGACCTCAGGTGTCCCTTCCAAGTCTGACAGCCTGGGAGTTTATGAGACTGAATGAAGGGCTTCTCCTAGACAGCCCTCTTACTTTATGTTACAGAGAGATTATTTAGTGTTCCCACATCCAAATCTCATTTTTATTTTAAGCTAGTTTAGAAAATAAATCACAGGACCATCATTTTTTCAACTTCACTTTCTTCTCTGATCCTTTTCCTTTGCTTTAGTCTATCTTTGGCTTTTCCTTTTTAACCATCTTTCTAAAAATATAGAGGGTAGAGAAAGAGTTCCCACTATTTCTCTTAAAGGGGGTGGGTCCTACTTGCTCTGATAACCTGATGTCATGTTGTCTTACCCTATGACTATGGATAACACTATCTGATCCGTCTGAACCTTTGTGGGCCTATGTTGGGAAAGGGTCAATGTGCAAATGTTTCAAGGCAGGAAAAGGAAAGTGTTATATGTAAAGGAAGTCACAGTTCTCTGCCAGTCTGGCTTTAGGGCTAAATGACAAAGTGCAACAGTCAGGCTTTGGCAGAAGTCATTGCTTCTGTTTTTGTAGGACACAGGAGTTGTTTTCTATATGAAATGGGGATGCTATGAGGAAATTCAGTCATTGGATTTCTGAGACTCCTGAGAATGTCATCTGTACATGACAAGATCTAATAGTGGGTGAAGATTAGAAGAGTGGCAAGCAACAAAAAAGGCTACTTGGGAAAATTAAAGAGTTGTGACACATACAAGAATGACCCATGTGGCCTTGGTCATAACTGAAGAAGAATCAAAAATGATTGATGCTTTTTAGTCCCCCAATACATGTGTTCACTCCAATATGACCTGGCTTACCCACAGGGAGCTGGAGTCTCTGAGTTCTATGAACACTTCCATATAGCATGTACTTTTGACCCTTATTTAATATTTTGGTGACCATTTCATCAGACGTAACAGGAGAATAGCATACATAAAATAGTGCATGTGCTAAAATATACTTGCTAAATTAATGAGTGCTTGAATAATAGTGTTAAAGATCATTAAAAAGAGTAACAGTCCATATACATTAAAGTTGTTTTCTGTATAGCACATGTGTCAGTATGCATCTGACTTACCTTCTGCTTCCCGAGGACTCCAGTGTCCTGATGGCCCACAGGGCATGGGGGACGAGGCATTGAAAGCATATTGCACCAGGATTCTCCCTTCTAGGCAAAGGTCACAAGCTGATCCCAATTCTCTAGGAGGCCAAGGAAAGAGTGGAAATACACTGACTTAGGACAATTGAGTGAGCAAATGATGGGACTGGGACAAAAGCAATGGGACAGAGGACACAGTTGGTCTTTATTGCTTTATCTCCATGCATATGCCATGACTAGGAAAATGACTATAAGGGAAATATCTTCTATTGCCCAGGAATTTTGTTTGTTTGCTTTTGGTTTTGCTTTTGTTTTTTATTGCAGGCTGTCCTGATGTTGCACACACTCCTTTGATTAATGTAGCCCAAAACCAACTGGTCAAACCCCCTACCCCACCTGCAGTAATTTTAATTGCACCTGGTATAAAAAGCTTCACTGGGAATCTTTTGTGTGGTCACAAGAGCATACTTTGCCTCATTTTGTCCTCAGGAATGACTCCTTTAAAATATTTTCCAGGTACCCACTATGTTCAAGACCTCAGTCTGCATCATAGCAACCAAACATGAAGAAGGTGTGGTTCCTTCACCAGAAAATGAGTGGGCTGGATGAGACGATGCCTAAGAAATCTTCCAGCCCTGACATTCTGGGGATGAGTGACTCACTTGCAATTTAATAGTCAGAAGCAGTTTCTTTACTATGCCATCTAACTCATCTTAACAGCTTTCCAGGGGATGAGCCAATCTCTCAATGGGACCAGTCCAAAAAATGGAATATTATGGTGGCTTCCCCAAATGTCTGGTATATCTGGATTCAATCTCTCCCTGGCTACAACTGTGTCTGGGTTCCTACTGTGTTCTCCAAATTTGGCATCTGTAGGAGGCAGTTGTGGAGAAGGCAGAGGAATGAATATTCTGTATTCTCATGGACCAAAACATCTGCAGATCTGAGTGGTATTTGCTGAGACTTTTGGCAATGGAATTTCTAGATGATGTTAAGGTCTCAACCAACCAACCAACCAACCAACCAACCAACCAACCAACCAACCAACCAACCAAGTGTTTCTCAAAATATAGCAGCCCCAGTGATTGCTCTTCAATTATTCCTAGAGGAATCTGTGTGATTTGGTGACCTAAGAGCTAAAATGACACATTCAGATTTCAAATTGTAGGATTTCCCCAAACAAGGACATTCTGTGATTTTAGGGTTATAGTTTAAGGAAGTATATATGTGAGCTTTAAGGTGTGCTGGCATTCTCAGGCAGGGGTCAGGGAATCATTAAAAGCCCTATTATACGTAGGTCATGTTCCTGCTTAAACTTTTACAGTGTTTCCAACCTCCAAGGACCCTAACTCTCCTCATTATACTAGCCTTCTCTCTCTCTCTACCACATTGGGTCTTATTACCCCATGTTCACTGCTATTGCCTGCCTGATGTTTCTCATCCTGCTAGGTTCACCTTAATTATATTTTTGTGTATTAATATGTTTATATATAAATGTGTTCCTTTCATAAATTATGAGGCACCTGAGAACAAGATCCATAACCTAGACTTTCCCATCTGTCTTAGGGTTCAGCACATAACTCAAGTGTTTTCTAGTATGTGCAGCTTAAATTGATAGATGAGTAAATGAGTTGATGAACAAATATTACTCATACAGACATATAATAGCCATGGCTAAATTAAGCAAAACCTTTAAACATCAGAGTGTGTGCACTCTCAACCCAGTGGATGAACTGTGAAAACAGACATCAGGCAAGCACATTAACCCTTGGTGGAAGAGTAAAACATTAAACATTCCATGGTTAATCTAAATTGAATAGTGGGTAGTTATTCTACAGTATCTATAATTATGAAATTTTATAGGAAACACATTTACTATAAAATTATGTAGAATATTCTTATTCAAGTTTAACCCATACTGTTATCTTGGTGCTATTCAGGTAGGCTTCAGTAAAAAAAAAAATCATCAGAATTTGTGAATTGATTGTAGAAAAGGGCTATCTTATTTATACCAATATACTTACAGTAAAGGGAATGAGGAAAGTAGAGAAGAAGGAAAAGAGAGAGAGAGAGTTGGGGAAATTTTTCAGCATCTTAATTAGGATGGAAGCTTACAGTGTCAGCTTCCATGCACAGCAGCTCTGAGTCACAGGACTGATAATAAAATGGTGACATCATGAATGCCCGTGGATAGATTCAAGAACTGGGCTGACCTACACAGCTACTGACTTTCTCTATTTCCCTTAGGCATACCTTTCACTTCTCTGATCTCATAACAAGAGTCTGGTTGTCAAGAAGTACTGTGATAAGTGAATCACCATGCAGCTGGCAGCAAGTATGATGGATGGTGTCCTGTACATCCAGGGAATGCTGGCATGCTATACATCCAGGGGATGCTGGCATCCTATACATCCAGGGGATGCTGGTATCCTGTACATCCAGGGGATGCTTGTGTTCGTGACTCACTCTGGCATTTATTTGATTTTCATGGACTCCTGCACACAAGCACACACACACACACACACACACACACACACACACACACACACACACTCATATACCTGGAGAATGCTAATATTGGGAGAGTTCATCTTTCTTCCACAGTTTATCTAAGTTGAAGCTCAAAATTTTAGATATATGCTATTGAATGAGAAGCCTATCAGCCACAAGTGACTACTTAAGTTTAAAATAATTAATATAAAATATATTTTAAAATTCTGAACCTTGGTTACATCAGTTATAATTTCAAATACTCCATGGTCACTATTTTGGTGAATGTGGCTACTGTGTTAGAGAGTGGATGCTATCTTGGTGAATGTGGATAAGCAACGTTCTTAGTAACAAATAAAGTCTTTCTGAACTGTGCTTCAAGAAGCCATCCTAAATAAAAAGGAGTTAGCTTCTCTCCTTTACAACTAGACTGGTACTAGTATGTCTCACTTTTGTAGAAAAAAAGTTCCTCATTATTATACATGTTGGGAGACATGGAGGAGAAATTCTGCATGAGACAGGCTAAGCCTTTTTGACTTACAGATCAGAAAACTGAAGCTAAAGAGGGAGAGAGAATGATGCATCTGCAAGGACTTTAGACCATGGTCCCATAGTTCCTAGTTCACTAGGCTTTCCAGTATATGATAGCCAATTGGTCCCATACTAAAACCAGCCAATCAACGCATTTGCAAGACTAGGGGTGGCCTCCAATTATTTATTCAGTTGCCCCTTTGTGAGGACACAGGCTGTGGGGAAATCGGAATATGTTTTCTTAAGGGAACCCCTTGTAGTCTCCTACACCACAGATGTGAGAACAGCAGGAGGACATGAACATGGCCAGGGGTGAAATGCTGGCATTGATGGATGGTGTGGAAAACACCCAAGATTTTTCAAGGGAAGGGGATTTTCAAGTAACCAAACAGTTCTGGAAAACCTCACACAAGGTAGAAGCTAACATTCCTTGAGTGTAGAATATGTGTGCTTAGTCTATTGTGGATGTCATTTGTTGACTTCCCCACATAAAAGAGACAATGTGGGCAAGTTACCACCTTTTTATGGAGGAGGACTCATAGAATCAGAAAAGTTAGACCTCTTGCCTAAAGTCTCATCTACTGGGAGCAATGAAACAAGGGAGGGTGGTGGCAGAGTGTGCGTGTGACCAGACATCAAAGCTTATATGCCTCATACTAAATCAATTTGCAGTGCTATAAACTCCCTGCTTATGGGAGCAAGATGCACAAAGGACAGGGTACCATTCCTTTACAGCAATTTATTAATACTTATGGACTAACTTCCTTTAGCTTGTGGTCTGCATAGCTGCTAACCTTAATTACATGTTTCAAAAATGTCAGTTTGAATTTAGCATGTGATAACTCTATTAGTTAATATTACCCTAAACAGAATAGCTATTGTATACGCCTCAAGTACTAACTGACTATGGGTTATTAAAAACATATTGATTAAAGCCATGAGTACTATGTAATAGAGACATATCTCATTACACAACAATTAACCCTTTAATAGGTTTCCAACAATCAGATGGATTTTATTTAATGGACAATAACTGCTTTATGAGATATAAATTGAATACATACACAGGAAGCTTCATTTACAAAACTTCCATTTTTTAAGTAGAATCAAGGCCAAAGCTTGACCAAACGTCTGAAACTTCTCATCACTTCAGAGAAAATAAATAAATTTACAGGCTGCTGCAAAGCTTGCAACAAAGTGTCACGTGAGCATTTCCTAACCCAGCTCCAAAATCTGCAAGTGCAGCTGGGGCCAGAAAGAGGGAGTTCCTACAGGAGCCTGGGGAGTTCACTTCCTTGCTAGCAGAGCAAACCCTCCCCTGGATGCAAAACGAAGGTTCCAGATTCAGGGACTGATAGTCTGTAGACATTTAGAGACCCAGTTTGATGCGGTATCACTGTATAATATGGTTTTAATTTTGGAAAATTTTACCACAGAGATCTTAATTTTGAATACTTTGGAAGTATAAAATAATATTTATACACAGGTTTATAATAATTAAAGAAGGGTGATGAAGAAGCCTGTCACCTTTCATACCTATCATTTTCTGTGTCTGTAAGATGAAAATGTTGACAATGCACTGTTTTAGCCACTAGAAACCGTATAAAGCAGTATAGGTCATTATAATGTCAGTTGTGGGCAACAGAGCACTAAGGTTTATTTCTGCAATCTAATTGGAACTGTCCCCTTTGACCAACATCTTCACTTCAAACATCCACCTAGATCTACCCTCCTCCAGTGAACATCATTCTCTCTACATTCAATGACTCAACTTTATAATAGTCCACACATAAGGGAGATCAGGCATGCTTGTCCTTCTGGGGTAAGCAGATTTCAATAAAATAATGACCTCCAGACTCATGCTATGTGTTTTAAATGACAGGTTTCTCTGCTGACTTTTAAAGGCTGGCTAATATTCCATAACCTCTTTACCTGATGATGGATATTCAGGTTGTTTCTGTATCTTAGATATGTGATTGATGCTATACAGAGCATGTGAAACAAGGTTTCCTTTCAACCAACTACTTCTGATCCCTTCTTTTTCTTTTACATTTTTTTTTTGTATGCCTTGCGCCTGTGTTTGCATTGGTATGTTTTGCACAAGTGTGGATGTGTGGTATGTACAAGTGTACATCTGTATTGGGGGCCTGAGACTGGTGTCAGGAGCCATCCTCCATTGCTCTTCCAACTAATTCATCAAGCTGGGTTTCTCAGTCCAACCAAAGACTCACTGCTATGGCTAGTCTTGTGAGCCAGTTTGCTCTGGGATCCCCTGACTCCACTCTCATAGGTCAGGTTGTCCCAGGATTGGCTGTGGTTTGAGGATCTGATCAGATCCATATGTTTTAAATGTAAATGTTTAACTACTGAACTACCTCTCCAGCCTCTGATTTAATTTCTTTTGGATATGTATGTATTAATGCAATAGCCGGATCATATAGCTCTAGTTTAATTGTCTGAGGAGAATGCCTATTATTTTCTATAATGACTAAATTAATTTACAGTCCCACAAACACTGCATAAGATTCTCCTTCCCCATATACCTTGCTATTTTTCTAGTGTGTTTTTGGGAATAGCCATTTTAAGACTTTGAGATGATTAACCATTTCAGTTATAAGTTGCAATTTCCCTGCTAATTAGTGAAAGTGAGCATTTAAACATGTACCCATTAGCTATTTACCTCTGAGAAATCTTAGGTGAGGTCTTGTGCTTAGTTTTTCTTATACACAAATACACATATACACAAGGAGTAAACGAGAGCTTTTTGCCACCTTTTGTGAGGAAAGTTAATACCTCCTTCACACTCTAGTCTGGAGCCACCCAATGAAGGCCCCTAGGATTCATAGACAAGGTATTCTGAAATGTTGTTGAGGACCTGTTTCCCGCACTTTCTATGAGCTCTTGGCCAAGTTTCTCAGACTCTTTCAGCTTCACCGCTCTCCTTATCTGACACATGAGGAACATTTTTATTCTGATACTGGGTTGCTGGGAATATTAAATAAGACTCTTGGCCTCATATGTGTTAAGCAAGAGCCCTGCCACTGAACTGCATGCCTAGCTAGGAAGCTTGTCCATCTAGCTTCCTCAAAGTTTGAGCTCCTTGGAAGTCTATAGTGAACGGATTCATGAGAAGGCATTGAATTTAGGTCTCCCCTTTCTCACCACCTGAAGACATAATCAGACGCATTTTTAGGAAAAGACAGTTAAAAACAATCTGTGAATCTGACATGTCAGGTGGCATTTGGATGACCAGTAACAGACCAGGGAGCAAATCTGTGGGGTCTTACACTAGATTAGTCTCTGGTTTTCTCAAAATATACTAAGTATAAACCTTATGATGCTATATAACCATACATTTTTGCAAACTAAATAGTACAATGCTATTATTTTATACAATGAGAAATACACACACACACACACACACACACACATATATGAAAGGGTTTTCAGAGGCAATTTCAAATCCTGTATTAACGGAGACAACACCAGAAACTATTTCTTGCAATAGAAATTTCCAACTTTTTTGGACTTGGGCAAATTGGGAGAATATGTTTTTAAAGATTCTCTCATTATGTAGCCCTTGCTGGCCTAGAACTCACTGTGCAGACTAGACTAGCCTTGAACTTACAGGGATCTGCCTATTTCTACCTCTCAAGTGGTGAGATTAAAGACAAGTGCCACCAGATTACAGTGTATTAGATTTTCATTTCTCACCTACCCCACTTCCCAAGCTTCTAATAATAAAGTTAATTTAGCCTCCCATTCATGAGGAAGTATACATTATTACTGGATCATTTCTTTTAACAATATTCTTATATCATCTTTCTCAAACTTATCAGTGTGCCCCTGGGTACCAGTCACTGCTGAGTAGTGGCTTTCTTTCTAAGACTTTGCCTTCCTAGCATGGAGAGAGAGAGAGAGAGAGAGAGAGAGAGAGAGAGAGAGAGAGAGAGAGAGAGCACACAACACTCCCCAGGCCACACTCACCTTTCAAAGAAGTGGCCATCGATGGGTGGGAACCACTCTAGCATCACAGAGTCCATTGTGTGCCCCACAACTTGGGGCGCAAGAGCTACAGGTGCTGGCTTTCTGGAGGGCTGCCAGCTCTGGTATACGAGGTCCAGGTAACAGTGCATTCGGGAGACTTGATTGGGCGTGAAAGAGTCTGTACAGTCGTCATCTGTAAGAGTCAGAAAGAGAGAAAAAAGTAAAGAGAGAAGAAAGACAAGACCCCAAGCTGCACAGGCAGGTGTGCAAGAGAAGAATGACAGTCTCCACGCAGCCAGAAAATCAGCGCCCGAGGGTGTCCTGGCCAGCTCAGGGTAGCCTCTCCTAGTGCTGAGAAGTTAATGGTCTGTGAACGAATTAGTGCGGCCATCACTCCTGAAGACGGGTGAGAGGAAACAGGAGGGAAGGGATGGTGAAGGAAAAGGAAGCCAGGATCTTAGAGGAGAACTACTACGGCTAAGGACAAAGATGAAACAAGCTGCTTATCCCCTGGCCCCAAGTCAGCAATGCCTCCACCCCCATTCACTTTTGTTTATTCATTTCTTCATTAATTCACTTTTTTTTTACCCACTTATTTATTCACTCATTTATGTGGTCATTAGTTTTCTGTTGTATTTCTTCACATTCATACATTCATCCACTCGTGTTAATGAATTCTACTTTTCCCTATTGCAAAGATACTGTTTTTGAAACAAATCTACTCAGTATCTAATTCACGGTCAGTGTCATAAACCAGGGCTGTGGAAGGATGGGACTTAAAAAATGTTCCTGCCCTTAAGGGAGTATGAACACATCACATGAGCCGGGATTGTTCTATGTTCACTAACGAGATGTAGATCATCACTGAATTGATAGAGATGGCATGTGGGGGAAGAGAACCAACCAAAAAGGCACCAAAGATGGACGGACATGTGAGGTCAATTAGAACACTTGGTTGAGGTGGAGAAAGAAAGTCAGTCTAAAAACATGGTAACTACATGGCTAGAGGCATGTAAAGCTCAGGCCTTGCCATAGTTAGGAAGTGAATACACATGTCAGGCTGTATATAGAATACTACCTTAGCTGGATTTCCATTGCTGTAATAAAGGTCCTGACCAAAAACAACCTGGGGAGGAAGGGTTTATTTGATCTATACTTCCATGTCACAGTTCATCTTAGGGGAATGTCAGGGCAGGAGCTCAAGGCTAGAACCTGGAGGCAGGAATTAAGCAGAGGCTATGGAGGAATGCTGCTTACTGCCTTGTTCCTAATAGTCTGTTCAGTCTGTTTTCTTATACAACACTGGACCAGCTGTTTACTGGTGGCACTTCCTACAGTGAGCTCTGTCCTTCTACATAAATCATTAATAAAATGCCACCATACACATGCCTACAGGCCAATATGATGAAAGGTATTTTTCCAACTGTGGTTTCTTCTTCTCAAATGACCCTGGCTAGGGTCAAGTTGATGATACACTAACCAGTACAGATGGGAACAAGAGCAAACACATCTCCCTAGGGTATATGCATGTCTCTGAGACATATGCTTAGCATGTGGTAACTATGAGTCAGGCATGGAATGACAAGCTTTGGACAGTTACTCTGAATCTCCCAACACATGCTAGTTTGGGAGTGGATATTATCATTTTCTCTCTCTTTGTGGAGTTAGGAACTCAGGCTATATTCAAGCAAGCCACTTTTCCTATGCCACAGAGTTAAGCATATCTGGGGTTTGGAACAAAGCTATGCTTCTAAGTAATGCTATGACTTTACCCTGCTAAGCACAAATGAAATATATTATAGGTAAAGTCTCCAGCAGGTGGCTTGCACATGGGACTTCAGCCCAGTTCTAGTCTAAGGGGGGATTGGAAACAATCTCTCAGATGGAGTGACCTTCAGTTTCACTCTCCCTTTT
Organism: Mus pahari; assembly: GCF_900095145.1. Classification (NCBI taxonomy): domain Eukaryota; kingdom Metazoa; phylum Chordata; class Mammalia; order Rodentia; family Muridae; genus Mus; species Mus pahari. The sequence goes on along the minus strand of NC_034595.1, from coordinate 19,005,078 downwards.
CCAGAGTGTGGGCTTAAGGCAGAGACCCAAGTCAGCCCCTCAGGAAGAGCTTTGCCTCCTGTTTCTTTTTCCAACATTCTGATTCAGTTCCCCTGGGAACAAGAAAAAAAAAAGACACTGTTTGGCTTGGTTTCCTAATGTACCATTCCCTTCTCAGGGGTATTTGCTTGGTCAGGATTACCACAGCTAGGCCCCAGATGAGGAGCGTAGACCTCACCAGATCTTAAAAATAAAAGTGCTGCTGGAATCCAGTAGCATAAACTCACTTCTCCTTATCAGAAAATAATTTCAGACAGGTGCTGGGCAGCAGGACATGACCTTGCAGGGAACAGACAAGGGCGTGAGAGTTTGTATGGCAAGGCTGGCTTGGGTTCTCTTAGTAATTTGGACAGTCTTCTCTTCAGCACCCCAAGGGAAAGCTTTAAGACATTTGGCAACATCAGAAGAGCCTAGTGTTCCTTAACAAGCATTGCACAGGAGCGACAGCAAATTGCTCTCAAGTCTAGATCCACCATGTAACTCCCCAAATCCGGTGGCTACCTATTGCCAGGGGTCTGAACACCTCAGCCCGAGGATGGCCAGAACACAAGTTCATTGTTCATAAACACTGTGATCTGTACACTTTGTGCAAAATGTCTGGAAAAGGCTGCTAAGTAGATTAGATGCAGGTGGAGGGTTTGATGGTTCAAGAAAGAAAATGTTACAAGATACAGAGTTAAGGGAGCAAGTGTCTCTATGCCCTTGGCACCTCCGTTTTCCATCTGCAAAGTGGGAACAACGGGGACCATAAGAGTGTTCATCCCATAATATGACTGAGCTGGAGTGTGAGACACAAGAACTCTATCTACTTCATGGCAATGCTCACTGACTCATACTTGGGAGAAGTAAGTGAATAACACATATGTGTGTGTGTGTGTGTGTGTGTGTGTGTGTGTGTGTGTGTGTACGTGCGTGCGTGTGAAACTTGGAGGAAGAAGAATCAAGGCTCAGAGTATAAATCATGAATTCTTTCAAATCTAATACTAGCCCACATGGCTCTAATACTGGCACCATGGATGGACTGAGATGAGGAAAACCTTTGCCTTCAGGGAGAGGACTGGTTCCTGAAGCATTGTCACCATAGTAAAAATATTAACACGGAATATACACTTAAAGGACATTCCTAAATCAGAATACTAACTGAAGACTAACAACTCTCCTAATTTTATATATCATTTTCCTGACATATAGATGAGGGGTATTTAGGGGTATTTAAATCAATTCAACCAGAGGTTATTAAGGATTCAAATGGGATACAGAAAACACCAAGAAAAGAATTATTGGAAATATGAAGTATTTTTTATTTAGGAACTTCTGATTACTGTGTCTTCAAAGAAGTTTGTTTTCCTTTTATAATTTAAATAGTAACCATTTCTATTTGTCAATAGGAACAAGTTTGAAAATGAATAGGTGATAGAAGTTAGTAGGGGATAGGGATCCATTTGAACTTTATGAAGTTGAAAAACATCTGTCCCAGATTATATCACACTGAGACTTAGTTACTATCAGAATCTTGGGCAAAATCCCAAAGGTTTGCATTTATCATAAATGCTGTCTCAATTGGCTCATGTATAAAGTCAGGCCCACTTGTCTGCCAGCCTCAAAGAGCGCCACCTCTGCCATCTGCAGTCCCTTCACCTAGATCTTCAGGCTCATCTTGTTCCTCTGTTCCCATTTTGTCTAAGTAAAAGGGCCACTGAGAACTTCTGCTCTTGGAGGGGTTTCTCGGGCTCCCATGCTTTTGCTGTAGAGCTCCAGGCTTGCAACCTGAGCCATGTTCTGAGGGGTATATTGCATGGAGAATCAGGACAGACACTTAACCAACTCAACTACCTGTAGGACCTTGGACAAAATGCTGACCCTGGTAGTCTCATTTTCACTCACTACAATTTGAAGGATGGTGACAGTCTTCCTTAGAAAGCTGATGTAAGCAATTAACAAGCTTGCTGACATTACGTAAGTGGATACATTTTGGTAAAATCTTGTCGTTTGAGTTTTGCTTTTAAAGTTATAACAATAGGCTCAGTAATAAATTATTAGAAAAGCTATGCTAACTGTAAAATTTTGAAATATGTGTCAAATAAACATAGCCCTAAGCTCTGTACCTATAAATAATATAATTTTTGTCTAATGCATGTGCATGCACGTGTGTGTGTGTGTGTGTGTGTGTGTGTGGTATGAATATAGTAAATTTATGTAATTCTCATCATATATGTGACTTGTACATATGACTAGGACTATGATATTCTCCATATCAAATAGTTAATAAATACTCCTTATCATTTGTCAAGCACTATTTAGCCTACTGAGGACAATTCTAGATTCTGTTCTTGTATGATCACTAACGGTAAGGGTGGTTATTTGCCATGAATTATAAAAATAAACAAGGATCCAAAAAAAGAAATAATATGCCTACGACCAAACACTACAATGTAAGACATTCAGTTTCAGCTTCCTGACACAACACCTCAAGTTTTGCATGCTATTTCCTTTGGCCATACTCTACATTTTGTTCAGTGATGTCATAGTGTTCTGTAATGTGGGATGTTTTGCAGTTCACTTTGGTTTCCATTATCTTCAAGCTTGTAAACCAGTTTTAGCTTTTTCTTTTTGCATAGATTTATTTATTTTTTATTAGATTTATTTTCTATGCCTGGCATATAGTAAACGTTTAAGAAATATTTAGAGTTTGGACACTGCTAAGAACTTTCTTGCTGCTAAATCTTTAAACTCATCAATTGGTTTATTTGCTTCAAGTATATTCTTTATAGACAGGACTGCTTGTGTTAAAACATGTATGCATATTGGGCCAAAGCATGTATGCACTCTAGACATTCCTAACATACAGGAAGATGCTATCATAACAGCAGGCTGGAAAAAATTTCTAAGATCCTATACTCTATGCCTAGGTATCTGTGAAATATCCTCAATACAGTCTGCTATCTTCAGGAAACTGGGGCAGGGTTACTACTCATCTATCTATCAAGTGCTTAGCCAATAGGTTAGTATAGCATATACTTTGGTGCTTTCTATTGAAGTGTCTTTGACACATCAGCTGCCTGCTGCCTACAACTCCGAACCACTCGGGAGCCTTTCATACTTCCTCTGAATAGTAAAGTGAGTGGTTAATAACCCCAATTCTGAAGTAAGAAAGTCTTGGATTTAAGTTATGTGTTTGAATCTGAGCAAGTTTCTTGTGCTATTTGAACCACATTTTCTGCATCCCTAAACTGATTATGTTAATAATATGGCTTATCTCTTTGGGTTAATTTACATTATCCATTTATTTATTACATTTCATTATTGTTATACACACACACATAATACACTATTTGTGTTATTTATATTATTTCTTGTATATCGGAGGTACTCAATTATTGTTGGTCTTCAAAGATCAAAATGGTAGTTACCAATACATGTGGCCTTCTCCATTTAAATTAATTAAAGGGTAAAAATTCAGGTCCTCAGTTACACCAGTTATATTTAAAGTGCTCAGTAGTCACATATAGCTGATGGCTATTATATTGCAAAGCACACACATAAACCTTGACTATTTTGGCAGGCAGATCTGCTTGAGGAATGAGCACCCAGCAAAGAGAGGCAGCTGGAAGAAGTCAACTCGGCAATGACTGCCCTCTGTTCTGGACAGAGAGCCCTGTGCATCCCTTTCCTTAGCTCTGAGAAGCCCGCTCTGCTCTGCATTTTGAATTTGGTCCAGCGGCTTTTGTCACCTCATCTATCAGAGATCCTAAGGACAACAAACATTTCCAAGCTCAGGGTTGCTTTGACGATGCTTTGGGGGTGTAAGTTTGTTATCTCAGCTCAGTAAATTAGTTCTGCTGTTAATGGGTCAGTGAGCTGAGGAGATCCTTTCAAAACAACAATAGTAAATTAATCACCCTTTAGATCTTCTCAAAGGGAAACAAAAAGGAGATTTAGTTTATGGGGGCCTGGTAGCTGGTGGAAGCTCCTATCCCCTAAGAAGCAGGCAAACTTCCAAACTCTTATTATTGTTTATTTCCCATGTGTGCTGAGCTGTCTACTGAAAGGTGCTACAGAGATGGGATGTAAGCAGGGCACCGGATGTGGAGTGTCAGTATGTTTGGAAATGGGAGCCCAGAAGGAATCTGATTTTGAGGAAATACTGAGCACCCTGGCTGTTTTTAGAATCCAATCTAAAGACACTTTATAGATCCAGAAGTGGGTTACTCACTTTGCAAGTGACATCACTTTTAAGTTGTAAAAGCCACACACTAGAAAGTCCCCAGGAGCTATCAGCTAAAGAGGAAACTGTAAGGACCGTTGTGATCATTGAATCTTTTTTTGTGTTCACTGGCAAAATTTCTTTTCAACCACAGTATCCATCAAAACTCCTACAGGAATGTAAAACAGCCGGAAGCAGCCTTTCCTAGTTCAGTCCTGAATTAGGAACTTCACCCTTACTTCCACACCAAGCAGGAGGTAGAGTGAAAAGAACATCTAGAATTCCCTACTTAACCACCGGTTAGGTCTTTTTGAAAGAATAGCATAAGACAGACAGGGGAAAGAGTAATTGGTATCCAATGTGTCATAGGAAGCAATCGACCCCAGTAACCCACAGTATTATCATCTGTAAAACTGGATGGTTCTTGTTCCGTGCATGTGTTGTGAGAATTAAAGGAGAGGGAACACATTAAAGTCTTTTATAAATGTAAAGTCTTTGTATAAATGGTTATACAAATAAAAATACTACTATTGGAAGAAATAATCGCATATACCTCTTATAAGAAAAATGAGCTTGGTTAAAATACAAAATGAAAAAAAGATAGTTTATTCATTTTCTTCCTTTTGTGATACAATAAAAGGCTATTGTCTACTTCATATAATTTGCTTGCTCTCATGGAGAAGAGATGACTAAATTAAATGTTATAGTAGAATTCAGTAAGGGTCTACTCAGTCCACTTGTTGACAGTTGATCACAGGGAACCATAATCAGGGCCATGACCACCCTGAGGAAGCAGTGGTTTGATCTAATTTGCCAAAGCTGCTAAAATGGCTTTAAGTGGTCTTGATGTAGCCTGTGCTAACAGGAAGCACAGGACATCCTGGGACCTAGATCATGAGTCCTTAATATGGTTTCTGATGGCACTGAAAGGGCTGTAAAAAGTTAAAAGAAGTTAGGAAAAATACCATACCCAATACTGTATGACAATTTTGTGTTTGCAAGAAAGAAAGCTTTTTCTCCAGTCTCCAAGATAAAAATGAGCATATGAAAATTGTACTTATCTACTGAAGACCCTGGTTAAATAAAAAGCTTCAACAATCCACTAGTGTAGAACAGGAAAGCTACAAAACTAGGAGTAACCTTTCAGGCCACATAGAAAGTTTTTTGGTTTTTTTTTGTTGTTTGTTTGTTTTTGTGTGTATTATTTTATTTTATCTGTCTATCTATCTATCTATCTATCTATCTATCTATCTATTTATTTATTTTAGAAAGCAGAGGTAGAAAACAGATAACTCCGAGCATCAGTCCCCTGTAGTTCTCCCTGGATTTACTGGCTTTGGTTTCAGCCATCCGGTATACATTCACGTATAACATCTCTCTTGTATTTCAGAAATGCTCATGAATTAGATGTTATTCTGATTGCTTGGAAAGAAAAGTCTCTATCTTAGTAAAATGAGTAGTTACTTCAAGGCTAACCTGAGCTAGAGCCCATGTCTGACATTTGGTCCTGTTTCAAACTGGGCTACAGTCAGGGTAGGACCCTACCTGCATAGCTCATGAAGTTGTTGTAAGGAGTGTTGAAGAAGCCATGAAAGCCACAAGTGTCATTCCCTGGTCCAGGGTCTCCACAAAACTTGTGTTTGGGGGCTGGGTTGGTGTCATTGCAGAGGTCTCCAGTTTCAAACGAGGGCTCTGTCTCCATGCAGGGATCACTGCAGGACTGGATTTCTGAGATGCCACGGAAGATGTGATAGAGGCCCAGGCTGTGACCAATCTCATGGATCATGGTGTGGGTGTGTCCAGGAATGCCATAGAAAGATGGGTTCAAGACAATACCGCCTTCAAGGAGAAAACCAGAGCATTAGGCAACTGTCTGTTTCAGGCTAAAAGAGCTCAGAAGTCAATCAAAGAGAAAAATATGCTACTTATTTAAACTGTCAGTCTTCTTTATTCTATGCCCCTACTGTTTCTGGGTTGTCACAACTCTGCTATGAGTGACAGGTTAGCAGAACTGATAGGAGTGTCAACAATTACTTTGCATCATGCTTGAAAAGGAAACATTACCCTTCCAGAGGAGTTGCACTTGCCTAAACTGAAGCTGAGCTGCTGAAAACACACTGTTTTGGTAAGGATTTTGATCTCTGGCCTGACTGGACTTTCTCCTGGAAACTATACCTTAGATTACAATATATGCCAGGCGTCACATTTGTTTCAAATCCTGCTGTATAGATGAATGCCTCAAACAGGTTCACACTCCTCAGCTCTGGCTTTCATTTTGCCTTCATTAACCCTGTCACATCCTGCAACCTGATTACCATCTTTCAATCTCCTGCCTTCATCTCTAATACTCTAAAAGCAAGTGCATTCAGGAAAGTCACCCATGGGTTGTACTCTTCTAAAAGATTGCTTATAACAGCAATTGATGTTTCTTGATTCAGACGCTGCAGAGAGTCATTAAGGAGGACAGCTCCCATTATCATATCATAACTTAAACATAAAGACATCCATTCATAAAGGACCCTCCCCTGTTTAAGAGAAGTGTGACGGTGGAATTTGAAATCAACATTATTGGGCTGAGACTAGAATATATTATTTGATTGTCTTGGTGAGACTTAATTTTCACCTTGACAAAGTCCAGGGTCATCTGAAAGGAGAAACCCTTATTGATGCATTTTTCAGGATTTTCAGGTCTATGAGCACGTCTCTGAGAGTTTCTCTTTATTATTAGTTTATGCAACCTCTGTTAGGTTGGTGTGGGTTATACTAAAGCTAAGCATGAACTAGTAAGACAGGAAGCCAGAGAATAAGCCAGCAAGCAGCAGTCCCTCATGCTACCTGCCTGCAAGTTCTCATCTCAAGTTCAAGCCCTGACTTCCTTCGAAGATGGATTGTGACCTGGAAGTATAAACCAAATAAACCCTTTCCTCCCTAAGATGCTTTTGGCCTGAATGATTTATTACATCAACCAAATGTAATTGGAGTACTGATTAAATATGTGTTGAATATTTGATGAATGATAACACATCTTTAAAAGCATTGTGAGATATAACTAATTACTTCCAAGGAGGTTGAGTAACCCCTGACAGATATGAAATAGCTACTTATTATCTACCTACATGAGAACAAAGTATATTGAAAATACTTATAAACCTAGCAGAAATGAGTTTCATACCCTAACCCTGCCCTGTAGCATCCGGATTTGCATTTTAAAAAGCGACCTGGGTGACTCAACTGCCTGCTCGGTATTGAGAAATAAATGACTATGCCTCATGTCCCCAAAGAGGGAACATCACAGAGTTTATAAAACTAGAACCAACTTCAGTGGAAGCAATTAACAGTACTTGTCCCATGTGCATCTTAGACATTGACATACAGGTTGCTAGAAAAATATTTAAACTTTAAACCCTGGAAGTGTTTAAGAGAAGGTTAAAACTTAGGTATGAGAGCCTTGGAAGCAGAGGTGTTAAGTGTCTCATGGAGGAAGGACAAGGCAGTAATGTATGGTACAGTTTTGTCTAGGACTAAATTGCTTGGTCTGTCCTCAGACACATGGAGTCTACAAAGTCTTAAGTGCTTGGAGACTTCTTACACAAAGATAAAGGTGTGTGTGTGTGTGTATGTGTGTGTGTGTGTGTGTGTGTGTGTGTGTGTGTGTGTGTGTG